>NC_092380.1:34333730-34633730 GCF_030028105.1 Mobula birostris | reverse complement strand
CTCATTTTTAGAGAACTCTGGAGTCCATGTTATATGTGTTTCTGGCTACTCTTGTGGGATTTTGATTGGGGCAGCCTGCAGTCAACGAACGACGTAGCATTAGATTGAACTGAACTGAACTGAACTGAACTGAACATTCCTAGTCTGTTTCAAGGACTCTGTGGCTTGAAGTTAAATACCCTATGTTTTATTTGCTCAACTTTTGCTGTTTGCGCGATTAATTTTTTTTGCACGTTGGGTCTTTGAATGGTGTTTGTTTCTCTGGCTGCCTGCAGGAAGATGAATGCCAGGATTATATACTGCATACATAGTTTTATAATAAATGTACTTTGAATCTTTGGATTAGTTCTGTGCTGAGTTACCAAATTGAAAGATTAGTTTTCCATTAACTGTGCTGACTGGTTAGATTGTGTGGACTCTTGATTTCACAATCTACCTCATTATGATCTTGGACCTTACTGTCTGCCTGCATTGCACTGTCTCTGTAACTGTTACACTTTATTCCGCATTCTGTTATTGTTTTCCCGGTACTACCCCAATGCACTGTGTAATGAATTGATCTCAAGGCAAGATTTTCACTGTATATCAGTACATGTGACAATAATAAACCAATTCTAATCCCCAGGATGAACTCAGTATAAATGTCATCCCAGGACAAGAACTGTGCTCTAGCATTAATTTTGCCTAAGTTTACTTTGTAGTAAGCAGAGAAAACCGGGAAGCAGGTACAGAACTGTTAGGCCTTACACCAACAGGTTCAGAAAGAGTTAGTACTGTTGATCATCAGGCTTCTGAACCAGCCAGGATAACTGTGCTCACTTCAACGCTGAACAGACCCCACAACCTGTGGACTCACGTTTGAGGATTCCACAGCTCAGTATTATAATGCTTTTTAAATTTATTATTGCATGGTCTGTCCTCTTTTGCACATTTGTTGTGTGTCAGTCTCAGTTATTTATAGTTTTTCATAAATTCTATTTTATTTCTTTATATTCCTCTGAACGCCTGCAAGCTAACAGATCACATTGTTGTATAGGGTGACATATATTTACTTTCAACTTTGAGGTTTCTTCTGCATAAATTTTGTGCTCGTGAGCGCATTCCGGGAATAGCTAGGAGGATGCAAGCATATGATTGGGTTGCCACAGTAGGGTAATTCTATTACAGAGCCAGTGCGCTGGTTCAAATCCATCGCTGTCTGTAAGAAGTTTGTACATTCTCCCCGTGACCACATGGGTTTCCTCTGGGTGCTCCCGTTTCCTCTGACATTCCAAAGATGTACGGGTTAGTAATTGGTCACATGGGTGTAATTGAGCAATGTGGGTTTATTGGAACAGAAAGCCCTGTTACCAAGCTGTACCTCTCTAAAATAACTGGTACCATTGGGTCCCACAAGTTGCATCCACCATTAAGTAAAATCATGATAGGTCTGATTAGTAACGTCACCTTGATGCCAACTTTGCCTGGTTTTCAGTATCCCCAGATTAGATGTGTTAACCGAGTCAAGGGTGTTTCTCGCAGGGTTAGTTTTATGCCATGTGCATGTTACAGGGCTAGAGGCTTCAAAGTTCAGAGAAAATTTATTATCAAACTATATATACGTCACATTATGCTACACTGAGATTCATATTCTTGCAGGCATACTCAATAAATCCATAATAGAATAATAACCATAATAGAATCAATGAAAGAACACACCAACCTGGGTGTTCAACCAGCGTACAAACGGCAACAAACTGTGCAAATATATACATACATACATAAATGAGCAAGCAAGCAATAAATATCGAGAACATGAGATAAAGTGTCCTTGAAAGTCAGTCCTTAGGTTGTGGGACCTGTTCAGTGATGGGGCAAGTGAAGTTGAATGAAGTTTTCCCCTTTGATTCAAGAATGTGGAAGCATTGGAAAGGGTACAGAGGAGGTTTACCAGGTTGCTGCCTGGTTTGGAGAGTATGGATTATGATCAGAGATTAAGGGAGCTAGGGCTTTACTCTTTGGAGAGAAGGAGGATGAGAGGAGACATGATAGAGGTATACAAGATATTAAGAGGAGTAGATAGAGTGGATAGCCAGCGCCTCTTCCCCAGGGCACCACTGCTCAGTACAAGAGGACATAGCTTTAAGGTAAAGGGTGGAAAGTTCAAGGGGGATACTAGAGGAAAGTTTTTTTACTCAGAGAGTGGTTGGTGCCTGGAATGCACTGCCTGAGTCATTGTGGAGGCAGATACACTAGTGAAATTTAAGAGACTACTAGACAGGTATATGGAGGAATTTAAGGTGGGGGGGTTATATGGGAGGCAGGGTTTAAGGGTCGGCACAACATTGTGGGCCGAAGGGCCTGTACTGTGCTGTACTATTCTATGTTCTATGTTCTAACTTGATGGCTGAGGGGCAATCACTGTTTCTGAACCTGGTGGTGGTGTGTCCCGAGGCTCCTGTATTGAGAAGCAAGAAGCAAGAATGGCCTTGATGATGGGGGTCCCTGACGATGAATGTTGCTTTCCTACGACAACACTTTGTGTAGATATATTCAGTGGTGGGGAGGGCTTTACCTGTGACGGACTGGGCCACACGCAGTACTTTTTGTAGGAATTTCCATTCAAGGATGTTGTTTTGTGAACGAAATCACCGGAGGGGGAGTTACTGGTAGACACAAAGCAGCTTCTTTATTCGACAAAGCAAGGTTCAGGAGGCATTATACCGAGGCGCTTTCGGTGGAAAGGTCTGCTGGCCCTGTGATGGGGCTGGATATTTATTTGCTAAACACAAAGGACAATTCATATTTACAAGTGTAGACAATGCTTTCTTTTGAAGCTACATACAAAACATCACACCTTCTGACTTCATCCTTTCCTCCCGACGCCAACATGTCTGGGCTGGTACTCACAGCCTTTAGGAGTGCAAGTCAAATCCACAATACATTTATTTGGTATTTTACGTGCTAACATAGAGGAAATTCATATTTACAAAGTATAGATAAAGCTGTCTTCGAAACTACCTGTAACCTTCACACTTCCATCTGCAGCGTCTGGGCTAATATTCCGGTATTCACAGCTTTTAGGAACAGCATTGTTACAAATGAATTGAGTTCACAGCTTTTAGGAAATGATTGTTATGAACTCAATCCACAGTACTTTGTCAAACAGAAGACCGGTGGCCAAAGTCATTTAAGTGTAAATGAATCATCTACCCAAAAACTCACTCTAACAAAGGGCCCTGATGTTTCCATACCAGGTGAAGCCCGACAATCTCTGTATTGGGGTTACAGTGTTCTTGACCAATTTTGGGCTGTTTGAGAGGCTTTTTCCCAGGGCTGAAATGGCTAACACAAGAGGGCACAGTTTTAAGGTGCTTGGAAGTAGGTACAGAGGAGATGTCAGAGGTAAGTTTCTTATGTAGAGTGGTGAGTGCGTGGAATGGGCTGCTGGCGACAGTGGTGGAAGCGGATACGATAGGGTCTTCTATGAGACGTTTGGAGCTTAGAAAAATAGAGGACTATGGGTAACCCTAGGTAATTTCTAAGGTAAGGACATGTTCGGCACAGCTTTGTGGGCCGAAGGGCCTGTATTGTGCTGTAGGTTTTCTATGTTTTTATGTTTAGAGTATCTTGGGATTAGTTCTGGTTAACCGTGTGTGGGATATGGTGCAGCAGAATGTGTTATACATTATAATATCCTGGGATTAGTTTTGGAGTTAACTGAGTCGAGGTTATGTGATCCCAGGATTAGTTTGGTAGTCACTTTGCATGGGTTTTGGACTAATTCTATGCAGATGACAGCTTCCTAAGGATTTGTTCTATAGTCACGGCATCTCGGTTTCAGTACCCCAGGATCAGTTCTGAATTATTGAAATATATGTCAGTTTAGTGTCCTGGGTTTCATTCTGTGCTAAACCTGTGTGGAATATGACTTCCCAGGGTTTTATGTGTAGGTTCAGGATTAGTTCTGTACTGATTACTGGTTAAATTATCCTGAGATTAACTCTGTCTGGATTACACCATCCATTGTCAGTATATGCAGTGCCTCTTTTCTATCTGATCCCTGACTGGGACGGGCTAGAAGAGTCAAGATAAGGTTTATATCACTGACACGTGTGTTGTTCTGTGAGCAACGTATTACAAGTTACTGCAGGTTACAATAAGAAATACACTCAGTGGCCAAATTGATTCAAGCTGACTGGATGGTGACAGAAAATCAAATAGCCATGTGTTACAACAGTGGTGTGCTGAAGAGCATCTCTGAACACACAACACATCAAACCTTGAAGTGAATAGGCTGCAGCAGAAGACCACAGACATACTGTGCACTCAGTGACCATTTTATCAGTTACAAGGGGTACGTATTAAAGTGTACTTACTTTGATTGTAAATTTCACTTTGAAAGGGGATGCAAAGCTGCAGAAACTGGAATCTGGAGCAACATTTCAGATGCTGGAGAAACTTGATGGGCCAGGCAGTATCTGAGGGGGAAAATGAACAGTTAACGTTTTGGGTTGAGACCCTTCCTGTGAACAGAATGAGGATGAACACAGAAGAAATCCAGATGAAGAGCTGCGATCTGAAATGTCAGCTGCCCACCCCGCCCCACGGATGCTGCCTGACCCACTGGTCTGTGTGTTGCTGAAGGCTGCTGGTAAGTAAGATCCACATTGGATCACACTAGGTCTGGGGGAAGAGCAAGTTCTCTCCCCATCCTCCCCTTTCCTAACAAAAACCCAATGCTGACCACACTATACCCATTACCTGATTTATTGAGATTGGGCTGACCGCTTGTGAGCAGTCAAATGTGCCCTAGGAAGAGCCCCTGTCTCCCAGTGCAGTGACACAGGTTTGATCCTGACCTCTGGTGCTGTCTGTGTGGAGTTTGCCCATTTTCTCACAGGATTGTTTCTGTGCTAACTGTGCACGGGTTACAGAACTCATCATCATCATTATGTGCTGTGTCGTAACACACAGATGATCATGGTGACCATGATTCTTTCCCATTTCCTTCTTCTGGCCAGTGTCTTTACAGCACGGGTGACTCCAGCCATTATCAATACTCTTCAGAGATTGTCTGCCTCATGGTCACATAACCAGGTCATACACGCCTTCCATCTCTTATTTTCACCCTGCCATCCAGTTACAGAACTAGAGGATTAGTTCAAATTCAAGTTTAGTTGTCATTGGATCATACATAAATATCCATGAACACAGCCATATGAAACAGCGTTATTCCGGGGCCAAGGTGCAAAACACAGAACCAACAGTCATACACAGCACAAAGCACTCCTGTGAGACAGCAATAAACATAGAAACATAGAAAACCTATAGCACAATACAGACCCTTCCGCCTACAATGCTGTGCCAAACATGTCCTTACCTGAGAAATTACCGAGGGTTACCCACAGCCCTCTATTTTTCTAAGCTCCATGTAGCTATCCAGGAGTCTCTTAAAGATCCTATCGTATCTGCCTCCACCACAATCGCCGGCAGCCCATTCCACGCATCACCACTCTCTGTGTGAAAAAATTACCCCTGACATCTCCTCTGTACCCACTTCCAAGCACCTTAAAACTATGCCCTCTCATGTTAGCCATTTCAACCCTGGGAAAAAGCCTCTGACTATCTACACGATCAATGCCTCTTATCATCTTATCTCTATCAGGTCACCTCCCATCCTCTGTTGCTCCAAGGAGAAAAGGCCAAGTTCACTCAACCTATTCTCATAAGACATGCTCCCCAATCCAGGCAACATCCTTGTAAATCTCCTCTGAACCCTTTCTATGGTTTCCACATCCTTCCTGTAGTGAGGTGACCAAAACTGAGCACAGTGCTCCAAGTGGGGTCTGACCAGGGTCCTATATAGCTGCAACATTACCTCTTGGCTCTTAAACTCAATCCCACGGTTGATGACAGCCAATGCACTGTATGCCTTCTTAACCACAGAGTCAACCTGCACAGCAGCTTTGAGTGTCCAATGGACTCGGACCCCAAGATCCCTCTGATCCTCCACACTGCCAAGAGTCTTACTATTAATACTATATTCTGTCATCATATTTGACCTACCAAAATGAACCACCTCACACTTATCTGGGTTGAACTCCATCTGCCACTTCTCAGCCCAGTTTTGCAACTTATTGATGTCCCGCTGTAACCTCTGACAGCCCTCCACATTATCCACAACACCCCCAACCTTCGTGTCATCAGCAAATTTACTAATCCATCCGTCCACTTCCTCATCCAGGTCATTTATAATAACCACAAAGAGAAAGAGTCCCAGAACAGATCTCTGAGGCACACCACTGGTCATCAACCTCCATACAGAATATGACCTGTCTACAACCACTCTTTGTTTTCTGTGGGCAAGCTAGTTCTGGATCCACAAAGCAAGGTCCCCTTCGATCCCATGCCTCCTTACTTTCTTGATAAGCCTTGGATGGGGTACTTTATCAAATGCCTTGTTGAAATCCATATATACTACATCGACTACGTCTACTAAACACCTTCATCAATGTGTTCAGTCACATCCTCAAGAAATTCAATCAGATTCGTAAGGCACTTAGACAAAGCCATGCTGACTATTCCTATTCATATTATGCCTCTTCATAATACGATTATAAATCCTGCCTCTCAGGATCTTTTCTATCATCTTACTAACTACTGAGGTAAAACTCACTGGTCTATAATTTCCTGGGCTGTCTCTACTTCCTTTCTTGAATAATGGAACAACATCTGCAACCCTCCAATCCTCCCGAACCTCTCCTGTCCCCATTGATGATGCAAAGAACATTGCCAGAGGCTCAGCAGTCTCCTCCCTTGCCTCCCAAAGTAGCCTGGGGTACATCCTGTCTGGTCCCGGTGACTTATCCAACTTGATGCCTTCCAAAAGCTCCAGCACATCCTCTTTCTTAATGTCTACATGCTCAAGCTTTTCAGTCTCCTGTAAGTCATCCCTATAATCGCCAAGGTCCTCTTCTGTTGTGAATACTGAAGCAAAGTATTCATTAAGTATCTCTGCTGTCTCCTCTGGTTCCATGCACAGTTTTCCACTGTCACAATTGATTGGTCCTATTCTCTCACGTCTTATCCTCTTGCTCTTCACATACTTGTAGAATGCCTTTGGGGTCTTCCTTAATCCTGTCTGCTAAGGCCTTCTCATGGCCCCTTCTGGCTCTCCTAATTTCATTCTTAAGCTCCTTCCTGCTAGCCTTATAATCTTCTAGATCTCTATCATTACTAAGTTTTTTGAACCTTTCGTAACCTTTTCTTCTTGACTAGATTTTCAACAGCCTTTGTACAGCATGATTCCTGTACCCTCCCATCCTTTCCCTGTCTCATTGGAACGTACATATGCAGAACCCCACGCAAATATCCCCTGAACGTGTGCCACATTTCTGCCGTACTGAGAACATTATTTCCCAATTTATGCTTCCAAGTTCATGCCTGATAGCCTCATATTTCCCCTTACTCCAATTAAACACTTTCTAACTTGTCTGTTCCTATCCCTCTCCAATGTTTTGTTAAATGAGATGAGTTGTGATCACTATCGCCAAAATGCTCTCCCACTGAGAGACCTGACACCTGACCAGGTTCATTTCCCAATACCAGATCAAGTACAGCCTCTCTTGTAGGCTTATCTACAACGTTTGTACATATTGTGTCAGGAAACCTTCCTGAATGCACCTAACACATTCTAACCCATCTAAACCCCTTGCTCTAGGGAGATGCCAATCAATATTTGGGAAATTAAAATCTCCCACCACGACAATCCTGTTATTATTACACCTTTCCAGAATCTGTCTCCCTATCTGCTGCTGGATGTCCCTGTTACTATTGGGTGGTCTATAAAAAACACCCAGTAGAGTTATTGACCCCTTCCTGTTTCTAATTTCCACCCACAGAGACTCAGTAGACAATCCCTCCACGACTTCCTCCTTTTCTGCAGCCGTGACACTATCTGTCATCAGCAGTGCCACACCCCCACCTCTTTTGTCTCCCTCCCTATCCTTTCTGAAACACTGTAATCAGCCATTCCTGCCCAGAGCCATCCAAGTCTCTGTAATGGCCACAACATCATAGCTCCAAGTACTGATCCATGCTCTAAGCTCATCCGCTTTGTTCATGATGCTTCTTGCATTAAAATAGACACATCTCAAATCATCGGTCTGAGTGCATCCCTTCTCTATCACCTGCCTATCCTCCCTCTCACACTGTCTACAAACTTTCTCTAGTTGTGAGCCAACAGCCCCTTCTTCCGTCTCTTCAGTTCAGTTCCCACCCCCAGCAATTCTAGTTTAAACTCTCCCCAATAGCCTTAACAAACCTTTCCGCCAGGATATTGGTCTCCCTGGGATTCAAATGCAACCTGTCCTTTTTGTACAGGTTACACCTGCCCCAAAAGAGGTCCCAATGATCCAGAAATCTGAATCCCTGCCCCCTGCTCCAATCCCTCAGCCACGGATTTATCCTCCACTTCACTCTATTCCTATACTCACTGTCGTGTGGCACAGGCAGTAATCCTGAGATTACTACCTTTGAGGTCCTGCTTCTCAGTTTCTTTCCTAACTCCCTGTAGTCTGTTTTCATGACCTCTTCCCTTTTCCTTCCTATGTCATTGGTACCAATATGCACCACGACCTCTGGCTGTTCACCTATCCACTTCAGGATATCGAGGACTCGATCAGAAACATTCTGGTCCCTGGCGCCTGGGAGGCAAACTACCATCTGTTTTTCTTTCCTGCGTCCACAGAATCGCCTGTCTGACCCCCTAACTATAGAGTTCCCTATCACTGCTGCCATCTTCTTCCTTTCCCTACCCTTCTGAGCCACAGGGCCAGACTCTGTGCCAGAAGCACAGCCACTGTTGCTTCCCCCAAGGAGGTTGATCTCACCAACAGTACTCAAACAGGAGTACTTATTGTTAAGGGAACAGCCACAGGGCTGCGCTCTAGCATCTGACTCCTGCCCTTCCCCCTCCTGACAGTTACCCACTTATCTGTCTCCCGAGGCCCCGGTGTGACTACCTGCCTATAGCTCCTATCTATCCCCTCCTCACTCTCCCTGACTAGACGAAGGTCATCGAGCTGCATCTCCAGTTCCCTAACCTGGTCCCTAAGGAGCTGCAGCTCGACGCACCTGGCACAGATGTGGCCGTACGGGAGGCTGGGAGTCTTCCAGACATCCCCCATCCGACACGCAGTACAGAACACCGGCCTCACAGACACCTTGTTTCTATTCTTCACAAGTAACTTACCTCACCTCAACCTGTTATCGCCTAAGCCCCATTGAGCCAAAGCCCTCCTACTCTGTCTCCCGCTCCTCTGGTCATCATCATCATCATCATCAGGTGCCATGCCCAGTTTGAGCTTTGACTGCCGTGGCCTACACACTCCTGTTTCGGGTCAAGTGGATCAATTCATTGGTATTCATTTCCAGTTCTCTGGCTGCTGTCTCCATCATCATTTGTCTTTACCTTCCTCTTGCTTTCTTCCCTTCAGTCTTTCTCATAATTACCGTACATTCTAACTCCTCTTTCCTCTGGTGCCCGCTCTATAAAGCTCTCTTCTTTTTAAACTCTTCCT
The DNA here is from genome assembly GCF_030028105.1 of Mobula birostris. Taxonomy (NCBI): domain Eukaryota; kingdom Metazoa; phylum Chordata; class Chondrichthyes; order Myliobatiformes; family Myliobatidae; genus Mobula; species Mobula birostris. The sequence continues at coordinate 34,624,167 of NC_092380.1, read as the reverse complement.
GCCAGTCTAACTCACTGACGTCCACGCGCTTGCACAATTACACAAAATATATAGCTTAAGTCCCTGAGTGTTATATCCTGAAGATTGATGCCGCATGGATGTTGCCGGCAAAACAAGCCGGCAGACGAATGCAGTTGAGCCTGTCGGGAGGGCTCGTTCAGCATGGACACTGCGCTACACCACGTCCAGTGTCAGCTGTAACCGGTGATCTAGTCCACGCTACAACCAAGGCAGTGCAGCTCTCCCACTGTCAGTCTCACCAAAAAAAGCAGTCAACCAGTCTTGCAGTGTTCTCCATTACCAACGTCCTACAGGATCCACCCACTCCTCCTATCAGATTCCTCTTTCTTCATCCCTTTACCTCTTCCACATCACTTCCCCACTTCTCACTTCACCTGCGTCTCCACCCACTCACCTTCCCCCTCACCTGGTCTCACCTATCACTTGTACTCCACCCCCTCTCTCACCTTCTTATTCTGGCTCCTGCTCCCTTCCTTTTCAGACCTGATGAAGGATTTAGGTCCAAGGCATCAGTTGTTTATTCCCCTCCATAGATGCTGCCTGACTTGCTGAGTTCCCCCAGCCATTTGTGTGTGCTGCTCTGGATTTCCAGCCTTTTAAAGGTTCAAATGTACATTTATTATCAAAGTATGTGTGCAGTATATTTGGAGAACCTCTTGTGTTCTGTAAATTAGATTGATCTGAAAGTGGGTTAAAAGGTCAGCACAACAATGTTGACCAACGTGTTTGTACTTATGCCTTGTCCTGCCCAGGTTACAGTAGGGTCCCATCCCCATAAACTGTAAGCTGGCCAGTTTGCAAGTCAGAACTGCAGCTATGAACTGAGTTTCCACTCTGCTGGAGATACATGCAGTCCCTTTGCAACCAGCAAATCCATCCTTCCCATCTCCCAAATGTACAGAACATAGTACAGTCAGGTTCCTTAAGGATATTCTAGACAGGGGGTGGGGGGTGGTAATGGGGACAAGCTCCCACTACCTATTAAATGCTCCCAATGGCGTGCGTCTCAAATAGCCTCTGACAACCAAGTCCAGTTCCTGGCCTTCACGTTTGGCTTAGCTACTAAGCCCAACAGAACCATTTTTACTGGCAGGAGAAGGGGCAAAGGTACCTTAAAATCTGTTGCTTTGGACAAATGGGGCTTGTCAGCTCATCTTGGAGAGGGAAAACTCTAATCTCAAACCTCCGAGATTTGTGGCTATACCCACTCGTGGGGAAGGCTTCAGGAATAAACCCTGAGGAAAAGTCTGGAGCTGGAGTGTCAAAGGCAGTCTTATGTTGAGTTCAACGCTGACTGACCACGTCCGTGATGCTGCTGGTGCCAAACTGTATGGGTCTCTGTCGTCCCTTTGGGTTCATCAGCCGCGTGGAGAGGGGGAGCTCGCTACATGGGCAACAGCTTGCTCTCCAAATTGTATGGCCCTGGCTTGCGTATTGTCTGATAACATAGACAGCTGGGATCACTGTCCGTGGTCGACCCCAGCCAACGAAGGCCTTGTAGGTAAGTGACCTGGGGAGAACCGTGGATCCACTTTCATGGAAGGAATCTAAAACTGAGCACAGTGAATTTGGTCACTCCCATCACATGGACATCTCCCCACCATCCAGAATGCGCTACACAGTACTGTGCCAAAGTACTGGTAGGGAGCCTAAGACGTTTGCACAGCACTGTATTTGTCAATGTGGAGCTGAGAGGAGTTTGTAAATCTTGAGGGAGCAAAGGATGTTGGGAATGGTGAGGGTGGAGTGCCGCAGGAGGGGTGATGGACAGGTGGCAGAGGAGAGCAGGGGCAGGGGGTGGTGCAGGTGCAGACACACCCACCCCTGAAGCACCGGGCAAGGTCATTTCATTCCAAACAATTGGTTTATTGATCATTACAGACTGTCTCTCTGGTGCTTCCTGCTCCCTGCCCTCTCCCTTCCCCTTCTCCGTGCCCCCTTCCCACTCTCAGTCCACAATAGAGACCCATATCAGAGTCAGGATTATCATCACTCACGTATGTCATGAAATTTGTTTATTTTTGAGGAGGCATTTCAGTGTAATATATAAAATTACCACAGTGCTGTGCAAATATTTTACGCACCCTAGCTATATACTGAAAGTGCCTAAGACTTTTGCACAGTACTGTACAGGAGGCAATGTCTTCAATTCCATCATCAGGGACCCTCACCGTCTGGGCCATGCCCTCCTCTCGATGCTGCCATCAGATTGGAGGTACAGGAGCGTAAAGACTGACACCTCAAGGTCCACTGCCATCAGGTTCTTCAGCCAACCCGAAAAACCCTAACGCTAGCTCAAACTGCAGTGTCTTCCTCTCTCTCAATCTTGTACCAGTGTTGTTATGTGTAAAACACACACACAAAATGCTGGAGGAACTCAGCAAGTCAGGCAGCATCTGTGGAGAGGAGTAAACAGCTGATGTTTCGGGCTGAGACCCTTCATTTCAGTCCTGATGAAGGGTCTCGGCCCAAAACGTCGACACTTTATTCCGCTCCATAGATGCTGCCTGACTTGCTGAGTTCCTCCAGCATTTTGTGAGTGTGTGTGTTATTTCCAGCAAGTGCAGAATCTGTGTTATGATTATTTAGTTGTTTATTTTGCACAGAGGTTACATATAATTTAAGTTTATGTTAACTTACTTTGCAGAAAATAAAATTTTTACAGCATCTTTACGCTGTATTTATAGCAACAATACATTTAAACTTGACAATGATGAACTGGAACCGCCAGTCCCCCGGTGATTAGTGCCAGAAGCCGGTTTGTCCTATGCCAGCTGACCTCTTGTGTTGTGTGTCTGAGAGTCTGTACCTCACTCGGTGCAGGGGGGTCTCGGCAGTGCTCAGGCACTGGACAATGGCTCAGCACATATGACACTTCATTTGCTGATCTTTCCAGGTCGATGGGGGTTGGGGGTGGTGGTGCACTTCTGTGGCAACTGCATGAAAAATAAATGAAGGCTGGGATCTGAACCCTGGCTCGTTCTGCGATGAGTCAACATATCGCGACCTGTGCATCAGCGAGGGAACGTCAATAAAAATCCACTTGCCAGATCCCCGGGGGAGCCCTTGTGCAATCGGCTGCAGTTAGCAGGATCAGTGGACAGATTATCCATCGTGCAAGGGACAAAAACAGACACCTCCCTCCTTCACCAACCAGCCGCGTCCTGATCTGTTCCCTTGTTGCTTTATGCATTGGTTTTCATATTTCCTCCAGACATCATCTTGATGTGATGGGGCTGTATGGTGTCCATCTGTACCAGTTCTCAGAAAGCTCCATCAGTCCTGTCCTGCACTCAATCGAGTTTATTGTCGTGTGCGCTACCGTGAGGCACAGTACAGGTTCAGCAGGAAATTTTAAACACTAGACATTCTGCAGATGCTGGAAAACCAGAGCAACACAGACAAAATGCTGGAGGAACTCGGCAGGTCAGGGAACATCTATGGAGAAGAATAAACAGTTGAAGTTTCGGGCCAAGATGGAGAAGAAGGAGGAAGGAGCCAGAATAAGAGGTGGGGGGGCGGGGAGGGAAGAAATACAGCTGGCATGTGATAGGTGAAACCAGGTGAAGGGGAAGGTGGAGATGAAGTGAGAAGCTGGAAAGTGATAGGTAGAAGAGTTAAAGAGCTGAATACAAAGGAATCAGACAGGAGAGGAAAAAGGGAAGGAGGAGGGGCACCATAGGAAGGTGATGGACAGCAGAGAGGAAGAGGATTAAGAAGGGGACCAGAATGGAAAAAGAGAGAAGGGGAGGGCGCGCGGGAAGAAATTACCAGAAGTTAGAAAAATCAATGTTCATGCTCTCAGTTTGGAAGCTACCCAGAGGGGAGGGTAGCGAAGTGGGAAGGACGATGCTTTACAATACCAGTGACCCGAGTTCAGTTCCCACCGTGTCTATAAGGACTTTGTACATTCTCCCCATGAGTGAGTGGGTTTCCTCTGGGTGTTGTGGTTTCCTCCCACAGTCCCAACAACATAGGCTAACTGGTCATTGTAAATTGTCCTGTGATTAGGCTGGCGTTAAATTGGGGGATTGCTGGGCGGTACGGCTGAAAGAGCTGGAAGGGCCTGTTCCTCACTGTGTCTCAATAAATCAATAGATCAGAGGTGTTGCTCCTCTGACCTGAGAGTGGCCTCTTCAAGGCGATATGGACCGACGTATCGGAATGGGAATGGGAAGTAGAATTGAAATGGATGCTGCCTCGCGGCCTTTAACCTTGATGGTCCGTTGCCCCTTCGATATTCCCTTTGAATTGGAATTTAATTTTATCCCGAGTTCCAGTCAAGGCATCAACACATTTATGAATATGCCTTTCAAAGTCAGTTTAAACTACCTAGGTTTTTAAAGTACATTAAACCACCTAAATGTGTTATAAATTAAACCTGTTAAACTTATATAGAAGCAGTTTCTCAGACTGCAGTGTAACCTGGCCTATCTCTGTTTCTGTGCTACGTCTTGTGGAAGTGAATAATTGCAGACCCAGCTTCAGCTGAGCTACTGTTCTTTACGTGAGCCATTTGGTGGAGGGTTCATAGTCCTTCTTGTCCAAGGAAGAATGGGGCACACGACTTTGTCTCGTGTGGGCGTGGAGTGATTCACTTTGGAAGGTCAAACTGAAGTCAGAGTACAGGGTTAATGGTAGGGTTCCTACCTGTGTGGAGGAACAGAGTGTTCTTGGGGACTAGTCAAAGTTGCCACACAAGTTGATCACAAACAAGGGAAAATCTGCAGATGCTGGAAATCCAAGCAACACATACAAAATGCTGGAGGAACTCACCAGGCCAGGCAGCATCGATGGAAAAGAGTGAACAGTCGACGTTTCGGGCCGAGACTCTTCGTCAGGGTGCAAGTTGATAAGGTGGTTAAGAAGGCATATGGTGTGTTGGTCCTTGTTAGTCTGGGGACTGACTTCAAGAGTCTGAGGTAATGTTGCAAAACTATAAAACTCTGGTTAGACCACACTTGGAGTATTGTGGTCAGTTCTGGTTGCCACAGTAGCAACCTCTTACTTAATGTCAGCAAGACCAAAGAGCTAATTACTGACTTCAGGAGGAGAAAACCAGAGGTCCTTGAGCCATTTCTCATCAGAGGATCAGAGCTGGAGATGGTCAGCAACTTTAAATTCCTTGTTGTTATCATTTCTGAGGACCTGTCCTGGGCCCAGCACATTAGTGCAATTATGAAGAAAGCTCAGCAGCACCTCTACTTTCTGAGGAGTTGGCGAAGATTTGGCCTGACATCTAAAACTTTGACAAATTTCAAAAAGAGATCTGGTGGAGAGAATATTGACTGGCTGCATCACAGCCTGGTATGAAAACACTAATGCCCTTGAACAGAAAATCCTACAAGTAATGGTTACAGCCCAGTCCATCACATGTAAAGCCCTTCCCACCATTGAGCACATCTACATGAAACACTGGTGCAGGAAAGCAGCATCCGTCATCAGGGACCCTACCACCCAGGACACCCTCTCTTCTTGTTGCTGCCATCAGGCAGAAGGTACAGGAGCCTCAGGACTCTCACCACCAGGTTCAGGAACAGTTACTACCCTTGAACTGAAGGGGATAACTTCACTTGCCCCATCACTGAACTGTTCCCACAACCAATGGACTCACTTTCAAGGACTTTTATTTATTTATTATTATTATTTCTTTCTTTTTAGGTTGTATATGGTGACATATATGTACTTTGATAATATTTAGTTTGATCTTTGAATTTTGAGAAGATGTTAGTTAAAAGCAAGATTAAATAAATAGGTTTTGACCTGGTGTTTAAAAGTGCCAACCGAGTCTGCATCCCTTATAGTTTTAGGTATTGAATTTCACTGTTTAGGAGCATAATTCAAGAGAGCTGACCTGACAATTATCTTTTGAGGGAGATTGTTTAAAGTTAAGAGACTGGTGGAAGAAGACCTGAGAGCTTGAGCAGGACTATAAAACAAAATGATTCTGTGGTGTACTCTGGTCCCAGGCCGTTGAGAGCTAAAACAGAAATAAGTAAGAGAACTTTTAAAATCAATTTTAAGAGATACAGGAGGCCGATGCAGAGTAGCTAGTACAGGAGTGATGTGTTTCCGCATCCTGGTTTTGGTTAAACGTCTAACTGTGATGTTCTGAATGAGCAGCACACACAAAATGCTGGAGGGACCCAGCAGGTTGGGGTGCTGGGGTAGAACTCACAATGAATTATTCAAACAGCAAAGAATGTTTAAACAATATATTTATAATATTACACAAATATTACTGAGATGTTAAATACACAACACTCTCCCTGCTTAACTATAAGCTCCATCTCAAATATATATATCTATATTGTATTCTATTTAATACAACAACTACATAGACATCTACAGCATAGTACATTTAAATTGTTCCACTCAGGCCTAAACATGTAATTGCTGTGGGGGATTTCTTACTCTTTTGGGGTAACATTTTTCCAGACAAGGGAGTTCACTTGCTTAGCAGGTGAGACTTGTGGCTGTTAAAACAATCTCAGGTTATGGGGCCTCCTCCATGCTGGTTGGCTCTGGGACTGCAGGAAATGGTTCTGACAGATCTAGACACCTTTCTTCTGGATGAGTTAGCATCCCAAATAGTGCATGTCAGGCTGCTTAATCTACTGATCGATCCCAGACCACCAGACAAAGCTTCGAGCCAACACTGTCATTTGACCACGCCTAAATGTAGCTCCTCCTGCACTTTAGCTCTTAGCTTTGCTGGTGCAACTCTTGATTCCCACATAGAGCAAACCCCGTTAAGGGCAAGTTCACCCCGGAGCTGGTAAAAATGGGGGAACAGGAATGTCTGCTGTACATTCCAGCCATTTTGAATTGCTGTGTAGACCTGAGACAGTGTGGGGTCTTTTCTGGTTTCCCTTTGGATCTTCCTGCTGTAGTAGGGAGACTTTAGATTGACATTAGAGAGAATACATCAAGAGGAGTATCGTCTTTCGTAAATGTTTCAGGTATTTCCTTTTCCAAGGGTAAGTAGGGCAATCCATCACATTTCCATGATTAGTCGTCCTCTTGAGTTCAATCTTGTAATTCTGTCCTACAAGAAACTGAGCCCATTTTTGCAGTCGAGCTGCTATTGTTAGTGGAACAACCTTCTGTGGATTGAAAATGGGCACTAGTGATTGATGATCAGTAATGAAGGTAAACTGTTTCCCATACCTGTACTGGTTGAAATGTTTTATTTCCCAAACTAGACTCAAGGCCTCTCTGTCAATCTGTGCCTAAGTTTTCTCTGCAGTGGTAAGGGGACTTGATGCAAAGGCTGTAGGGTATTCACTTCCATCGTTCATAACATGTGACCTGACTGCACCTATACCATAAGGCGAGGTGCCATAGGCAAGCTTCACTGGATGGTGTGGAGCATAATGTGTGAGTACAGTGTCTGATGTCACCATTTCCTTTACCTTTAGAAAGCCACCTCACACTTCTTTGTCCATTGCCATTTCTTCCTGATCTGTAGTAATGAGTTCATGGGGTGGAGTACAGTAGCCAGGTTTAGCAGGAATCTGTTATAATAATTGACAAATCCTAAAAAGGACCATAACTGTGCTATGTCCTTTGGCTTGGGGCATCAGCCACTGCTTGAATTTTCTCAGCACAGTTGTGTAATTCTTGTGTATTAATGGGATTACAACAGTAAGTGATGCATGGTTTAAAGAATTGACACGTGTTGCATCGTGCTCTGAGCCCATATCTTCTAACCTTTTTACCACTATCTTAAGATGTTCTTTATCATCCTTACCAGTAACACTGAGTGCCTGGATAGTACTGCAGCACCTGGTCCCTGGTTTTCTGCCAGAGTACAGGTGCAAATGCTACTACAAAAATAAGCCTATTACAGTGATAAAACCCACTGTAAGTGTTTCTGGTGAGAAACACTTTGGACTCTTCTTCCATTTCCAACTGTAGGTCTGCCTCAGCTCAGTCCACTTTGCTGCAGGGAGGTTTGCAAAGATATCCTCTACTCCGGGCAGAGGGTATTGATCTACTTTCAGTACTGGATTGATGGTGACCTTAAAATCATCATAGGTCCTAACACACCCATCCTTCTTGCTACTGGGACCACTGACATTGCCCTTGGGCTCCGCTCAACCTTGAAAAAAATTCCTCCAGCTCCATGCGATCTAGCTCACTGGCTACTTTATCATGGATGGTGTAAGCAACCGGACGGGCTTTGTAAAATTTGGGTGTGGCGTTTTAATTTAACACTATTTTGCCCTCGATATATTTGAGTTTTCCAAAGCCATTCTTGAACACTGCTGAGGCATCATCCAGTACCTTCCTTAATTTACTTTTAGTTGACTCTATTGTAGGGGACGTGGCTTGCAAATAGTTGATGGATCTCCAATCAAGTTGTAGTTTTCTCAGCCAGTCACACCCCACAATGCTGGTGCTTCTGTTTTTTTCCCACATACAAGTTCAGTGTGGTTTGTTGGTTGTTGTATTTCACTATTACAAATGTCATTCCCATAGGCGTTATCTTTTCTCCAGTATAAATTCTTAGTTGTATATCTGCAGACTTCAGTTCAGTATCTTTGAAATGCCATTCAAACTCATTTTGTGGAATGACTGAAACAGCTGAGCCAGTGTCCAATTCCATTTTAATTAATTTGCCATTCACTTCTAGAGTAAGCCATATTGCTTGTCTATTGTTAGTTTTCACACTGTAAATCTCAAAACGATTCAGTCCTGTGTCATTCTCATCATTATCAGATTTTTCATCAACAGCATGCTTTTTTATGCTTTTTTTGGAAACTGCAACTTGACTTTTTATCTTTTTCTCTTCCCTGTGCAGTCCATTTATTTTCATCTGCTGGACATGCTCTTTGTAAGTGTGCTCCTTTGTTGCATTTTCTGCAGGTTTTACCTTTAACTCTGTATTTGTTTGGTGTATGTGAGCCCCTGCCACAATGGTAACACACTTTGTTTGGCAAGGCCAGATTTTGTTTAGACATTGCAATTTTGGTCACATTCACTTTCATTCCTGACTGAATCTCAATTGTGTCTCTGTTTGCTGTTTCCATTGATCCAGCTATTTCAACTGCTCTTTTAAATATGAGTTGTGCTTCAGTTAGGACTGTTTTTGAATGATTCCACCAACTAAATGATCTCTCTGTGCATCATTAAGGCCATCACTGAACTGATAATGCTCAGAAATCTCTTCAGATCAGCTATGTATGCTGAAATAGACTCTCCTTCCTTTTGATTCCGTTTATGAAACCTAAAGTATTCTGCAGTCAACAACGGTTTCAGTTGTAAATGTTCCTGCATCACTTTCACGATATCAGCAAAGCTCATTTCAGCTGGTTTGTTTGGAGCAGTTAGACTTCTAAGCAAACTGTGTGCTCTTCCACATAGTACACTTAGCAACACTTTGCAATGGCTATTTCATTGGCTTCAAAATACCGTGAAATTTTGTTCTGTATATGATATCCAGTTCTCTGCTGTGTAATCAAGTATGTATATATTTCTGATGTAGCCAGTTAATTTATTTTTTTTAAAATTATTTTTCCCCCATTACCCTCTGTCTATGAACCCATGAATTTGTCTATTTTCTGACTTTTTTTTAACTTGGCTGTCTCTGTCCCTTCCCAAAGAAGCATGTGCTGCTCCGAACAAAAAAAATGTGCTGCATTTTGTAAAAACTCTGATGTCTCGCTGCACCAACAGGCCATCTCAGTTTTGTCTTAAAAATTCCTCGTCACCACTGTTAGTGCTTTGTAACGTCAGAAATTAATCAATAGAAAAACATGGAGCCAGGATGATACGTGTGTACTCTTAGTTTCATTTTTACTTTAGCGAGGCCCGCGCACATACAACTTGGTGATGTAATGACGTCTGTCATTCCTATATTTTTACATATAACCCATAGTGAATTATTTAAACAACAAAGAATGCTTAATCAAGCAATTTAGTTGCAATATTACTTAAATATTACTGAAATATTAAATAGACAAGAGGGACCAAGACAGCTTCCCTGAGTAACACCAAAAGGTACATTGTATCTCTTAGAAACCTGGTCTCTTAAGACAGACAAAAATTTTTCTCTCTAAGATATATGAACAAATCTAGTTAAGGGCGCTACCAGAGATGTCAGCTCAATTCTCAAGGTGATTTTGGAGAACGTTGTGTTCAGTTGTGTCAAACACAGCACTTGGGCCTGGAGGATTTGGACTGAGCTCTGTTGACAGCAGTGGTGAGCCTCAAGTCACCGACAATTTTGATAAGGGCTTCCTCCTTGCTGTGGTTTGCTTTAAAACCTGACTGAATTTTTCTAGAGTATTCTTCTCATTTGGAAAGTTGTTGGGTTGGTTAAAAATGACTTTCTGAAGAATCTTGCGCAGGAAAGGAAGATTTGATATAGGTACCTCACTATCAAGGTTTGGCTTTTGAATCAGGCATTTGACAGCCACAGTTTTGAAGGCATCTGGAAAACTCCAATTTCAGGGGAAATGTTAATAATTTTCCAGAGAGAATTGTAAACGCTATTTAAAGAGTCCTTAAAAAGTGTGGTAGGGACAGGATTAAGACAGCAAGTAAATGATTTCTCTTTGCTATGATCTTACAGAGTTCTGAATCAGAAATACTTGTAAATTTTGACATAGTTGCTGTCTTTTTACAAGGTTGGCTGCAGATGTTACCAGTACCTGTAGCTATACTCTCTCTAATGGAAATAATTTTGTTGATAACAAATATTGCAAATTCTTCACGCTTTGTGGTAGATGCTTGACTGAGGACATTATAGGTTGGGGCAAGGTTCAGCAGTCGGTTTATTGTTGAGAGCAATATTCTTGAATGACCACTATTCTCTGTAGTAATCTTGGAAAAGTGCAACATTAAAGGAGGATAGCTTTTCCTTGAAAATATTCTGCTGAACTTCTAGTCTAGTTTTCCCTCAGCTACTCTGTATGATGTCATGAGTCCACGGTGAGAATTGCTGTTATGTTCCATGTCTGGTTTTATCTTTCTTGTAAAATTCCTGTGAGGAAATGAATCTCAGGGAATTATATGGCAACATATACGTACTTTGATAATATCGTGTTTTACCGTTCTACTTTCTATGACCGTACCCTGCATGCACTTGCTTCACTCCATGGAAGAGTGAGAAGGAACACTGGAAACTTGAGCTTTGCCTGTGAATGGACAGCTTTCCCCAAGCTCTCTGTTGCCTGTGCAGGCTTGGAGGAGAGGCGTGTGTGAACCCTCTACATTCAGCAGTGTGCCTTACTGTGACAGAAGACGAATTGTGCTGTTCTACATGGCAACAGCCACTATTAACAGAGATAGGGCCTTAATGGCAATTTGTTTTCAGGAGTCTCCCAGCGCTGCCGTTTAAATTCCCATTAGCAGCTGGGAGCACGGCCTTACAGTTTCTCAGTTACTGCATTGGTATTTTTTAAATCATCGCCTTCCGTTGCCCCTCCCCCCTCCAAGAGGATCAGATCCTCTTTGAGCATCGTGTCTGATGGAAGCCGAAGCTGGAATCAATGGCAGAAACAGGGAAGGTGTGGACTGGAGAGTTCAGCCATGTGGTTAACTCCTGTGTCCGTGGATGTGATTATGTCTGAGCACCTATGTTCATTAGGAGTTCGAGGAGATTTGGTATGTCACCAAAAACAGTGGAAAGGATTCAAACTGGCTGCATCACCATCTGATATGGGGGTATGGGGGGGCAGTGGGTGGGTGCTACTGCATAGGATCGAAGTAAGGTGCAGAGAGTTGTAAAATTAGTCAGCCCCATCATGGGTGCTATCCTACGCAATTTCCAGGACATCTTTCAGGAGCAGTGCCTCAAAACCAGCATCCATCATTAAGGACCCCCATCACCAGGACACGCCCTAATCTCATTGCTACTATCACCCAGGACACGCCCTAATCTCATTGCTACCATCACCCAGGACACGCCCTAATCTCATTGCTACCATCACCCAGGACACGCCCTAATCTCATTGCTACCATCACCCAGGACACGCTCTAATCTCATTGCTACCATCACCCAGGACACGCCCTAATCTCATTGCTACCATCACCCAGGACACGCTCTAATCTCATTGCTACCATCACCCAGGACACGCTCTAATCTCATTGCTACCATCACCCAGGACACGCTCTAATCTCATTGCTACCATCACCCAGGACACGCTCTAATCTCATTGCTACCATCACCCAGGACACGCTCTAATCTCATTGCTACCATCACCCAGGACACGCCCTAATCTCATTGCTACCATCACCCAGGACATGCTCTAATCTCATTGCTACCATCACCCAGGACACCCCTTAATCTCATTGCTACCATCACCCAGGACACGCTCTAATCTCATTGCTACCATCACCCAGGACACGCTCTAATCTCATTGCTACCATCACCCAGGACACGCTCTAATCTCATTGCTACCATCACCCAGGACACGCTCTAATCTCATTGCTACCATCACCCAGGACACGCTCTAATGTCATTGCTACCATCACCCAGGACACGCTCTAATCTCATTGCTACCATCACCCAGGACACGCTCTAATCTCATTGCTACCATCACCCAGGACACCCCTTAATCTCATTGCTACCATCACCCAGGACACGCTCTAATCTCATTGCTACCATCACCCAGGACACGCTCTAATCTCATTGCTACCATCACCCAGGACACGCTCTAATCTCATTGCTACCATCACCCAGGACACGCCCTAATCTCATTGCTACCATCACCCAGGACACGCCCTAATCTCATTGCTACCATCACCCAGGACACGCCCTAATCTCATTGCTACCATCACCCAGGACACGCTCTAATCTCATTGCTACCATCACCCAGGACACGCTCTAATCTCATTGCTACCATCACCCAGGACACGCTCTAATCTCATTGCTACCATCACCCAGGACACGCTCTAATCTCATTGCTACCATCACCCAGGACACGCCCTAATCTCATTGCTACCATCACCCAGGACACCCCTTAATCTCATTGCTACCATCACCCAGGACACGCTCTAATCTCATTGCTACCATCACCCAGGACACGCTCTAATCTCATTGCTACCATCACCCAGGACACGCCCTAATCTCATTGCTACCATCACCCAGGACACGCTCTAATCTCATTGCTACCATCACCCAGGACACGCTCTAATCTCATTGCTACCATCACCCAGGACACGCTCTAATGTCATTGCTACCATCACCCAGGACACGCTCTAATCTCATTGCTACCATCACCCAGGACACGCTCTAATCTCATTGCTACCATCACCCAGGACACCCCTTAATCTCATTGCTACCATCACCCAGGACACGCTCTAATCTCATTGCTACCATCACCCAGGACACGCTCTAATCTCATTGCTACCATCACCCAGGACACGCCCTAATCTCATTGCTACCATCACCCAGGACACGCCCTAATCTCATTGCTACCATCACCCAGGACACGCCCTAATCTCATTGCTACCATCACCCAGGACACGCCCTAATCTCATTGCTACCATCACCCAGGACACGCTCTAATCTCATTGCTACCATCACCCAGGACACGCTCTAATCTCATTGCTACCATCACCCAGGACACGCTCTAATCTCATTGCTACCATCACCCAGGACACGCTCTAATCTCATTGCTACCATCACCCAGGACACGCCCTAATCTCATTGCTACCATCACCCAGGACACGCCCTAATCTCATTGCTACCATCACCCAGGACACGCTCTAATCTCATTGCTACCATCACCCAGGACACGCTCTAATCTCATTGCTACCATCACCCAGGACACGCCCTAATCTCATTGCTACCATCACCCAGGACACGCTCTAATCTCATTGCTACCATCAGGATGGAGGTACAGAAGCCTGAAGGCACACATCCAATGATTCAGGAACAGCTTCTTCCCCTCTGCCACCTGATTTCTGAATGGACACTGGACTCAAGAACATGATCTCACTACTTTTCTTTTCTCTTTTTGCACTACTTATTTAATTTTACTTTTTAAATACATAAATAATTCTTACCGTTTTTATTATTGTGTATTGTATACACTGCTGCTGCAAAACAACACATTTCATGACATACACCAGTGATATTAAACCTGATTCTGATACTTAAGCAGAAGTTGAAAGGTCCTTTGTTAGTAAGGGCGTAAAATATCATGGAAGATGACAGGATATTGGCGTTGAAAGGGTAAATAAATCAGCTATGATGGAACGACGGAGCATACTCGATGGGCTGAATAGCCTAATTCTCCTCCTATATCATTGTTAGTGCAGGTTGCGTGCGATGGAGATCACTCACTGTGTACTGAGAAAGGTTTGGTCTATACAGTGTGGGGACAGTTACTTATATTGTGTGGGATTGTATTGTACTGGGACAAAGTGTGGGGTTTTTACAAGAACCAGGTTTGGAAGTTGAGAGGGTGAATGGAGAGAGAAAATTAACATTGGGAGTAAACTGGCTTGCAGTACTTTTACACAGTACTGTACATGGATGGGAAAGGTTCAAAGTTCTAACTAAGTTTATGATCAAATTATGTTTGTTTTACCATATACTCCTTCGCAGGCATTTATAGGGAAAAGTAGAATTTTATGAAAATATAAATGAGCTAGGAGTTAAAAACATCAAAATGCAAAAGAAGACAAGCATCATACTGCTGCCACAAAATAACGAAGTTCTTGACGTGTATCAGTGATAATAAACCTGATCTGATTCTGATTCTAAACTGTGCAAATACAAATTATCCTGAGAACAGGAATGGTAAAGAATCCTTGAAAGAGCACCTGTAGGCGGTAGAATCTGTTCGGAGTGGTGGTGAATGAAGTTATCCATGCCGGTTCAGGAGCCTAATGCTTCTAATCTGATGCCTGGTGCTGTGGTTTAGAGAGATACAGGCCAAGTGTGGGCAAATGGGGCTAGCATAGTCAGTATGGACCAGCTGCGCCGAAGGGCCTGCATCTGTTGTATGGCTGGAGACTCTCAATAGCATGAGCTTCTCTTGATACGTAAGAGGAATAGTGGGTAGCTAAGGTTTAGTTAAGATTTTAAGAGGGCCTGGGTCACTGGGTTCGTAGGTCCAAGGGAGTCTGGAAGTTGAAGCCCGAAGGTCAGACCCATGGTCGGTGAGTCCTGGGGCAAAGTCCAAAGTTGGAGACCTGATACCTGCGGGTCTGGCATCAAGGACTGGAGGCCCAGAGGTGGCCTGACTATGTAAGGGTGGGAAAGGTGTTATGTTTTGTAACTTCGAAATATTAAATTTATTCAAAGGAAGACATGAAAAGTCCAAAATACGGATGTAACTTCAAATTTTCCTTAAGCGAGGTGTGCACTTATTACGTGGTAGTGCAATGACACATGCAGTTGATGTATTTGTACATATAGCCCATAATGAATTCTTTAAGGAACAATAATACTTAATCAATATTCAAAGATCCAAAGCACATTTATTATCAAAGAATGTATAAGTTATACACCTTGAGCTTTGTCTGCTTGCTGGCAGCCGCAAAGCAAGAAACCTGAATAACCCAATTTAAAAAAAGAAAGATCAAAGATCAGTGCAGAGAAAGAGGGAAAAACCCCACAAATTATGCAAACAACAGAAACAAGCCAACGGCATTCCGAGCCAGAATGAGTCCCCAGGTTCGCTCCCGGAGCAGCCGGAGTTGGCGCAAGCCTCGATTACAGTTCATCACACCAGTGGAGCAAAAACGACAGCAGCCGGATCCATTCACAGCCCCGGAGAGAGGACAGGAGAGTGAGCAAAATCAGCCCGACCCTCACTCCGCTACTGACACTCGGTCTTATAGTCTATCTGGGCCGGCATCTAAATTGTCCAAGTACCGGGCAGTGACTCGTTCTAGGACACGAACCCTGGCACCACGTTACGTTTGGGCCGTCCAGCATTCTCAATCTCACCAAATTGGCTCAGTGCTTCGAGTGATGCAACCTCGCACCCACATTGACTCCTCTCCAAGTCACTCATTCCATCTCCGACAATGAGACCAACTCCGTCTGTGACCCCGGCTCGAATGTGTTGCACCTCACAATGCCCCAGCACGGTCTATCCCCTGAACCAGCCTCGCCCCTGCCTGCTTCTTCCCTGTCTGCACAATTTGCTTCAGGAAAGATGTTATAAGTAATGTTTTAAGTCAAACTTCTTGCCTTTCGAACTACTAGTAACCTGTCGCATGCCTTTGGTAGCACCACGTTAAACTGGGTCAAGCAATATTGTTGTTCGTCCATCGTTGACGTCGATGAGGACCTCGACACCATAATGATGATGTCGAGACTAGCGCATGATTTGGATTTAAGTGAGGGAGAGTTGCGCAGCGTCAGCCTCACTCTCTCTTCCCAATTCCCATCTGGATCCAGTGGCAAGACAGAGTCTAGACGGCTGGAGATGGGACTAGGCGCAGTGGATGACCAGGATGTCTTCTGTGTCTTGTCCTGCTCTACACGTTCCACGACGCTTGCAGAGACCGCCTTCTTGACCGTTGGACCTTCCATTGGTCTCATCCGCTCAATCCGCCCAAGTCTGTCTTCACATGCTGGGATAGACAACTCCCTATCTCACCAAGGGTTTGAGACCCGTCGGCTACCCTCACCTGGTTTAGCTGGCTTGTGGAAGCCGTTGCCCGGGATGTGGCCGCTGTCGCATGCAAACAGCTACGGGGAGCCACAGGTGAGAGCTGAGTGCCAGGTGGGGACCAAAGGTGGACTAACCGCCCTGAAAAGGACGCGACACCAGAGGTGCTACCCCTCCCTGACACCCCATACACCAATATATATATACAAGATTACTCAAGTATAACTGAAACATTAAATACACATTTAACCTCTGTTTAGCTATAAACTCCAACTCAATAGAGAATGCATCGCAACTGTATACACAGTATCCTATATAATACAACTACTATATACAGACATCTACAGTACAGGAAATTTTAAATTGTCTCATTCAGGCCCGAAGATTTAATCACTGTGGAGAATTTTTTACTCTTGTGGGATAACATCTTTCTTAACAAGGGGGATCACCCTGCTTGGCAGATGATACTTGTGGCTGTTAAACAACCTCAGGGTCTGGGGTCTCCTCCATGGAGTTGTAGGAGTTGACTCTGAGACTGCAGGAAGTGGTTCTGACAGATCTGCACACCTTTCTTCTCCTTTTCGCTCTTTGGATCTACTTTGATCCCTTTTTCTTTCTCTTCATGTCTTCCCTCCTTTTCTTCTTCTAGTTTGTGCATCTTGACCTTGGGAAGGTGCATTTAGTTCACTGGAGTGTTTGCTTAGTAATCCCTCTGTTGCTCCCTTTACAATCTGATATTTCCTCTTGGTTTCCTCATCCACAACATCGTCTGATGAATCCTCTGTATCCGTATCTCCATTGACTCCTTTCTTTTTGACCTTCCATTCAGCCAGCTGGGCTTTGTTCTTTGCATCTATTTTTAAAGCAGCTTTTAGCCTCCCACTTGAAGTTCATGCAATAACCTTAATGCACACAGAGTAGATCCTGGTTCTTTATACTCACTGAAGTTGAATGCTTGCAACTTTCCTGAAGCTTGTTGAACTCTTCCAGCTTAGAACCAAGTTACATTTCACAAGTAACTGCCTGATTAACATATCAGAAGCTTTCTCAGATAGGTTGCCTACAAAAACTGTTGTAGACAGACCACTGTTTTCATCACTTTCACACTTCCTCTGAGCAGCTTGGTCCTTCGTGGGTCCAATATGCTTTCTAATCAGAGGCACAGAAGTTGGCACCAACACCTGTTTGTCCTCTGTTGAGCAATGGTTCATGGTGTTTGGTATGGAGACCCAGTACCTTTCTTAATTCACTTTCAGTTGGCTTCATTGCGGGGAATGTGGCATGCATCACTGAACATTGCTGGTTCTCCTGTTTTTACCATATACAAGCTCAATGTGGCTTGTTGGTTGTTGTATTTCACTGTTAAGAATGTCATTTCCACAGGAGTTATCTTTTCTCCAGTATAAGTTCTTAGTTGGATCTCTGCAGACTTCAGTTTAGTATAATTGAAATGCCATTCAAACTCATTTTGTGGAATGATTGAGACAGCTGAACCAGTGTCCAATTCCATTTTAACTAATTTGTTGTTCACTTCTGGCATTAGCAATATTGCTTATCTATTATTAGTTTTCATATTGTAAATCTCAAGGCTACACAGTCCTGTGTCACTCTCATCGATAACATGCAGATTAGTGCTCTTTGTAAAACTGCAGCTTGGCCTTTTACCTTCTTCTCTCACTTGAGTAGACCATTCTTTTTTTGTTGGCCATACATGCTCTTTTGTCTGTGCCCTACTTTGCTGCATTTTCTGTAAGTTTTGCCTTAAAATCTGCATTTGTTTGGTGTATGTGAGCCCCTGCCACAGTGGTGACAGTACTTGTTTGGCGAGGTCAGTTTCTGTTTAGACATTGCAATTTTGTTTTTGCTCACTTTCATTCCCAACCTTGACTCAATTGTGTCTCTGTAATTTCCACTGAAATAGCGATATCCACTGCTCTTTGGTACTTCAGTTAGGAGCCATTTTTGAATGCTTTCATTTAAAATTCCACAAATTAAACAATCTCTCAGTGTATCATTAAGCCCATCACTGAACTGACAGTGGTCAGACAATCTCTTCAATTCAGCCATGTACACTGAAATGGACTTCCTTTTGATTCTGTTTAAGAAACCTAAAGTGTTCTGCAATCAACAATGGCTTTCTCAGTGTTCCTGCATCACTTTTACAATGGTAGCAAATCTCATTTCTGATGATTTGGTTGGAGCAGTCAAACTTCAAAGCAAACTGTATTCCTTCAAAGGTTTCAAAGATACATTTAATGTCTGAGAAACGTGTACAGTATACATCCTGAAATGCCTTTTCTTCGCAACCATCCATGAAAACAGAGGAGTATCCCAAAGAATGAGCAACAGTTAAATGTTAGAACCCCAAAGTCCCCCCCAGCTCCCTTCCCTCCCGTGCGTAAGTGGCAGTAGGCAACAATCCCCCCTATACCCACCAGCAAAAAAAAGCATCAGCACCTGTCACCGAGCACTCAAGTGTGAGCAAAGCGACAGTAAAGACACAGACTTGCAGTACTCCAAAGTCTACGTTGTTCACCCGGTAATCGACACACCACAGGCAATCTTTCTCTCCCTAATAAGGGAGAAACACATGTCTCCATTTCACAGCGAGAGGGGAGAGATAACAAACAACTTGCTGGTTTACTATGTTAAAAGTCCATTAAATCTCTTTTTTAGAGCTCAGTGCCCAAAGATCTCGAGTCTCTGGGCACACAGCCAAAGGTATTCCAACTCCCCCGATGACACATGGGTCTTCTGCTGTGACACCGACCTTCGATCCGCTCATCTCCAGAGCCACGAGATCCTAGGCCTCCAAATCTGAGCTCTTGGCGTGCCGAACAACGGCCAGTTATGAAACCCCGAGAGCAGGTCCCAATCCTGCAAAGAACAGTAGTCAGTGTGTAACTCCAGGTCAGGGTCTTCAAAAGAACCCTGAAAGGGAAAAATAAAAATATTAAACATGGAAATAGAGCTGTTTCCAAAGATGTAAGCAAAGGAGTCGTGGTTTAGTGCCATCATCACTGCGCTCCACCTCCTTTAAACCTAATACATTTAGCCAAGCAGACATTCAGTCCTCATTGGTTATTTCATTTGCTTCAAACTACTGTTCCAATAGCTCAGTATACATGAGCCAGTTACCTGTTGTGTAATTAAACTTGAAAATCTTTCCGATGTAGCCAGCCATCACTGATTTTTAAAAATTGATTATTATCATCTGGTACTCACTCTTTATGAACCCGTGAATTCTTTTGTTTTCTGGCTTAAAAAAACACTCAATCATGTCTTCCCTTCTGAAGACAGTCTCTCCACGTGCTGGGCTGTTTCGCCATTCTTTCACAGCTCTATTTTTAGTTCGAACATCTCGTTCTGCTTTAACAGGTTGGTAGTCGTCTCGGATTCATTTTGAAAACACCTTGATGCCAATGTTATGTTGAACAACTTCAAAACATTACATTTATTCAAAGGAAGACAGGGTAGTCTGAAATACGGGTGTAACTTCAAACTAACTAAGCGAGGTGCACAACGTATCGCGTGGTAGCGTGATGACGAATAAAATTGACATACACATAACCCGTAATGAATTATTTAAAAGGACAATGCTTAATCAAACAATGCATGCACAAAATTACTCAAATACAACAGAAACATTACATACACAATTGTTGTTTGTGTTGTTCTGTTGAACATTGAGGGTACGTTTTATTGGCATTGAAATGTGTGGCGACACTCGCGGGCTGCCTTGGGTGTGCTGGTTGCTAACGCAACAGCGCATTTCCTGCCAAAGGGTCTCAGCCCGAAACGGCGACTGAACTCTTTTCCACAGATGCTGCCTGGCCTGCTGAGTTCCTCCAACATTTTGTGTGGGTTGAGCGCATTTCATTGTATATTTTGATGTATATGCAGTATAAAAATTTTAAACCACTCTTTATAATGCCATTTACATTGGAAATACATGCTGGTACTTATGTATTTATGCACCATTTTATTCTAAATCAATATGCAAACCTCTAAGATTACTTTTTTATATAATTCTTTATTCTTATAATAGTGGAATGTGCCATGATAAGGCAACACCTTAAATTCATCTGGATAGACTCCAGCCTAATATCGATTTCTCCTTCCAGTAAAAAAATTCCCCCCCCCTTTCTATTCCCCACACTGGCCTCTCACCAGCCTATCAGCTCCCCGTGCCCCGCTTCCCTCCCTTTCTCAATGGTCCACTTTCCTCTCCCATCACATTCCTTTCCTCTCCGGCCCTTTACCTCTCTTACCCACCTGGCTTCACCTATCACCTTCTAGCTGTCCTCCTTCCGCTCCCCCAACCTTTTTATTCTGTTGTCCTCCCCCTTCCTTTCCAGTCCTGAAGATGGGTCTTGACCTGAAATATCAGCTGTTAATTCTTTTCCATAGGAGCTGCCGACCTGTTGAGTTCTTCCAGCAATTCTGGATTTCCAGCAACTGCAGAATTTCTTGTGCTTCCAGTTGTTGAATGTTGCTGTTTTTTGTTGCGCTCTGGCCAACACACCACAGCAAATTCCTAATCCATTAATCCTAATCAATTATTTGGCAAATACAGTTGACCCTTGACCCTTGAGAAATGAATCCAAATCTGATTGTGGGCCCTCAGGAGAGTGAAAATGTGGAATTGAGAAAAGTAAAAGCAAGCAGGAATGTGAGCAAATAGAAAGAATCCCTATTACTGAACCAAAAAGGTTACATTAACAAATCAAGAATATCACTGGTAAAAAGCTCCTCTGTTCTTCAGGTGAATGTTTGAAAGCAAAGGACAGTACCATTATCATGGAAAAAGATGAGATTATGAACAGATGGACTGAGTATGTTCAGGAATTGTTTGAAGATAGTCGAGGTGAAAAACCCGAAATTAAGAAAAACATTGAACGTTCGACAAGTATTTTAAAACCTGAAGTTCATAATGCAATAAATAAGATGGAGAAAGGAAAGGCAGCAGGTCCTGATGAATTAGTAATAGAACAAATTATCGCCCTTGAAGATTATGGAATTGAAAAACTTACTGATTTAATCAATGACACTTATGAGACTGGAATAATACCAGAAGAGATGAAAAAAATCAGTATTTTTCACTCTTCCTAAGAAAGCTGGAGCAATAGAATGTGAATTACATAGGACCATAAGTTTAATGAGTCATATCACTAAGATACTTCTAGGAATTTTGATGACAAGAGCTAAAAGTAAGATACAAGCTGAAGTAGATAAAGAACAATGTGGTTTTGTGAAAGACAAAGGTACAAGAAACGCAATATTGATGTTAAGGATACTATCAGAATGAGCTATTCAAGTGCAAAAAGATTTGTTTGTTTTATCGACTACACAAAAGCATTCGATAAAGTGAAGCACAATAAGTTATTTTAAGTATTACAGAAAACTCTAGATCTAGATTCGAAAGACCTCCACCTAATCAGAAATCAGTACTGGGAACAAACTGCCGCTGTAAGAATAGATGGAGAAGTGAGTCAGTTTACGAAAATCAAGACAGGCGTTAGACAAGGTTGTGTTTTCTCCCCTGATTTGTTTAATGTGTACAGTGAAACAATATTACAAAAAATAAGAGACATCTTGGGAATCAAAGTTGGCGGTGAAAACAAAAATAATTTCAGATATGCAGATGACACTGTTAATTGCAAGTACGGAGGAAGAACTACAAAACTTAATTGATAGAATTGTTGAAGAAAGTGCAAAAATGGGTCTATCTAACAATTGCAAAGAGACAGAATGTGTGGTGATATCCAAAAAAAAGGAGAATCCTATCTGCAGGCTGAGAATAAATGGAGAAGACATAAAACAAGTACAGAACTTTTGCTACTTAGGAAGCTGGGTGACATCAGATGGCAGGTGCAACATGGACATCAAAAGAAGAATAGGGATGGCAAAAGACACCTTTACGAGAATGAAGAGTATACTGACCAATACTAAACTAGGCATGGCAACCCACCTCAGAGTACTGAAATGTTACGTTTATCCAGTTATGTTATATGGATCAGAATGTTGGACAATATCTAGTAACATGAGGAAACAAACTGAAGCAGCAGAGATGTGGTTTTTGAGGAGGATGCGAAGAATATCATGGACAAAACGAATATCTAACAAGGATGTCATGAACAGAGCAAGCACAAAAAGAGAAATAATGTATGAGATCATGAAAAAGCAATGTAAGTTCATAGAACATAGAACAGTACAGGCCCTTCCACCCATATTGTTGTGCCGACCCTTAAACCCTGCCTCCCATATAACCCCCGCACCTTAAATTCCTCCATATACCTGTCTAGCAGTCTCTTAAATTTCACTAGTGTATTTGCTTCCACCACTGACTCAGGCAGTGCATTCCAGGCACCAACCACTCTCTGAGTAAAAAACCTTCCTCTAATATCCCCCTTGAACTTCCCATCCCTTACCTTAAAGCTATGTCCTCTTGTATTGAGCAGTGATGCCCCGGGGAAGAGGCGCTGGCTATCCACTCTATTCCTCTTAATATCTTGTATACCTCTATCATGTCTCCTGTCATCCTCCTTCTCTCCAAAGAGTAAAGCCCTAGCTCCCTTAATCTCTGATCATAATGCATACTCTCTAAACCAGACAGCATCCTGGTAAATCTCCTCTGTACCCTTTCCAGTGCTTCCACATCCTTCCTATAGTGAGGCGACCAGAACTGGACACAGTACTCCGAGTGTGGCCTAACCAGAGTTTTATAGAGCTGCATCATTACCCTGTGACTCTTAAACTCTATCCCTCGACTTATGAAAGCTATCACTCCATAAGCTTTCTTAACTACCCTATCCACCTATGAGGCAACTTTCAGGGATCTGTGGACATGTACCCCGAGATCTCCCTGCTCCTCCACACTACCAAGTATCCTGCCATTTACTTTGTACTCTGCTTTGGAGTTTGTCCTCCAAATTGTACCACCTCACACTTCTCCGGGTTGAACTCCATCTGCCACTTCTCAGCCCACTTCTGCATCTTATCAATGTCTCTCTGCAATCTGCGACAATCCTCTACACTATCTACAACACCACCAACTTTTGTGTCGTCTGCAAACTTGCCAACCCACCCTTCTACCCCCACATCCAGGTCGTTAATAAAAGTCATGAAAAGTAAAGGTCCCAGAACCGATCCTTGTGGGACACCACTAGTCACAACCCTCCAATCCGAATGTACTCTCTCCACCACAACCCTCTGCTTTCTGCAGGCAAGCCAATTCTGAATCCACCTGGCCAAACTTCCTTCGTCCCATGCCCTCTGACTTTCTGAATAAGCCTACCATGTGGAGCCTTGTCAAGTGCCTTACTAAAATCCATATAGATCATATCCACTGCACAACCCTCATCTATATGCTTGATCACCTCCTCAAAGAACTCTATCAGGCTTGTTAGACATGATCTGCCCTTCACAAAGCCATGCTGACTGTCCCTGATCAGACCATGATTCTCTAAATGCCCATAGATCCTATTTCTAAGAATCTTTTGGACATATGATTGGGAAAGAGGAGTTAGAATGCATGGTAATTATGGGAAAGATTGGAGGGAAGAAAGCAAGAGGAGGACAAAGACAAATGATGATGGAGACAGCAGCCAGAGAACTGGAAATGAATACCAATGAATTGATCCACTTGACCCGAAACAGGACTGTGTGGGCCATGGCAGTCAAAGCTCAAACTGGGCATGGCACCTGATGATGATGATGATGAAAAGCAAACAGATGGCAGATAACTTAAACTAATACTCTACAATGGAGGGCATTGCAAACATCCAAAGGATAACAGGTGGACTGGTTTCAAATAGCATGGAAAAGATTGTTATTGTCCCACTCTCGTTCCCATCAGGGAGAAGGCTACTTAGCATCCACACCAGTAACTGTTGAGTGGCCGTACATACAGTACATAAGATTAGCTTACATACATATAGGCAGATATAGTGATGCTAAGAGCAGGAGTTCAAAGTTCAACATAAATTTATTATCAAAGTACATATATGTCACCATATACAATGCTGATTCATTTTTGTGGGCATCTCAGTAAATCTATCGAATAATAACCATAGGAGAATCAATGCGGAGCAAGAATGCTGCGAGTGAACGGCTGATTTTCAGAGCCAAGGCAGTTTTTACCACTTGGGGTAAAAGAGAGGCAAGACTGTGCAGGTGTGTGATGTCTGCCAGTAGAGTGCGAAAGATTTAAAAAGGCAGAGAATCTTCAACAGTTTTTGATTTGGAGCAAGAATGCAGTGAGTGAACGGCTGATTTTCAGAGCGAAGGCAGTTTTTACCACTCGGGGTAAAAGAGAGGCAAGACTGTGCAGGTGCGTGACATCAGCCAGTAGAGCGCAAAAGGTTTAAAAAGAAGACCGCCATATCCATCGGGCAGCATCCAGAGCGGACAGTAGAGTGAGAGGCAGCAGTGTGATAGGGCTTTGGCTCAATGGGCTTAGGTGGTAACGGGACGAGGTGAGGTAGGTTTAGCGGTGTTATTTGCGGAAAGGAGGAAGTATGTGTGTGAGGCCAGTTTTCTGTGCTTGGTGTCAGATGTGGGAGATCCTGGAGACTCCCAGCCTCCCGGACGGCCATATCTGCACCCGGTCTGTCGAGCTGCAGCTCCTAAGAGACCGAGTTAAGGAACTGGAGATGCAGCTCGATGACCTTCGTCTGGTCAGGGAGAGTGAGGAGGTGATGGAAAGGAGTTATAGGCAGGTGGTCGCACCGGGGCCACGGGAGACAGACAAGTGGGTCATGGTCAGGAGGGGGAAGGGGAAGAGTCAGGTACTAGAGAGTACCCCTGTGGCTGTACCCCTTGACAATAAGTACTCCTGTTTGAGTACAGTTGTGGGGCTCAGCCTACCTGGGGGAAGCGACAGTGGCCATGCCTCTGGCACAGAGTCTGGCCCTGTGGTTCAGAAGGGTTGGGAAAGGAAGAGGAAGGCAATAGTGATGGGGGACTCTATAGTTAGGGGGTCAGATAGGCGACTCTGTGGACGCAGGAAAGATAATGGGATAGTAGTTTGCTTCCCAGGTGCCAGGGTCTGGGATGTTTCAGATCGCGTCCACGATATCCTGCAGTGGGAGGGAGAACAGCTAGAGGTTGTGGTACATATTGGTACCAATGACATAGGTAGGAAAAGGGAAGAGATCCTGAAAAAAAGAGTACAGGGAGTGAGGAAGGAAGCAGGACCTCAAAGGTAGTAATCTCGGGATTATTGCCTGTGCCACGTGACAGTGAGAATAGGGATAGAATGAGGTAGAGGAAGCCAGAGAGTGGTGGTAGAGAATTGCTTCTCCGAGTGGAGGCCTGTGACTAGTGGTGTGCCACAGGGATCAGTGCTGGGTCCATTGTTATTTGTCATCTATATCAATGATCTGGATGATAATGTGGTAAATTGGATCAGCAAGTTTGCTGATGATGCAAAGATTGGAGGTGTAGTAGACAGTGAGGAAGGTTTTCAGAGCCTGCAGAGGGACTTGGACCAGCTGGAAAAATGGGCTAAAAAATGGCAGATGGAGTTTAATACTGACAAGTGTGAGGTATTGCACGTTGGAAGGACAAACCAACGTAGAACATACAGGGTTAATGGTAAGGCACTGAGGAGTGCAGTGGAACAGAGGGATCTGGAAATACAGATACAAAATTCGCTAAAAGTGGCGTCACAGATAGATAGGGTCGTAAAGAGAGCTTTTGGTACATTGGCCTTTATTAATCAAAGTATTGAGTATAAGAGCTGGAATGTTATGATGAGGTTGTATAAGGCATTGGTGAGGCCAAATCTGGAGTATTGTGTTCAGTTTTGGTCACCAAATTACAGGAAGGATATAAATAAGGTTGAAAGAGTGCAGAGAAGGTTTACAAGGATGTTGCCGGGACTTGAGAATCTCAGTTGCAGAGAATGGTTGAATAGGTTGGGACTTTATTCCCTGGAGCGTAGAAGAATGAGGGGAGATTTGATAGAGGTATATAAAATTATGATGGGTATAGATAGAGTGAATACAAGCAGGCTTTTTCCACCGAGGCAAGGGGAGAAAAAAATCAGAGGACATGGGTTAAGGGTGAGGGGGTAAAAGTTTAAAGGGAACATTAGTGGGGGGCTTCTTCAGACAGAGAGTGGTGGGAGTATGGAATGAGCTGCCAGACGAGGTGGTAAATGCGGGTTCTTTTTTAACATTTAAGAATAAATTGGACAGATACATGGATGGGAGATGTATGGAGGGATATGGTCCGTGTACAGGTCAGTGAGACTAGGCAGAAAATGGTTCGGCACAGCCAAGAAGGGCCAAAAGGCCTGTTTCTGTGCTGTAGTTTCTATGGTTTCTATGGTTTCTAGAGGATAAATGCGTGGCTGAGGGATTGGAACAGGAGGCAGAGATTCAGATTTCTGGATCACTGGGACCCCTTTTGGCCTGTACAAAAAGGATGGGTTGCATTTGAATCCCGGGGGACCAATATCCTGGCGGGGAGGTTTGCTAAGGCTACTGGGGAGAGTTTAAACTAGAATTGTTGGGGGCTGGCAGCCGAATTGAAGAGACTGGGGAAGAGATGGTTGGCTCACAAATAGAGAAAGCTTGGAGACATTGTGAGAGGGAGGATAGGCAGGTGATAGAGAAGGGACGCGCTCAGACCGAAGGTTTGAGATGCATCTATTTTAACGCAAGGAGTGTTGTGAACAAAGTGGATGAGCTTAGAGTGTGGATCAATACTTGGAGATATGATGTGGTGGCCATTACAGAGACTTGAATGGCTCAGGGGCAGGAATGGTTACTTCAAGTGCCGGGTTTTAGATGTTTCAGAAAGGAAAGGACAGGGAGGGAGGCAAAAGAGGTGGTGGCGTGGTACTGTTGATCAGAGACAGTGTCACGGCTGCAGAAAAGGTGGACACCATGGAGGGATTGTCTACGGAGTCTCTGTGGGTGGAGGTTAGGAACAAGAAGGGGTCAATAACTTTACTGGGTGTTTTTTACAGGCCACCCAATTGTAACAGAGATATTGAGGAGCAGATAGGGAAACAGATCCTGGAAAGGTGTAGTAATAACAGAGTTGTCATGATTGGAAATTTTAGTTTCCCAAATATTGATTGGCTTCTCCCTAGAGCAAGGGGTTTAGATAGGGTGGAGATTGTTAGGTGTGTTCAAGAAGGTTCCTTGACACAATATGTAGATAAGCCTACAAGAGGAGAGACTGTACTTGATTTGGTATTGGGAAATGAACCTGGTCAGGTGTCAGATCTCACAGTGGGAGAGCATTTTGGAGATAGTGATCATAATTCTATCTCCTTTACAATAGCATTGGAGAGAGATGGGAACAGACAAGTTGGAAAAGCGTTTAATTGGAATTATGAGGCGATCAGGCAGGAAATTGGAAGCTTAAATTGGAAACAGATGTTCTCAGGGAAAGGTACGGAAGAAATGTGGCAAATGTTCAGGGGATATTTGTGTGGAGTTCTGCATAGGTACGTTCCAATGAGACAGGGAAGTTATGGTAGGATACAGGAACCGTGGTGTACAAAGACTATAATAAATCTAGTCAAGAAGAAAAGAAAAGCTTACGAAAGGTTCAGAGAGCTAGGTAATGTTAGAGATCTAAAAGATTATAAGGCAAATAGCAAGGAGTTTAAGAAGGAAATTAGGAGAGCCAGAAGGGGCCATGAGAAGGCCTTGGCGGGCAGGATTACGGAAAACCCCAAGGCGTTCTACAAGTATGTGAAGAGCAAGAGGATAAGACATGATAGAATAGGACCTATCAAGTGTGACAGTGGGAAAGTGTGTATGGAACCGGAGGAAATAGCAGAGGTACTTAATGAATACTTTACTTCAGTATTCACTACGGTAAAGGAACTTCCAGCAGACTGAAAAGCTTGAGCATGTAGATAGTAAGAAAGACGATGTGCTGGAACATTTGGAAAGCATCAAGTTGGATAAGTCACCGGGACTGGATGAGATGTACCCCAGGCTACTGTGGGAGGCGAGGGAGGAGATTGCTGAGCCTCTGGTAATGATCCTTGCATCATCAATGGTGACGGAAGAGGTTCTGGAGGATTGGAGAGTTGCGGATGTTGTTCCTTTATTCAAGAAAGGGAGTAGAGATAGCCCAGGAAATTATAGACCAGTGAGTCTTACCTCAGTTTTTGGTAAGTTGATGGAGAAGATTCTGAGAGGCAGAATTTATGAACATTTGGAGAGGTATGGTATGATTAGGAATAGTCAGCATGTCTTTGTCAAGGGCAGGTCATGCCTTACAAGCCTGATTAAATTTTTTGAGGACGTGACTTAACACATTGATGAAGGTAGAGCTGTAGATGTAGTGATTATGGATTTCAGCAAGGCATTTGACAAGGTACCCCATGCAAGGCTTATTGAGAAAGCAAGGAGGCATGGGATCCAAGGGGACATTCCTATGTGGATCCAGAACTGGCTTGCTCACAGAAAGCAAAGAGTGGTTGTAGACGATCATATTTTGCATGGAGGTCGGTCACCAGTGGTGTGCCTCAGGGATCTGTTCTGGGACCCTTACTCTTCCTGATTTTTATAAATAACCTGGATGAGGAAGTGGAGGGATGGATTAGTAAGTTTGCTGATGACACAAAGGTTGGAGGTGTTGTGGATAGTGTGGAGGGCTGTCAGCGGTTACAATGGGACATTGATAGGATGCAAAACTGGGCTGAGAAGTGACAGATGGAGTTCAACCCAGATAAGTGTGAGGTGGTTCATTTTGGTAGGTCAAATATGATGCAGAATATAGTATTAATAGTAAGACTCTTGGCTGTGTGGAGGATCAGAGGCATCTTGGGGTCTGAGTCCATAGGATGCTCAAAGCAGCTGCGCAGGTTGACTCTGTGGTTAAGAAAGCATACGGTGCACTGGCCTTCATCAATCGTGGAATTGAATTTCGGAGCTGAGAGGTAATGTTGCAGCTATATAGGACCCTGGTCAGACCCCACCTGGAGTACTGTGCTCAGTTCTGGTCGCCTCACTACAGGAAGGATGTAGAAGCCATAGAAAGTGTGCAGAGGAGATTTACAAGGATGTTGTCTGGATTGGGGAGCATGCCTTATGAGAATAGGTTGAGTGAACTCGGCCTTTTCTCCTTGGAGTGATGGAGGATGAGAGGTGATCTGATGGAGGTGTACAAGATGATGAGAGGCATTGATCGTGTGGATAGTCAGAGGCTTTTTCCCAGGGCTGAAATGGTTGCCACAAGAGGACACAGGTTTCAGGTGCTGGGGAGTAGGTACAGAGGAGATGTCAGGGGTGAGTTTTTTATTCAGAGAGTGGTGAGTACGTGGAATGGGCTGCTGGCAACAGTGGTGGAGGCAGATACGATAGGGTCTTTTAAGAGACTTTTGGATAGGTACATGGGAGCAGAAAGATAGAGGGCTATAAGCTATAGATAGCTTAGGTGCGTTGCATGGCCAAGTGGTTAGGGCGTTGGACTAACTATCTGAAGGTCGTGGGTTCGAGCCTCAGCCGAGGCAGCGTGTGTGTCTTTGAGCAAGGCACTCAACCACACAATGCTACAGTCTACCCAGCTGAGAATGGGTACTGGCAGAAATGCTGGGGGTTAACCTCACGATAGACTGGCATCCTATCTGTGGGGGGGGGGGTCTTGTACTCTCAGTCGCTTCACGCCATGGAAACCGGCGTAAGCACCTGCCTGATGGGCCACAAGGCTCGTGACAGACTTTAACTTTAACTAATAGGTAAGCCTAGTAATTTCTGTTTGACACAACTTTGTGGGCTGAAGGGCCTGTATTGTGCTGTAGGTTTTCTACGTTTCAATGCAAGACTGCCCAACTTGAGCTTCCAACCACTGGGCAAAGAACCACAAATGGTGCAAATGCAAAAATAACCATAATAAGTATTTAATAAATATTAAGAACATGAGATGCAGAGTCAATAGGTTGTGAGAGCACTTCAGTGAGTGGGCAAGTGACGTTGAGTGAAGTTATCCATGTCGGTGCAAGAACCTGATTGTTGAAGGATAAGAGCTATTCCTGAACCTGCTGGTGTGAGTGCTGAGGTTCCTGTGCTTTCTTTCTGATGGCAGCAGTGAGATGAGAGCATGTTCTGGGTGGCGGGGGTCCCTGGTGGTGGATGATGCTTTCCTGCAACAGCATTTCATGTAAGTTTGCTGAATGGTGTGGATGGCTTGACCCGTGATGGGCTGGGTCATATCCACCATTTTTTGTAGAATTTTCCATTCAAGGGCATTGGAGTTTCCATACCAGTCAATATATTCTCCACAGCACATCTGTAGAAGTTAGTCAGTTTTAAATCTCGGCAAACTCCTCAGGAAGTAGAGGCACTGCCATGCTTTCTTCGTACCTGAGCATAAGGTGACTCTGACAGGAACTGATAAAGTGACGAAGTGACTCTTGGCAAGAGGAACTCTCCTTGGTGGCAGCAAGGCCCATGAAAGCCAGTAGAACAGTGACTGTATCAGCGTAGGTGTAAGTGTGGCATCCTTGGGAAGAAGGGAAGGAGGCACAATGTGAGAATTCATAGACCTATAGGGTTAACCTCTGTCATTGGCAAGATGCTGGGCACCAGGTTAATTGAAAGGCCTAGACAGGGCAGTCATGGAGAGGATGTTTCAATTATGGGACGGTCTGAGGTCAGAGGGCACAGCCTCAAACTGGAAGGTCGTCCCTTTAGAACAGAGATGAGGAAGAGTTTCCTCAGCCAGAGAGTGGCAAAACTGTGGAATTCATTGCCACAGATGGTTGTGGAGGCCAAGTCATTGGGTAGAATTAAAGCAGAGGTTGACAGATTCTTGATTAGTCAGGACATTAAAGGTTACGGAGAAGACAGGAGAATGGGGCTACAAGGATAATAACTCAGCCATGATGGAGTGGCTTAAGTCTGCTCCTATGCCATTTGGCACTATAATCAAGGAAAAATAGTTCTTTGGAGAAACGTAATGAAATCAAACAAGCTGACATGATGTTTAGAAGGGAAATAAATCCTGTTTGACAAGCCTGCAAGAATATTTTGTGGATATTACAACCTGAGACGATAGAAGGTAACTTGATAATTAAAGTGTGTTTGTGGTTTCTAGTCATCATCAAAGGATACTGCTCACAGTAACGTAAGAAGCGTTTGTTCGAACATCGAACATTACAGCACAGTACAGGCCCTTCAGCCCACAATGTTGTGCTGACCCTTTACCTGACTCTAACCCTTACTTCCCACGTAACCGTCCATTTAGCTATCACCCATGTGTTTATCTAAGGTTTTGTAAATGTCCCAATTTATTTATTTTTATATATATCTGCCTCTACCATCACAGTGTAGGGCAGGGGTTCCGAACCTGGGGTCCACAGCCCTCTTACTGAATGGTATTGATCTACGATATAGAAAAGGTTGGGAGCATTCTATGCACCCACTGCTCTGTAAATAACTTACCTCTGATATCCCCCCCATACTTTCCTCCAATCACCTTAAAACCTACATTCAATGACTCAGAAACAACTTCTTTCCCTCCATTATTTCTGAATGGTCCATGTACCCACGAACACTATCTCGTTATTCCATGTATATGTATTTTTATCTAGCAGTGATCTATAACTCTTTACACTGTGCTGCTGCCACAAAACAACAAATTTCTTGTGGAATAAGCCAGTGGTAATAAATCTGATTCTGACTGGGTGGGCATGGTGCAGGTGAACTGGTGGGTTTGTATCATCCACTCAGCCTGAGTCCCTGTCTGTCCTTGACCTTCTGCATTGCCCCACACCTCCACCCCCAGTCCCTGTCCCACCCCTCCCTTGAATACACCAGCACTCCTTCCCATTCCCTCTCTATCGTCGTGTACAGTCTCAATCTGAAATGTCACCATAATAAATGGGTCTTTTTCTGACTGGAAGGAGGGATCTGCGCTTGCCTGTCAAAACTGTATTATTTCTATTAATGACCAGGAGGAGAAAGCAGAATATACAGACACATATTTTGCTGATGACACATACGTTAGTGGAAGGCCGTGTTGTGCTGTGGATATTTGGACCCTGTAACTGGATACAGAGAGGTCACGTGAATATGGAAAAGCTTGCTGGGTGGAATTTATTGTAGGAAAGTACGAGTTCATTCAGATACAGATTTATTTGTCACACATACATCAGAACATTGAGACATACAGCGAAATGCTTCAACAACCAACACAGTCGGAACATAGAACAGTACAGACACTTTGGCCCACGATGTTGTGCTGACCTTTTAACCTACTCCAAGATCAATCTAACCCTTCCCTCCCACATCGCCTCCATTTTTCTTTCATCCACGGTGGTACAATTACAATGTTTAAAAGACAGGTGGTTGGTTAAGAGAGGTATAGAGGGGTGCAGCCTGTATTGTGAGTAGTTTTGGGCCCTTTACCTAAGGAAGGAGGAGCTGGCATTGGAGAGAGGGGGGTCGATGAGAGTGATCCCAGCAATGAAAGGGTTAATGTATGAGGAGTTTGATGGCTCTGGGCCTGTACTTCTGGAGTTTGGAAGAATGAGGGGGATCTCATTGAAACCTATGGAATACTGGAGGGTCTAGATATATGTTGCTGCCACGCCTCTGGTGCCAATATGGCATGGCTCCAATGTCCTAACCCTAACCCGTATTTCTTTGGAATGCCGGAGGACACTGGAGCTCCCAGAGGAAGCCCGTGTGGTGACAGCGAGAATGGACAGACTTTTTATGGGCAGTGGCAGGAATTGAACGCCGATTACTGGCTCTGTGAATGCAATGCTACCCAGCCATCTGGCACGATGTCAATGTACTGATGTGACGTCTTTGAAACACTGTCATAGTGCCACCATGATGAAAGGAAAATGGGGGTGGGGATATGTGGGATGAAATATCTACAGTACTGTGCAAAAGTCCTAGGAACATGTATATAGTTGGGGAGCCTGAGACTTTGGCACAGTACTGTAGAGTGGAGTGGAGACTGAGTTCGTAAATCTGCTGGGAGCAAGGGATGCTGGGAATGGTGAGGGTGGAGTGCTGAGGGAGGGGTGAGGTTTAGAGAAGGAGGGGTGAGGGTGGAGTGCTGAGGGAGTGGTGAGGGTGGAGTGCTGAGGGAGGGTTGAGGGTGGAGAGCTGAGGGAGGGTTGAAGGTGAAGTGCTGAGGGAGGGGTGAGCGTGGAGTGCTGAGGGGGGGTTGAGGGAGGAGTGAGGTTTAGAGAAGGAGGGGTGAGGGTGGAGTGCTGAGGGAGGGTTGAGGGTGGAGTGCTGAGGGAGGGGTGAGGGTGGAGTGCTGAGGGAGGGGTGAGGGTAGAGTGCTGAGGGAGGGGTGACGATGGAATTCTGAGGGAGTGGTGAGGGTGGAGTGCTGAGGGAGGGGTGAGGGACAGAGAAGGAGTGGTGAGTTTTGAGTGCTGAGGGAGGGGTGAGGGTGGTGTGCTGAGGGAGGGTGAGGGTGGAGTGCTGAGGGAGTGGTGAGGGTGGAGTGCTGAGGGAGGGTTGAGGGTGGAGTGCTGAAGGAGGGGTGAGGGTGGAGTGCTGAGGGAGGGGTGAGGGTAGAGTGCTGAGGGAGTGGTGAGGGTGGAGTGCTGAGGGAGGGGTGGGACTGGAGAGCTGAGGGAGTGGTGAGGATGGAGTGCTGAGGGAGGGGTGACGATGGAATTCTGAGGGAGGGGTGAGGGTGGAGTGCTGAGGGAGGGGTGAGGGTTGAGGGAGGAGTGAGGGATAGAGAAGGAGGGGTGAGGGTGGAGTGCTGAGGGAGAGGTGACGATGGAATTCTGAGGGAGGGGTGAGGGTGGAGTGCTGAGGGAGGGGTGAGGGTTGAGGGAGGAGTGAGGGATAGAGAAGGAGGGGTGAGGGTGGAGTGCTGAGGGAGTGGTGAGGGTGGACTGCTGAGGGAGGGTTGAAGGTGAAGTGCTGAGGGAGGGGTGAGGGTGGAGTGCTGAGGGATGGTTGAAGGAGGAGTGAGGGATAGAGAAGGGGTGAGGGTGGAGTGCTGAGGGAGAGTTGAGGGTGGAGTGCTGAGGGAGGGTTGAGGGAGGAGTGCTGAGGGAGGGGTGAGGGTTGAGTGCTGAGGGAGGAGTGAGGGTGGAGTGCTGAGGGAGGGGTGGGGGTGGAGTGCTGAGGGAGGGGTGAGGGTTGAGTGCTGAGGGAAAGTTGAGGGGGAGGGGTGAGGGTTGAGTGCTGAGGGAGGGGTGGGGGTGGAGTGCTGAGGGAGGGGTGAGGGTGGTGTGCTGAGGGAGTGGTGAGGGTGGAGAGCTGAGGGAGGAGTGTGGGACAGAGAAGGAGTGGTGAGGGTGGAGTGCTGAGGGAGGGGTGAGGGTGGAGTGCTGAGGGAGGAGTGAGGGTGGAGTGCTGAGGGAGGGGTGAGGGACAGAGAAGGAGTGGTGAGTGTTGAGTGCTGAGGAAGGGGTGAGGGTGGTGTGCTGAGGGAGGGGTGGGGGTGGAGTGCTGAGGGAGGGGTGGGGGTGGAGTGCTGAGGGAGGGGTGAGGGACAGAGAAGGAGTGTTGAGTGCTGAGGGAGGGGTGAGGGTGGAGTGCTGAGGGAGGGGTGGGGTTGGAGTGCTGAGGGAGGGGTGTGGGACAGAGAAGGAGTGGTGAGTGTTGAGTGCTGAGGGAGGGGTGAGGGTGGAGTGCTGAGGGAGGGGTGGGGTTGGAGTGCTGAGGGAGGAGTGTGGGACAGAGAAGGAGTGGTGAGTGTTGAGTGCTGAGGGAGGGGTGAGGGTGGAGTGCTGAGGGAGGGGTGAGGTTGGAGTGCTGAGGGAGGGGTGTGGGACAGAGAAGGAGTGGTGAGGGTGGAGTGCTGAGGGAGGGTTGAAGGTGAAGTGCTGAGGGAGGAGTGAGGGTGGAGTGCTGAGGGAGGGGTGAGGGACAGAGAAGGAGTGGTGAGTGTTGAGTGCTGAGGGAGGGGTGAGGGACAGAGAAGGAGTGGTGAGTGTTGAGTGCTGAGGGAGGGGTGAGGGTGGTGTGCTGAGGGAGGGGTGAGGGTGAAGTGCTGAGGGAGGGGTGAGGGTGGAGTGCTGAGGGAGGGGTGAGGGACAGAGAAGGAGTGGTGAGTGTTGAGTGCTGAGGGAGGGGTGAGGGTGGTGTGCTGAGGGAGGGGTGAGGGTGAAGTGCTGAGGGAGGGGTGTGGGACAGAGAAGGAGTGATGAGTATTGAGTGCTGAGGGAGGGGTGAGGATGGAGTGCTGAGGGAGGGTGAGGGTGGAGTGCCGAGGGAGGGTTGAAGGTGGAGTGCTGAGGGAGGGGTGAGGGTGGAGTGCTGAGGGAGGGTTGAGGGAGGAGTGAGGGATAGAGTGGTGAGGGTGGAGTGCTGAGGGAGGGGTGAGGGTGGAGTGCTGAGGGAGGGGTGGGGTTGGAGTGCTGAGGGAGGAGTGTGGGACAGAGAAGGAGTGGTGAGTGTTGAGTGCTGAGGGAGGGGTGAGGGTGGAGTGCTGAGGGAGGAGTGAGGGTGGAGTGCTGAGGGAGGGGTGTGGGACAGAAGAAGGAGTGGTGAGTGTTGAGTGCTGAGGGAGGGGTGAGGGTGGAGTGCTGAGGGAGGGGTGAGGGTGGAGTGCTGAGGGAGGAGTGTGGGACAGAGAAGGAGTGGTGAGTGTTGAGTGCTGAGGGAGGGTTGAAGGTGAAGTGCTGAGGGAGGGGTGAGGGTGGAGTGCTGAGGGAGGAGTGAGGGTGGAGTGCTGAGGGAGGGGTGTGGGACAGAGAAGGAGTGGTGAGTGTTGAGTGCTGAGGGAGGGGTGAGGGTGGAGTGCTGAGGGAGGGGTGAGGGACAGAGAAGGAGTGGTGAGTGTTGAGTGCTGAGGGAGGGGTGAGGGTGGTGTGCTGAGGGAGGGGTGAGGGTGGAGTGCTGAGGGAGGGTTGAAGGTGAAGTGCTGAGGGAGGGGTGTGGGACAGAGAAGGAGTGATGAGTATTGAGTGCTGAGGGAGGGGTGAGGATGGAGTGCTGAGGGAGGGTTGAAGGTGGAGTGCTGAGGGAGGGTTGAGGGAGGAGTGAGGGATAGAGGAGTGGTGAGGGTGGAGTGCCGAGGGAGGGGTGAAGGTGGAGTGCTGAGGGAGGGGTGAGGGTGGAGTGCTGAGGGAGGGTTGAGGGAGGAGTGAGGGATAGAGGAGTGGTGAGGGTGGAGTGCTGAGGGAGGGGTGAAGGTGGAGAGCTGAGGGAGGGGTGAGGGTGGAGTGCTGAGGGAGGGGTGAGGGTGGAGTGCTGAGGGAGGGTTGAAGGTGAAGTGCTGAGGGAGGGGTGTGGGACAGAGAAGGAGTGATGAGTATTGAGTGCTGAGGGAGGGGTGAGGATGGAGTGCTGAGGGAGGGTGAGGGTGGAGTGCTGAGGGAGGGTTGAGGGAGGAGTGAGGGATAGAGGAGTGGTGAGGGTGGAGTGCTGAGGGAGGGGTGAAGGTGGAGAGCTGAGGGAGGGGTGAGGGTGGAGTGCTGAGGGAGGGTTGAGGGAGGAGTGAGGGATAGAGGAGTGGTGAGGGTGGAGTGCTGAGGGAGGGGTGAGGGAGGAGTGAGGGATAGAGGAGGGTTGAGGGTGGAGTGCTGAGGGAGGGGTGAGGGTGGAGTGCTGAGGGAATGGTGTGGGACAGAGAAGGAGTGCCAGAAGTTGGGGGTGGTGCAGGTGCCCCCCAGCTGGGAGACACCAGACAAGGTCATTTGATTCTAAACAGAATGTCTGATATATACCTCAGACTCTTGTACAGTACGGTATATGAATGGCACGCAAACAAAAATTCTCAGTGCACCTCTGTACATGTGACAATGGTAGCCCAATTTAGATTTGCACAACGTGCCAAGTTTCTCCCCTCTAGTGGAATTGAGTGTAGCTACTCATCTCCTACCATCCCACACCACAGACAGAGACTGCAAGATGTGAATGCAGCAATAAACTGCCTGTAGCAGGACAAGGAGCCCTAATGGTCCATGGGTTATTCACCGAAACAACATTCCCTCTTTTTTTTATAGCTGCAAGGACCGACCATTGCTCCGAGCAGGAAATATTTAACAGGCTGAAATATGCG
The DNA here is from genome assembly GCF_030028105.1 of Mobula birostris. Classification (NCBI taxonomy): domain Eukaryota; kingdom Metazoa; phylum Chordata; class Chondrichthyes; order Myliobatiformes; family Myliobatidae; genus Mobula; species Mobula birostris. The sequence goes on along the minus strand of NC_092380.1, from coordinate 34,586,599 downwards.
TGGTACTTTATATAAAAGAAAATCCCAGCTGCAAGGCAACGAAAGCTATGTGCACGGGAGCATTTCAGTTACGGCGCAGCTGTGCACCCACACAGCTTAGAGGGAACAGTGGACCAGAGGACATGCTCAAGGGCTGTCCTATTGCTGGAATACTGAGGGATCAACATTGTGGACCTGGTTGAACTTGCTGTATTCCATAAGAAATAGGAACAGAATTAGGCCATTTGGCTCATTGAGTCTGCTGTGCCACTCCATTGTGGCTGATCTATTATCCCTCTCAATCCCATTCTCCTGCCTCTCCCAGAAACCTTTGACATCCTTACTCAAGAACCTATCAACCTCCACTTTAAGTATACCCAATGCCTTGACTTCCAAAGATTCACAACCCTTTTGGCTGAAGAAATTCCTTTTCAAGCCTGTTCTAAAGGGACGTCCTTTTATTCTGAGCTGTGAGATTCTGAGATTCGTCTTCTCTGGATAGCCATGGAAGTCGTTGAAAGAAAAGACGTCAGCCGCCGCCCCCACACACAAAAAAGAAACAGAAACTTGCAAATCCCAGACCCCCAACCCTCTCCCTTGCAAAAAAAACTAACAGGTTGCCCACAAGCGAACAAAAACAATGACATCAAACACCAAATCCCCAACTCCTCTCTCGCACACAAAAAAACTAACAGAAATCACCCACACGGAAAAACACTGACAAGAGCATCAACCCCAAATCCCCAACCCCTCAGTCGCACAAAAAACTAACATATTGTCCATCCAGAAAATTGCAGCTTGAACATCAACCCCCAACCCCCAACATGCATATTGACAACAAGAAAGATGTGACAGAAAACTGAAGGAGACCAATATGAACTACAATATGTACCGATCCAAACGCTGCTTAAGTATACCTGCTTCAATCACTTCCTGTGGCAGATAATTCCAGATACGTACTCACCATCCTTTGTCTGGGTATTTTAGCTCATGTCCCTTCTAAACCTTTCTCTCTCACCCTAACTCTGTGCGCCCTTGTTTATACCTTGTGTCAGCTCAAGCTCAGGTTTTAATTATCATTAAGACATACATGAATATAGCTAAATGAAACAGGTTTCCTCCAGGACCAAGGTGAAAACACATTATCAACAGCATGCAGCACCTAGCACCCAAGTGTGGACAAATAAGGTCAGCAAAGTTTGCCTCATTATAGGAAGGAAGCAGAAGCTTTAGAGAGGTCTCAGATCAAATTTATTATCACTGACAGATGCTGTGAAATTTGTTGTTTTGCAGTAGCAGTACAGCGCAATACATAAAAGCTGATACTAGTTGCACTAAAAAATGTTAAAACAAGCAGTGCTGAAAGAGAACAAAATAGTGCAACAGTGTTCAGGCTTCATGGATCATTCAGAAATTTGATGGCTGAGGAGAAGAAACTGTTCCTAAAATGTTGAGTGTGTGTGTTCAGGCTCCTGTTTCACCTCCTTCACGGTAGCAATGAGAAGAGGGCATGTCCTGGGTGATGGGGGTCCTTAATGATGGTTGCCGCCTTTTTGAGGTATCACCGTTTGAAGGTGCCCTTGATGCTGGGGAGGCTGGTGTCCATGGTGGAGCTGGCTGAGATCACAACACTCTGCAGCCTTTTCTGATCCTGTGCAGTGGCCCCTCCATACCAGACAGTGATGCAATGCTCTCCACAGTAGTCTGTAGAAACCTGCTAGAGTCTTTCATGACGTACCAACTCTCTTCAATCTCCTGATGAAATATAGGTCCTTGGTGTACAGTATCTTCTTTGTAATTGTGTCAATATGTTGGGCCCAGGGCTTCAGAAATGTTGACCCTTCCTGCCTGAATCAGAGAGCATGTTTTATGAGATCGGTTTGAGCGAGCTGGGCTTTTGTCTGGAGCGAAGGAAGATGAGAGGTGTCTTGATGGAGGAGTACAAGATGCTTAGATCGAGTGGACAGCCAGTGCCTTTTCCCCAGGGTGGAAATGGCTGATATGAAGGGCATAATTTTATGATGACAGGAGGAAAGTGTAATAGGGATGTTAGAGTATTTTTACACACAGAGTGGTGAAGGCATGGGCCGTGCCACCAGGAGTGGTGGTAGAGGCAGATACATTACAGACATCTAAAAGACTCATAGATAGGCACATGGGTGAAAGAAAAATGGAGGGCTATGAGGGAGGGAAGGGATACACTGATCTTGGAGTAGGTAAAAATGTCAGCACAATATTTTGGGCTGAAGGGCCTGTGCTGTGCTGTACTGTTCTATGAAAGATGAGTTCAAGTGGGAGGTGCTGAGATTCCTCCAGTTAGAGTCATTGAGAAATGCTGAACTACGGAATGAAGTGAATCGACAGTGAATCTGCTTTTCCATATGACTGTACAGGTGCAGCCTGTAAAGCCAGTAAAACATTGTTACTCAATTCAATCCTGACCTCTGGTGTTGTCTGTGTGGAGTTTGCAAGCTTTCCTTTTGATCCTGTGGGTTTTTCCCCAAATGATCTGGTTTCCTCCACTATTCCAAAAATGTGTGGGTTGGTTATTCAATTAGCCAGTGTGTGGGTTGGAGATCAATTAGCCATTCCAAAAATGTGTAGGTTGATTGACCAATTAGCCAATGTAAACTGTAGCAGATGGTGGGGGTGGGGGGAGTTGATGGGAATTTGTGGAGATTAGGTCAAACTTTCAGAAATCTGATTTAACATAATTTTTTTTGTAATTTTTTAAAGTATCTTTCAAGACAGCAATGTTAATAACAGGGATACAAACATCTTCAGGAGTAATGGTTAGGAACAGTGTCAAGTTGATTGAAAGGAACAGCTGTCTTCAAAGAAACTGTTTACATGAAACCTCTCTGCAGTCATCCAACAGAAACACTGTCTGTAAGAACACAGCTGCTGGTTCACCTTGGGAGGCCACTTAAGAGATTTGCTTTGGAAACTGATAAGGCACATTTTTTTATTGACACTTGTGAAATATCAAACAATGTAATATTGGTTAATACTTCAATCCATCAAAGCCAGCCATTGGATGTAGGACAATCTAATTTAAAGATAAGCATTATCTTTATTTGTCGCATGTACATTGAAACATACAGTGAAATGTATTGTTTGCATCAATGACCAGTGCACCCCAAGAACGTGCTGGGGGCAGCTCGCAAGTCTCATCAGGCTTCCGGCGCCAACACCGCATACCCACAACTTACTGACCTTAACCCGTACATGTATGGACTGTGGGAGGAAACAGGAGCACCTGGAGGAAACCCACACGGTCACGGGAAGATCGTACGAATTCCTCACAGACAGCAGCAGAAATTGAACTGGGATCGCAAGCACTGAAAAGCATTATGCTAACCGTTATGCTACTGTGCTTTCATTTATTGCCATGGCAACTACACAAGAGAAGACAATAAATAAATGTTCATGGTAATTGACCATATTTAAAACTGTTCATTTACAAACTGTGGAGGAATTAGTTTGCAGAAGTTTATCAGGAATGGAACTTTGCATCACCCAGGCACTTCTTGAATGTGGAAAGACTTGCTGTACATTGTTCAAATAAGGTAACATTCCTGGGCATTCTGTTTGAGGTACCATGTTTAAATTTTTATAGCCTAGTCAAATAATACCCACCTACAATACCCAGAGAATTTATAAATCTCTGGGACCTGGCACTGCTCTGTGCTAGGAATCCAATAACACTGGGAAGATTTGGTTCATTTTGGGAATCCTGATTGGCTGAGAATTGATTGACAATGGTTGCCAATTGGCATTGGTGGCACAGTAACGCAATGATTAGCACAGTGCTTTACAGCACCAGCGCGTGCGTTTGGTGTTCAATTCCTGCACTGTCTGTACGTTCTCCCTGGGACCATGAGGGTTTCCACCGGGTGCTCTGGTTTCCTCCCACATTCCAAAGATGTACAGGTTAGTAGGTTAATTGGTCACAAGGTGTAATGGGTGGATGGGGAGGGCCTGTTACCTTGCTCTGTCTCTAAATGAGTCAAATAAATACACTTGGGTTGTTTGCTCTAGAGAGGCAAAAGCTGAGGAAAGTTTATAAAATTATGTCATAAATGGGATACACAGTCAGAATCTGTTTCCCAAGGTAGAAATAACTAATACTAGAGGGCAGGCATTTAAGGTGAGAGGGGAAAGGTTAAAGGAGATGTGAAGGGCAAGTTATTTTACACACAGAGTCATGGGTGCCTAGAACAGGCTGCTGGGGTTAGTGGAGGAAGCAGATATGATAGTGAGTCTTAAGAGGCTGTTGGTTAGCGAGTTGAGAATGCAGGGAATGATGGGAGATGGATCATGTGCAGTTTGCATCAGCATTATGGCTAGCACAGACATTGTGGGTGGAAGGGTCTGTTCCTGTGCTGTGCTGTCCATTACCTTTTCCATTAAGTCATGGAGATGTGCTGCACGCTGTGGATGGTGCTGAGGGATGGGCTGCTGTTCAGCTCGTTGCTCAGTGAGGTTTACTCACCTCTGCACTGTATTGAGCCTGTGGCCTGTAGCTACAGGCTCCTGGTCCGGCTCTGACAGGCTTTGTTGCTGTGGACTCACTTCCATGAACTTCAGCTGTGAATGTTAGTCACTTACGTTTGTTGTTTGCATGATTTGTTTTTTTCTCTCTGCACTTTGGGTGTCTGACGGTCTTTTTTAATGGGTTCTACTGGGTTTCTTTGTTTGGTGGCTGCTTTTATGGAGCCGAGTCAATCTCAGGGTTTTATATAGTATACATACTTGGATAATAAATGCACTTTCAACTTCAATCCCAAAAGACAAGAAGACAAAGGAGCAGAATTAGGCCTCTCAGCCCACTGAGTCTGCTTTGCCATTCGATCGTGGTTGAATTATTTCCCCTGTCGGCCTTTTCTCCTGCCCTCTCCCCTTCTCTAACACTCAGCCCAAATTTTCACCTGATCTCTATCCTGCTGCTCTTTTAGACAACTTTTAGATTAGTCCTCAGTCCTTAGGACATTCAGTCCTCATTTATTGTCATTTACAAATGCATGCATTAAAAAATGATACAACGTTCCTGCAGAATGATATCACAAGAAAACACAGGACAAACCAAGACTAAAACTGACAAAACCACATAATTATAACATATAGTTACAACGGTGCAAAGCAATACCATAATTTGATAAAGAGCAGACCATGGGTACGGTAAAAAAAAGTCTCAAAGTCCCGATAGACTCATCATCTCACGCAGGCGGCAGAAGGGAGAAACTCTCCCTGCCATGAACCTCCAAGTGCCGCAAACTTGCTGATGCAGCACCATTAGAAGCGCCCGACCACAGTGGACTCTTGAGTCCGTCCGAAAACTTTGAGCCTCTGACCAGCCCCTTCGACACAGCCTCTCTGAGCACCATCCTCTGTCGAGCGCTTTGACTCTGCCCCGGCCGCCGAGCAACAAGCAAAGCCGAGGACTCGGGGCCTTCTCCTCCGGATATTCTGAACCACACAGTAGCGGCAGCAGCAGCAAAGCAGGCATTTCAGAAGTTTCACCAGACAACAATTTTTAAAAATAACTCAAGTTCTACTGTACTAGTGACCCAGGCTCAGCTCCTGCCGCTGTACCTTCTCCCTGTGAGTACGTGGGTTTTCTCCGGGTGCTCTGGTATCCTCCCACAGTCCACAGATGCACCGGTTGGTAGGTTAATTGGTCATTGTAAACTGTCCCGTGATTAGGCTAGGGTTAAAACGGGGTTTGCTGGGTGGTGCAGTTTGAAGGGCCTGTTCCACCCTGTATGTCAATAAAGTGAGTAAATAAATGAACAAACAAACGAACCGACACAATGTAGAAGGCAGATGATGGAGAACGTTCCCATCCTTCCATTCTCTGCACAGTTATGTCTATCTAGAAGCCCGTAAACACCTCTATCAAATCTGCCTCCAGCACTTCCCCCAGCAGCAAATTCTGGGTACCCACTATGTACTCGGTAAAGCTAGCAAACTCGCCCCACACACCTCATCTGAACGTACCCCCTTCACTTTAAATGCAAGTCCTCTTATTAGGTATTTTGACCTTGGGGGAAAGGGATACCTGTGTCTACTCTGTCTATGTCTCTCATAATCTTATAAACCTCTATCCAGTCTCCCCTCAGCCTCTAGTGCTGCACAGAAAATGTCCCTGGCTTATCTGTCCTCACCTTACCACTCATGCCTGTAAGTGCAGACACCATCCTGGTTAAGCTGGTCTGCACCCTCGCCAGACCCTCGACGTCAGGGTGACCAGAGCTGAATGCAATACTCCAGATGGAGCCCAATTGGAGTTTTTTACATTTAACTGGATTTCAGAATCAGGATCATAAATAGAATCAGGTTTATTGTCACTGACATCTGACGTGAAATTTGTTGTTTTACGGCAGCAGTGCGGTGCAGCACTTCAATAGCTATAAGTTAAAGTAAGAATTTTCAACTGGATTTTAACCCGAGCGTGGTTGGTAGTTTGATGTAAATTGCCTCATGGATTGGTGAATCAGAGAGGGAGGGCTGGGTGACTGATAGCATGGGATTGTTGGGCAGAAGGGCCTGTCCCTACTTCATCACTTTCTAACTGTCATCGAGAAACGAGTGAGACATTTCACAAAAATGTCCTCTCTTGTGAATCAGTTTAGCAATGCGGTTAAGATATTGTACTTGGTGGGAACGTGCTACATGGGTGCTTGATATCTTGACTGCAGGCACAAATCTTTAAAAGATCAGTGGGGGGTGGGGGTTCTGCAGGGGCCTGCTCTGCTAAGCTGCTGCGTTTTACACAAGCCAGTTGGTTCATCACGTTTAATATTCCAGTCACAGCCTCCTCTCCCTCCCCCAGCTCCCCATGCGGCTCGTCCCATGAGATCACACAAACCTGTCATTCTTAACAACAATGCCTCACCATCCAACCAGTTGGGCCTGACACTGCTAATCTGCACATCTGTGCCAGAGCCAGACGAGAGGCTGAGAGGAGCGACACGTGGCTGGTGTAGAGCCGACATCGCCACGGCTGCACAGCAAGAGCATCGGTAAAAACAGATGCTCACACACCGCTTCTGTGTGTGTGTGTGTGTGTGTGTGTGTGGTGAGCATGCGTGTATGTGGGTGTGTGCGTGCTTGTCTGTGCGTGCTTGTGTTTTCTTTATTCCAAAGGGCCTCAAGAACAGACACTATCACATCCTCCCCTCCCCTTTCAGACTCTGCACCCCCCTCCATTCCGATTCTGGTTTCTGATTAAAAGTGACACATGTTTGCAGCCCGCTGTTGGAGCTCAGACCTAAAATAGGAGTAGTTCCAATTTTCAGTGACACCACCTTCCCACAGCTGCTGGTGTAGCTCTTGACTGGGTTTTAAATGATGGCATTCCTGGGAGAGCTGACAGTGGTTTTGCATACTGAAGGCGCTGTGTAGTTGGGGGGTACTAAGAGTTGAAGGGCACCGTGAGTCGAGGGCGCTGCGTAGTCAAGGGTCACTGCCAGTCAAGGGTTGCTGCCAGTCGAGGGACACTGTGAGTTGAGGGGCGCTGCGTGGACTAGGGGTGCTGTGTAGACTACAGGTGCTGTGTAGACTACAGGCGCTGAGTAGACTACAGGTGCTGTGTAGACTAGGGGCGCTGCGTGGACTTGGGACGCTGCGTGGACTAGGGGTGCTGTGTAGACTACAGGCGCTGTGTAGACTACAGGCGCTGAGTAGACTACTGGTGCTGTGTAGACTAGGGGCGCTGCGTGGACTTGGGACGCTGCGTGGACTTGGGACGCTGCGTGGACTTGAGACGCTGAGTGGACTTGGGACGCTGCGTGGACTTGGGACGCTGCGTGGACTAGGGGCGCTGCGTGGACTCGGGGCGCTGAGTGGACTAGGGGCGCTGCGTGGACTAGGGGTGCTTAGTAGACTAGGGGTGCTGTGTGGACGAATGGTGCTGCGTGGACCGAGTGCTGCGTGGACCAGGGGTTCTGCGTGGACCAGGGGTACTGCGTGGACCGGGGCGCTGCGTGGACTAGGGGTGCTGCGTGGACCGGGGCGCTGCGTGGACTAGGGGCGCTGAGTGGACTAGGGGCGATGCGTGGACTAGGGGTGCTGAGTGGACTAGGGGCGATGCGTGGACGAGGGGCGATGCGTGGACTAGGGGTGCTCTGTGGACTAGGGGCGATGCGTGGACTAGGGGTGCTGAGTGTTCTAGGGGCGATGCGTGGACTAGGGGCGCTGTGTAGACTGGGGCGCTGTGTAGACTAGGAGCGCTGCGTGGACTAGGGGCGCTGAGTGGACTAGGGGCGATGTGTGGACTAGGGGCGCTGTGTAGACTGGGGCGCTGTGTAGACTAGGAGCGCTGTGTAGACTAGGAGCGCTGCGTGGACTAGGAGCGCTGCGTGGACTAGGAGCGCTGTGTGGACTAGGGGCACTATGTGGACTAGGGGCGCTGTGTAGACTAGGAGTGCTCTGTGGACTAGGGGCGCTGGTGGACTAGGGGTGCTGTGTGGACTAGGGGCACTATGTGGACTAGGGGCGCTGTGTAGACTAGGAGTGCTCTGTGGGCTAGGGGTGCTGTGTGGACTAGGGGTGCTGTGTAGACTAGGGGTGCTGCGTGGACTAGTGGACTGTGTAGACGAGGGTGCTGCGTAGTGAAAGGACACTGTGTAGACTAGTAGCACTGAATAGTCAAGGGTGCTGTGTAGTGAGGGTCATTGCGAGTCGAGGGGCACTTTGTAGTCGAGGGGTGCTGTGAGTCAAGGACACTGCGGATTCGAAGGTGCTGTGTAGTCGAGGGGTACTGCATTTGTAGATTAGGGCGCTGTGTAGACCAGGGATGCTGTGTAGCTTAAGGACGCTGCGTAGTCGAGGGGGCTGCTTAGACTAGGGGTGCTGCGTAGTCGAGGGTGCTGCATAGTTGAGTGCTGAGTAGTCGAGGGTTGCAAGTCGAGGGATGCTGAATAGTTGAGGGCTGCTGAGTAGTCGAGGGGTGCTGTATTGTTGAGGGAATCAGCCCCATTTTCCTTCTGAGCCCCGACAGTGGGCAGATGACTGATTAAACGGGGTTGACAGCAAAGCCTGACTTTGTGGTTTGGGACAGGGGGAAGGTAGCAGCGTTCGCTGTGCCGAAATCTGAAGGGACACCAGGGCTGGCTGCTGGACACATCTCTGTTCCTGGGTTGTGCACCACACTATTAGACCATGGGTGGAATGGCAGAGAAGACTTGATGGGCTGAATGGCTTATACTGCGCACAATACTCCATGTGCAGTCTGACCAATGCCTTATGAAGCCTCAACAAACACAGAATGCTGGAGGAACTCAGCAGGCCAGGCAGCATTCATGGAGAAAAGTACAGTCGACATTTTGGGCCGAGACCCTTCAGCAGGACTTTGTACTTTTTTTCCATAGATGCTGCCTGGCCTGCTGAGTTCCTCCAGCATTTTGTGTGTGTTGCTTGGATTTCCAGTATCTGCAGATTTTCTCTTGTTTGTGATTTGATCTCAGCATTACATCTTTATTTTTATATTCAAGTCCTCTTTAAATGAATGCTAATTTGCCTGTCTTACCACCTACTCAAGCTGCAAGTTAACCTTTAGGGAATCCTGCACAAAGACTGCCAAGTCCCTTTGCATCTCCAATTTCTGAATTTACTCTCCATTTAGAAAATAGACTACGCCTTTATTCCTTCTACCAAAGTGAATGGCCATACACGTCCCTACACAATATTCCATCTGCCACGTCTTTGCACATTCTCCCAATCTGTCCAAGTCTGTAGTTGCTACTTGGTTTTTGTGTAAATGGAGGAGTCCCCATCAAACAAGAGCGTGTTGTTGGCTACTGCCCGCACACAGCCTCGTCTGTCACTGATGCCACACTCCGTACAGCCCTGGGGCGTCAGGGGGAGTGGGGAACACGTGAGCAGTTGTCTCAGATCCCCTGACAGACGCTGTGTACTGGGGTCATGACCAGTAGCTGAGCTGAGAGAAAATTGTAATTAAACCATCATTAGGTTGAGCTGAGTACATACTGCCAGCACTGCCTTTAATTTCCCAGTCTGACTCTCTTAATCTGGCTTGTTCTTGCTCACAGAATTCACTTTCAGTTCCCCCTGTAGACTTCCCCTCTTGTATCACTGACTCTTCTTGTCTCTCCCATTTTCCCCATTCATGTTCCCCCTGTTCCTCTGTCAGGCTCACTCCTGCCTTTCTCTGTCACCCACTCTGCCCTCTTCTCCTATACTTCAGAAATTTAATACTCTGCGTGCTTGTGTCTCCCTCAGTCTTTCTCTCTCTCCCTCCCCTCACTACATCTCTCTCTCCTATCCTCCCTCTCACTCTTCTCTCTCTCCCTCCTTCCCCCTCTCTAGCTCCCTCTTCCCTTCTGTCTGTGTGTATATTTGTCTATCTGTCTGCATATCTTTTTCCTTCTCTGTCCTCTCTCCCCTTCTGCTCGAGTGTGTTTCACCATGTGCTGTGTGTTTCCCTCTTTGTTTACCTGTCTGCCTCTTTCTGGTGCACTCTCTCGTTTACTGCCTTCTCTTTCTGCCCCCCCCTTTCACACACACACAAGCACGCACAGGCACACAATGCCTCTCTCTCTCTCTCACACACACAGTCTCTCTTCTCCCTCTGTCTCACTGCTGGCCCACTCCCTCACTCTCTCTGTCTCTCTCTCAAACACACATACAATGCCTGTCTCCCTCTCTCAAACACACATATACTGCCTCACTGTCTCTCAAACACACATACACTGCCTCTCTCTCTCTCTCTCTCTTTCTGTTCCCCCTCCCTCTCCCTGCCTCCATTCTCCACCTCTCTCTCTCTATGCCTCAATATTCCATTTCTCTCTTTTATTTTCATCCCATCTTTCCTTTCTCCCTCCATCCCTTCAAAGTGTTTCCCATCAGAAAGCCCACTTTGGGATTGCCTGCATTATCCCTGACATCAGGAAAAACTGACCTGCTCCTAATTCCATTTGCCGCAGTCCTGACCCCATGTGTCGTATCTTTGCCTCGCGCGACTTCCTGCCTTCTCTCTGTCTCAGGCTTATCCCTTCCGTGGAGAAGAGAAGGAGGAAGGGAGTGCTTGCACAGAGCAAATTCAGAATAATAAAAACCCTCTAGGGAGGTTGTTCCATAGCCACAGTTCAGAAAGGGCTTGGCAGGTGGAGCCATTTATTCCTTAATCTCCAATTTCCCTGGAACTGGCTGGGAGTCTCCCTCCTCCGACCAGAACTGGGAATGCAGTCCTTGCTCGTGATGTGGGGATGAGGAAATCCCAGGGAAATGCAGGATGGAAGGAGGGAGAGGGATTGAGACAAGGGGGAGGGGGCGCGAGTGAACCAGCAATGAAACGGTGCAACAAAGAAAGGAGGGGAGGGGAGAATTGTTATCCCTGGCCCTCCCATGAAGCATGAGGTAGACCCTGCCTCCGCTGCTAAGCAGAGATCTCCCAGCTCCTGTGCCGACAGACCTGATTAACCCTTTGACACCTGGGCAACAAAAGTCCAGTGATCGGCTGATGGGAAATACGATCGCTTGCCGATGGAGCAAGGGCCTCGTCACCCCCCCCAACCCCTTCCCCTCACTGGATGCCGCAACTCCTCCGGAACCACCAGGGAAAGGAGTGAGACTAAGTTTCATTCAGCGTACCTCCCTAAGTCCTCAGCTGCACGCTTGTGCCCTGATGAAGGGCTGAAACATTGACTCTGTGTCCTCTCCATAGACACTGCCTGACCTGCTGAGTTCCTCCAGCGTTTTGTGTACGTGTGTCGAACCACAATAAAACAAGACCCCTCAACTCCTTTCCTCTGCTCATACCTGGCCAAATGATTTTAAATGTGATTGTACCTGCCTCTAATGCCTCCTTGGTGAGATAGCAGCATCATCTGTGTGGGGAGAAAAGTCGCCTGTTGATCTCATTTAATATTCTCCCTTTGAACTTTGAGCTTGTGCCCTCGAGATCTGGACTCTGGGGAAAAGTCTCTGTCCTAGGTCTGTGCCTCATTACTCAGAGATACAGCATGGCTACAGGTCTTTGCTACAGGTCTACAAGCGTTTGCTGCTCAACCACGCCCATGTGGCCAACTAACCTACCAACTATAGGAATGAGGGCGGAAACCCTCGCAGTCACGGGAAGAATATCAAAACTCCTAACAGACAGTGGCAGAATTGAACCTGGGTCACTGGTGCTGTAATAGCATAATGCTACCAACCCTCCCCGTTACAAACTCCTTCTCACTTCTCAGCCTCCTGGGTTCCAGTGAGGACAACTCCATGCTCTCCCACATGTTTGAGCCATCACTGTCCTAAGAAAAATTCTCTGGTTGTCCACTTGATCTCTGCCTCTTAATCATCTTGTACACCTCCATCAAATTACACATTTCACTGCACGTTTTGATGTGCATGTGACAAATGTCTTTGAAAAGCTTCTCTCTTTTAGCAATTAGTGCTTCCAGACCCTGTGACATCTGCATTCAGTGAGGGAATAGAAGAAATTCCAAGTACAGTCAGTGGCCACTTTATTAGGTACACTTGCTCATTAATGCACATATCTAATCAGCCAATCTTGTGGCAGCAACTCAATGCATAAAAGCATGCAGACATGGTCAAGAGGTTCAGACCAAATATCAGAATGGGGGAAGAAATGTGATCTAAGTGACTTTGACTTGGATTGATTGTGCATGACATTTGGGGTGTTTTGAATAATTCAGGAACTGCTGATCCCCTGGGATTTTCATGCACAACAGTCTCTAGTGTGAAAGACAAAACCATCCAGTGAGCAGCAGTTCTGTGGGCAAAAACATCTTGTTTATAAGAGAGGTCAGAGGAGAGTGGCCAGACTGATTTAAGCTGACGGGAAGGTGAGAGAAACTCAAATCAGCTCAAATTACAGCAGTGGTGTGCAGAAGAGCATCTCTGAACGTGCGACATGTCGAACCTTGAAGTGGATGGGCCACAGCAGCAAAAGACCACGAACATACACTCAGTGACCACTTTATTTGGTGAGGGAAGCAGCTAGTAAAATGGCCACCGGTTGTATGTTACAGATAATCTTTTATGCAGCTAACTGCTTCACAGTTGACTTGTCAAAAATTAACATCAGGATATTAGGGCAAGTGACGAAGACATTAGGAAGAGACGTGGAGGAAGACCGATCTCAGCGGGCTGAAGGGGTGGTTGGTAGAGAGATGGAGAATTTTAAAATCAGAGTTGCTCAACAGAGAGGCCATGACCAAGGATGCTTGAGGTAGGACCCAGGCTGCAGAGGTTTTGAGTGGCTTTGTTTATGCAGGATTGAATGAGGGTTGCAGCCTGAGGGAACAAGGGCAGGGAGCGTTTCAGCAGGTGGAGCTCAGTGATGCTGGTGTTCAAACTGAGAGTAAGTGTTGTACTGGCTAGCTTGAACCAGTATCAGTATAATCTCTGAATTCAACAACTTTGTCAAAGAGCTGATTGTCGAAAGGTCTCCTTGTGAAGAAGGTTGTGACTGTAGCTCCACCAGCCTTCTGCGTGAAGCTACTCTGAGCAAGTCAGTGACAGCTGAGCCCCCAGTAGTTGTTACCGCTTCGTTGATTGCAAACTGCAGCCATTCCAACACCATTCTCCCTCACACAGGGAGTAGTTTACTGCCACGTCATTGTGAAGCCGCTGGCATGATTGTGGTGTCTGTGATATTGGGAACAGACTGATAGATGGAGAGGGAGAGTCAGAGGTTGAGAGATCAAGAGCATATTGATTGCTCCCTGTGGTGCTTGGCTAGGAGCAAAGCCCCCTGCCCCCTGAGCAGGTGGTATACTGGCACTCCTGGCAATATGGTGTGGTCCCACTCCCCCCACCCTCTGCTCCCTTACACTCAATAGTGACAGATGTGCGGACATGTTCCAAGCATGGAAGATTGCCAGCATTTCTGGGTAGTCAAGATAGAATAGAATAGCAGTAGGCAATGCCTACTCTATATGTACTGGTGACCATTTATACTCAGTGTATGTGAACCCATTCCTTAAGGTTGTAATAGCCGGGGGTGGTAATGTGGACAAGCTCCCACTACCTATTAAATACTCCCAATGGTGTGCTCCTCAAATAGCCTCTGACAGCGAAGGCCAGCTCCTGGCTTTCATCTGTGACTTAGCCACTAAGCAGATGGGGCTCATCAGCCGTGGCTGGCAGCTCATCTAGGAGAAGAAAAGCTCTGATCTCAAAGCTTCGCCACCTTACAGCATTACCCACTCATGGGGAAGGCTTCAGGAACAAACCCCGAGGGAAAAATTAGTAGCTGGAACCCTGAAGGCTGACTGGCAACACTGGTAACGCTGCTGGTAACAAACAGCATTTCCAGTGGCTTCAGCGGATCTGTATAGATGAGGAAGTTGCTACATGGCCAACGGCTTGATCCCAATAATAGACTGCCCAGGCTTACTAATCCACACAGCAATATCCATGGTCAAGACTGACCAGCGGAGGCCTCAGACTCAGACTCAGATGTGTTCTCAATACCATTTATACCCAGAGTATGTGTACATGTGACCACTTATGTGTACCCATGACCATTTATACCCTGTGTATGTGCACACATTATCATTTATACCCTGTGTACGTGTACCCATGACCATTTGGACCTGTGTGTATGTGCACACATTATCGTTTATACCCTGTGTACGTGTTCCCAATACCATTTATACCCAAAGTATGTGTACCTGTGACCACTTATACCCTGTGTATGTGTACCTGTGACCACTTATACCCTGTGTATGTGTACCTGTGACCACTTATACCCTGTATATGTGTACCTGTGACCATTTATACCCTGTATATGTGTACCTGTGACCATTTATACCCTGTGTATTTGTACAGGTGTCCATTTCTAACCAGTGTATGTGTACACATTATCATTTATACCCTGTGTATGTGTACCCGTGACCAGTTATACCCGTGTGTATGTGCACACATTATCGTTAATACCCTGTGTATGTGTACAAGTTATCATTTACACCCTGTGTATGTGTACCCGTGACCATTTATACCCTGTGTATGTGTACACGTTATCATTTATACCGTGTATGTGTACCTGTGACCACTTACACCTCGTGTATGTGTACACGCTATCATTTATACCTTGTGTATGTGTACCTGTGACCATTTATACCCAGTATATGTATACCTGTGATCATTTATACCCTGTGTATGTATATATGTTAACATTTATACCTTGTGTATGTGTACCTGTGACCATTTGCACCCCATGTATGTGTACCCGTGATCATTTATACCCTGTGTATGTGTACACATTATCATTTATACCCTATAGATGTGTACCCATGACCACTTATACCCTGTATACATGTACCTGTGACCATTTATACCCTGTGTATGTGTACCCGTGACCATTTATACCCTGTGTATGTGTACACATTATCATTTATACCGTGTATGTGTACCCGTGACCATTTATACCCAGTGTATGTGTACCCATGATCATTTATACCCTGTGTATGTATACACGTTATCATTTATACCCTGTAGATGTGTACCTGTGACCACTTATATCCTGTATATGTGTACCTGTGACCATTTATACCCTGTGTATGTGTACACATTATCATTTATACCCTGTGTATGTGTACCCGTGAGCATTTATACCCAGTGTATGTGTACCCATGACCATTTATACTCTGTGTATGTGTATCCGTGACCATTTATACCCTGTGTATGTGTACCCGTGACCATTTACACCCTGTGTACATGCACCCGTGACCATTTATACCCTGTGTATGTGTACATGTTACCATTTATACCCTGTGTATGTGTACCCGTAAACATTTATACCCTGTGTATGTGTACCCGTGACCATTTACACCCTGTGTATGTGTACCTGTGGTCATTTCTATCTTGCATATGTGTACCCGTGACCATTTATACCCTATGTGTACACGTTATCATTTCTACCCTGTGTATGTGTACCTGTGACCATCTATACCCTGTGTATGTGTACCCGTAAACATTTATACCCTGTGTATGTGTACACGTTATCAGTTATACCCTGTGTATGTGTACACGTTATCATTTATACCCTGTGTAGGCGTACACGTTATCATTTATACCCTGTGTATGTATACATGTGACCATTTATACCCTGTGTGTGTGTGTGTACACGAGACTGTTTATACCATGTATGTGTACCCGTGACCGTTTATACTTGTGTATCTGTACACGTTATCATTTATACCTTGTGTATGTGTACACGAGACTGTTTATACCCCGTGTATGTGTACCTGTGACCATTTATACCCTGTGTTTTTGTACTCGTGACCATTTATACCCTGTGTATGTGTACCCGTGACTATTTATACCGTGTATGTGTACCCGTGACCATTTATACCCAGTGTATGTGTACCCGTGACCATTTATACCCAGTGTATGTGTACATATTATCATTTATACCCTGCGTATGAGTACACGTTATCATTTTTACCCTGTGTATGTGTACCCGTAAACATTTATACTCTGCGTATGTGTACCCATGATCATTTATACCCTGTGTATGTGTACCCGTGACCATTTATACCTGTGCATGTGTACCCATGACTATTTATACCCTGTGTATGTGTACATGTTATGATTTATACCCTGTGTATGTGTACCATTGACCATTTACACCCTGTGTATGTGTACCTGTTATTATTTATGCCCTGTGTATGTGTACACGAGACTGTTTATACCCCATGTATGTGTACCTGTGGCCATTTATACCCTGTGTATGTATACACGTTATCATTTATACCCTGTGTATGTGTACACGTTATCATTTATACCCTGTGTATGTGTACCATTGACCATTTACACCCTGTGTATGTGTACATGTGACCATTTATACCCTGTGTATGTGTATCCGTGACCGTTTATCCCGTGTATGTGTACCTGTGACCATTTATACAGTGTATGTTTACACATTATCATTTACACACTGTGTACATGTACCCGTGACCATTTACACCCTGTGTATATGTCCACGTGACCATTTCTACCTTGTGTATGTGTACACGTTAGCATTTATACCCTGTGTATGTGTACCCGTTATTATTTATGCCCTGTGTATGTGTACACGAGACTGTTTAACCCCGTGTATGCGTACCTGTGGCCATTTATACCCTGTGTATGTATACATGTTATCATTTATACCCTGTGTATGTATACACGTTATCATTTATACCCTGTGTATGTGTACACGTTATCATTTATACCCTGTGTATGTGTACCATTGACCATTTACACCCTGTGTATGTGTACATGTGACCATTTATACCCTGTGTATGTGTATCCGTGACCGTTTATCCCCTATGTGTACCCGTGACCATTTATACAATGTATGTTTACACGTTATCATTTACACACTGTGTACATGTACCCGTGACCATTTACACCCTGTGTATATGTCCACGTGACCATTTCTACCTTGTGTATGTGTACACGTTATCATTTCTACCCTGTGTATGTGTACCCGTGACGATTTACATCCTGTGTATGTGTACATGTTATCATTTATACCCTGTGAATGTGTACACATTATCATTTATACCCTGTGTATGTGTACACATTATCATAAATACCCTGTGTATGTGTACCCGTGAACATTTATACCCTGTGTATGTGTACCTGTGACCATTTATACCCAGTGTATGTGTACCTGTGACCATTTATACCCAGTGTATGTGTACACGTTATCATTTATACCCTGTGTATGTGTACCTGTGACCATTTATACCCAGTGTATGTGTACACGTTATCATTTCTACCCTGTGTATGTGTACATGTGACCATTTATACCCTGTGTATGTGTACACGTTATCATTTATACCCTGTGAATGTGTACACGTTATCATTTATACCCTGTGAATGTGTACACATTATCATTTATACCCTGTGAATGTGTACACATTATCATTTATACCCTGTGTATGTGTACACATTATTATAAATACCCTGTGTATGTGTACCCGTAAACATTTATACCCTGTGTATGTGTACCTGTGACCATTTATACCCAGTGTATGTGTACACGTTATCATTTCTACCCTGTGTATGTGTACATGTGACCATTTATACCCTGTGTATGTGTACATGTTATGATTTATACCCTGTGTATGTATACAGGTTATTATTTATGCCCTGTGTATGTGTACACGAGACTGTTTATACCCCATGTATGTGTACCTGTGGCCATTTATACCCTGTGTATGTATACACGTTATCATTTATACCCTGTGTATGTGTACCTGTTATTATTTATGCCCTGTGTATGTGTACACGAGACTGTTTATACCCCGTGTATGTGTACCTGTGGCCATTTATACCCTGTGTATGTGTACACGTTATCATTTATACCCTGTGTATGTGTACACGTTATCATTTATACCCTGTGTATGTGTACCATTGACCATTTACACCCTGTGTATGTGTACATGTGACCATTTATACCTTGTGTACATGTACATGTTATCATTTATACCCTTTGTATGTGTACATGTGACTATTTATACCCTGTGTATGTGTATCCGTGACCGTTTATCCCGTGTATGTGTACCTGTGACCATTTATACAGTGTATGTTTACACGTTATCATTTACACACTGTGTACATGTACCCGTGACCATTTACACCCTGTGTATATGTCCACGTGACCATTTCTACCTTGTGTATGTGTACACGTTAGCATTTATACCCTGTGTATGTGTACCCATTATTATTTATGCCCTGTGTATGTGTACACGAGACTGTTTAACCCTGTGTATGTGTACCTGTGGCCATTTATACCCTGTGTATGTATACATGTTATCATTTATACCCTGTGTATGTGTACACATTATCATTTATACCCTGTGTATGTGTACCACTGACCATTTACACCCTGTGTATGTGTTCCCGTGACCGTTTATCCCCTATGTGTACCCGTGACCATTTATACAATGTATGTTTACACGTTATCATTTACACCCTGTGTATGTGTACCCGTGACCATTTACACCCTGTGTATGTGTATATGTTATCATTTATACCCTGTGAATGTGTACACATTATCATTTATACCCTGTGTATGTGTACACATTATCATAAATACCCTGTGTATGTGTACCTGTGAACATTTATACCCTGTGTATGTGTACCTGTGACCATTTATACCCAGTGTATGTGTACACGTTATCATTTCTACCCTGTGTATGTGTACATGTGACCATTTATACCCTGTGTATGTGTACACGTTATCATTTATACCCTGTGAATGTGTACACATTATCATTTATACCCTGTGTATGTGTACACGTTATCATTTATGCCCTGTGTATGTGTACCATTGACCATTTACACCCTGTGTATGTGTACATGTGACCATTTATACCCTGTGTATGTGTACATGTGACCATTTATACCTTGTGTATCTGTACGTTATCATTTATACCCTTTGTATGTGTACACGTGACTATTTATACCCTGTGTATGTGTATCCGTGACTATTTATACCCTGTGTATGTGTACACGTTATCATTTACGCCCTGTGTATGTGTACCCGTGACCATTTATACCCAGTGTATATGTCCACGTGACCATTTCTACCCTGTGCATGTGTACCCTTGAGCAGGTGTCCCCAACCTTTCTCGCACTGCGGACCGGTTTCATATTGTCAATGTTCTTGCGGACCGGCCGACCCATGGGGGGTGGGGCGCGCGGGGGTAAGGATTGTCAATGGACAAGCGTAGCAGTCAAATACGCTGGGTTTCCCCGCGAAAGACTACAATGACCATGAAGCCTTGCGCGGGCACCAGTGCGCATGCGTAACTTGTGGACGCGTGTACGATTTTTTCCTACAAATCGTTTTTGGCGATTCTGTTCGGGGGGGGGGGTGTTAATCACGACCGGAATATAGGTAATTAGCTAATACACTCAATTTCGTTTCTAAAAGGGTTTATCTAACGAATTTAATATTAAACACACTGCGCATATTTTCCTCGCATGAATATAGTAATAAGTCAATTATCAGGGGAGCTTGAAGTAAATGTTGAACGAACTTCCAGTAGAAGTGGTAGAGGCAGGTTCAATATTATCATTTAAAGAAAAATTGGATAGGTACATGGACAGGAAAGGAATGGAGGGTTATGGGCTGAGTGCAGGTCGGTGGGACTAGGTGAGAGTAGCGTTCAGCACGGACTTGAGGGACAGAGATCGCCTGTTTCCATGCTGTAATTGTTATATAGTTATATAAGTCAATAGCATCATAACATTTTAAGTATCGTTTGGATATTAAACACGCAGCACATATTTTCCCCGTATGAACATATAAAGTCATTGCAACGCACCAATATCGCTGAATCAGTGGGAGCCCTGGGCTTGTTTCCCTACAACAAGACGGTCCCATTGAGGGGTGATGGGAGACAGCGATACTCGAAGGAGGTTCCTTATGTCCAGTCTACTCCGCAGTTTAGTTTTCGTTGCATTCATTGCAGAGATATGTTGGAAATGAAAGCAACGTTTTCAGTGCTTTCGTGGCTATCTCGGGATATTTAGCCTTGACTTTGATCCGGAATGCCGGCAGAGATGTTATGTCAAACATACTTTTCAGCCCGCCATCATTTGCAAGCTGGAGGAGTTGATCTTCTTCCCGCGCTGACATGGATGACGTGCGGGCAATGACCTCGCATGCGTTCAGTCTCAACAGTGTGTGTGACAGGGAATGAGGAAAGGTGCAGCTGACTCATATCACCAAATCATATCGTTTCCTCGCGGCCCGGTAGCACATGCTCTGCGGCCTGGTACCGGTCCACGGCCCAGTGGTTGGGGACTGCTGCCCTTGAACATTTATACCCTGTGTATGTATACACATTATCATTTTTACCCTGTGTATGTGTACATGTGACCATATATACCCTGTGTATGTGTACACGTGATCATTTATGCCCAGTGTATGTGTACACGTGACCAATTATACCGTGTGTATGTGTACCCGTGACCAATTATACCCTGTGCATGTGTACCCGTGACCAATTATACCCTGTGTATGTGTACGCGTGACCAATTATACCGTGTGTATATGTACCCGTGACCAATTATACCGTGTGTATGTGTACCCGTGACCAATTATACCCTCTGTATATATACCCGTGACCAATTATACTGTGTGTATCTGTACCTGTGACCAATTATACCCTGTGTATGTGCACCCGTGACCAATTATACCGTGTGTATGTGTACCTGTGACTAATTATACCGTGTGTATGTGCACCCGTGACCATCTATACCTTGTGTATGTGTACCCATGACCATCTATACCTTGTGTATGTGTACCCGTGACCATTTATACTCTATGTCAATGAGCCCATGTCCATTTATCTCCTATGTAGGTGCATTTATACCCTGTGTATTTGTACATGTGTCCATTTATACCTCAGGTGTATGTAGCGTGTTCATTTATACCCTTTGTATGTTCACCAGTGAACATTCATTCTGTGTAGCAGTGAACATCATTCCCGGTGTATGTGTAGCCATGAGCATTTATACCCTGTCTATGTGTAGCTATAACTTTTTCATTTCTGTGTATCTGTACATGCGAACATTTACCCCCTGTGTATGTGAACCCATAGCAAATGATATCCTGAGTATTTTTACCTGTGGCCATTCTACTCTGTGTATATGTACACGTGACCATTTATACCCTGCGTATGTGTATCGGTGACCAATTATACCGTGTGTATTTGTACCCGTGACCATTGATACCCTGTGTATGTGTACCCGTGACCATTTATGTCTGTACCCATGACCATTTAGAACTTGTTTATGTTTACCCCTGACCATTTAAACCCTGTGTATGTGTACCCAAGTACATTTATCCACTGTGTATCTGTACGTGCAACCATTTACACCCTTTTTATATTGACCCGTGACCATTTATACTCTGTGCATGTGAACCTGTGTCCATTTATATCCGTGTAGACCTAGTCTGAGTATGTTTATGCTTCAGCATTTATATACTGTACTGTGTATTTGTATATGTGACTATTTATACCGCATGTGTGTGTAGTGCGTTCATTTACGCCCTTCGTAGGTTCATCTGTGAGCATTCATTCTGTGTACCAGTGAACATTATACCTGGTGGATGTGTAGCCGTGACCATTTATATTCTGCATATTTGTACACGTGACCAGTTCTATCCCGTGTGTGTGTGTACCATGACCATTTATACCACTTGATTGTGTACCTGAGAACATTTCTACCCAGTGTATATATAACATGATCATTTATACCCTGTGAATGTGTTCCTGTGAACATTTATACCTTGTGTACATGTATGCAAGACCATGTATTTAGTGTGTTTGCACACTCATGTCAATTTCTACTTCATGTATGTGTATCCGTGACCAAATATTCCCTGTGTATTTATACCGTGTCTGTGTAGCTGTGACTATTTATACCCTGTGTATGTGCACACATGCCCATTTATACCTTGTTTATGTGTACACGAGACCGTTTATACCCTGTGTATTTGTACCTGTGACCATTTATACCCTGTGTATGTGTATATGTGACTGTCAATACCTGGTGTAGGGGTACGTGTGACTATTTATACCCTGTGTATGTGTACATGTGACTGTCAATACCCGGTGTAAGGGTACGTGTGACTATTTATACCCTGTGTATGTGTACATGTGACTGTCAATACCCGGTGTAGGGGTACGTGTGACTATTTATACCCTGTGTATGTGTACATGTGACTGTCAATACCCGGTGTAGGGGTACGTGTGACTATTTATACCCTGTGTATGTGTCAGTCACTGGGTGCCGTCCCGAATCCAGGGTTGGCAGCTATGCTCCTCCATCTTCCTCGATCTTGCACTCTTCTTCTGGCCTCAGAATAACTCAACCCAGTCCATTGCCTCACATTCTCGTACCAAGTGGTTCGCTGCCTTCCTCTTTCCCTCTTTCCTTCTATCATCCTTTCCAATAACAATTTCTGCAGTCCACCACCTCTTAACAAGTGCCCAGCATATTCCAGCTTCCTTTTCTGCATTTTTCAGCAACTCCTTTTCTCTCCTCGCTCTCTTCAACACTTCCGTATTGCTGACCTTCATCACCCATCTAATTTTCTGCATTCTCCTTAAACACCACATTTCAAATGCCTCCAGTCGTCGTCGTGCTTCCTTGCATAAGGTCCACGATTCGACTCCGTAAAAACAGACTGCTCCGGACGTAGCATTTCCAAATTCTACAACACAGCCCAAAGTCCAGTCTCTTGCCACACAGCACGTCACTCAGGCTCCAGAATGTTGATCTTGCAATCTCGATTCTTTGTCTAATTTCTGTATCACATCTCCCATCCTCTGTGACCATCTGTCCCAAGTACACAAACCTCTTGACTTGCTCTATACCTAAGCCGTTAATTTTGATACTGATTTTGGGGACTTCTTTCTTCCGTGATACTACCATCATCTTCATCTTTGCAGCATTTATTTTCATTCCAAATTGTTCTCCTTCAGCA
Organism: Mobula birostris; assembly: GCF_030028105.1. Lineage (NCBI taxonomy): Eukaryota > Metazoa > Chordata > Chondrichthyes > Myliobatiformes > Myliobatidae > Mobula > Mobula birostris. The sequence continues at coordinate 34,563,135 of NC_092380.1, read as the reverse complement.
TTTATTTTATCTACTATTCTGAGTAACTCGCCTTCAGTCTCGGCTAACAACACTGAATCATCTGCATACCTCAAGTTGTTCACCGTCACTCCACCAATTTGGACACCAGCTTCATTGTTCAACACCCTGAAGATTACCTGTGAGTAAATGTTAAATAATAAAGGGGAGATAATGCAGCCCTGGCGAACGCCTTTTTGGATCGAAACTTCCAGTGAATTCCCACCACTAGTTCTTATTACTGCCTTCTGATGCCAGTACAGACTCACAATCAGTCGAACATCTTTCCCATCCAGCCCCAATGAGTTCAGGCAATTGACCAGCTGTTCATGATTGACTCGGTCAAACACCTTTTCGTAATCCAGGAAGCACGTGTAATTGTCTTTTTTTTTCTAGACCTCGTTCCACAATCACTCGCAACTTGAAAATCCCTTCACGGGTACCCTTACACGGTATAAATCCGCTGTGGCACTCTTTAATTCAATTAAGAACTGTCCATTTTATTCTGCTTAGAAGTATTAATAACAAGATCTTGGAGGCATTACTTATAAGACTTACAGTTCTGAAGTCTGAGCATTTCGTGCTCTTACTTTTCTTTGTGATCATGACAAACTCTGACACCACAAAATCTGTTGGACACTTCCCTGTTGAGTAGATTGTAGATGTGTATGGGTACATGTGACTATTTATACCGTATATGTGTACGCAAGACCATGTATTTCATGTGTTTGTGCACTCGTGTCAATTTCTACGTTGTGCATGTGTATCCATGGCCAAATATTCCCTGTGTATATGTACCCGCAATTCTTTATACCGTGTATGTGTACCCGTGACCATTTATACCCTGTGTATCTGTACCTGTGACCACTTATACCCTGTGTATGTGTACACGTGAGCATTTATACCCTGTGTATGTGTACACGTGAGCATTTATACCCTGTGTATGTGTACATGTGACCATTTATATCCTGTGTATGTGCATATGTGACCAATTATACCCTGTGTATGTGTACCCGTGACCATTTATACCCAGTGTATGTGTACCTGTGACCATTTATACCCTTTGTATGTGTACCCGTGACCATTTATACCCTATGTATACCCGTGACCCTTTATACTGTGTATGTGTACCCGTTACCATTTATACCCTGTGTATGTGTACCCGTGACCGTTTATACCCTTTGTATGTATACCTGTGACCGTTTATACCCTATGTATGTGTACCTGTGATGATTTATACTCTGTGTCTATGAGCCCGTGTCCATTTATATCCTGTGTAGGTGTACCCTGAGAATGTTTATGCGTGAGCATTTATATCCCGTGTATTTGTACAAGTGACCATTTATACCGCATGTGTGTGTAGCATGTTCATTTACGCCCTTCGTATGTTCACCCGTGAGCATTCATTTGGTGTACCAGTGAAGATTATACCCGATGTGTGTGTAGCTGTGACCATTTATATTCTGTGTATTTGTACATGTGACCATTTCTATCCCGTGTGTGTACCATGACCATTTATACCACTTGATTGTGTACCTGAGAACATTTCTACGCAGTGTATGTATAACCATGATGATTTATACCGTGTATTTGTACATGTGACCATTTATACCCTGTGTAAGTGTACGCAAAACCATGTATTTCGTGTGTTTGTGCACTCATGTCAATTTCTACCTCGTGTATGTGTATCCGTGAACAAATATTCCCTGTGTATGTATATTGATCCGCAACTCTTTATACCGTGTATGTGTACCCGTGACTATTTATACCCAGTGTATGTGTACCCGTGATCACTTATACCCTGTGTATGTGTACCTGTGACTATTTATACCCTGTGTATGTGTACCCGTGACCACTTATACCCTGTGTATGTGTACCCGTGACTATTTATACCCTGTGTATGTGTACCCGTGACTACTTATATCCTGTGTATGTGTATCCATGAATATTTATATTCTGTGTATGTGTACCCGTGACCATTTATACCCTGTGTATGTGTACCTGTGACCATTTATACCTGGTGTATGCGTACCCGTGACCATTTATACCCAGTGTATGTGTACACGTTATCATTTATACCCTGTGTATGTGTACACGTTATCATTTATACCCTGTGTATGTGTACCCGTGACTACTTATATCCTGTGTATGTGTACCCATGAGCATTTATACCCAGTGTATGTGTATCCATGAATATTTATATCCTGTGTATGTGTACATGGGACCATTTATACCCTGTGTATGTGTACCCGTGACCATTTATACCTTGTGTATTTGTACCTGTGACCATTTATACCCTGTGTATGTGTATTCATGACCATTTACACCCTGTGTATATGTACCCATGACCACTTATACCCTGTGTATATGTACCCATGACCATTTATACCCTATGTATGTGTACCCGTGATCATTTCCACCCTGTGTACGTGTACCCATGAATATTTACAGCCTGTGTTTCTATACCTGTGACCATTTACCCCCGTGTATGTTTACCCATGAACATTTACACCCTGAGTCTGTATACCCGTGACCATTGATACCCTGTGTATGTGTACACGTGACCATTTATACCCTGTGTATGTGTACACATGACAATTAATACCATATGTATGTGTACATGTGACCATTTATAGCCTCTTTATATTTACCATGGCCACTTATACCCTGTGTACATGTACATGTGACCATTTATCCCCATGTGTATTTGTACACGTGACTGTTTAAACCCTGTGTATGTGAACCTGTGAACCTTTATACGCTGTGTACGCATACTGATGACCATTTCTGGCCAGAGTGTGTATACATGCGACCATTTATATCCTGTGTATGTGTACCCGTGACCATTTATACCCTGTGTATGTGTACCCATGACTGCTTATACCGTGTATGTGTACCTGTGACCATTTATACCTTGTGTATTTGTACCCGTGACCACTTATACCTTGTGTATTTGTACCCGAGACCCTGTTAATGTGTCACAGGTACAGTGCATGTGTACCCGTGACGATCTATACCCTGTGTATGTGTACCCGTGACCATTTATTCCCTGTGTATGTGTACACGAGACCATTTATACCCTGTGTATTTGTACCCGTGACCATTTATACCCTGTGTATGTGTACCCGTGACCATTTATACTCTGTGTATGTGTACCCGTGACCATTTATACTCTGTGTGTACCCGTGACCATTTATACTCTGTGTATGTGTACCCGTGACCATTTATACTCTGTGTGTACCCGTGACCACTTATACTCTGTGTGTGTGTACCTGTGGTGATTTATACTCTGTGTCCATGAGCCCGTGTCCATTTATATCCTGTGTAGGTGTACTCTGAGAATGTTTATGCGTGAGCATTTATATCCCGTGTATTTGTACAAGTGACCATTTATACCGCATGTGTGTGTAGCGTGTTCATTTACGCCCTTCGTATGTTCACCCGTGAGCATTCATTTGGTGTACCAGTGAAGATTATACCCGGTGTGTGTGTAGCCGTGACCATTTATATTCTGTGTATTTGTACATGTGACCATTTCTATCCCGTGTGTGTACCATGACCATTTATACCACTTGATTGTGTACCTGAGAACATTTCTACGCAGTGTATGTATAACCATGATGATTTATACCCTGTGTATTTGTACGGTTGACCATTTATACCCTGTTTAAGTGTACGCAAAACCATGTATTTCGTGTGTTTGTGCACTCATGTCAATTTCTACCTTGTGTATGTGTATCCGTGAACAAATATTCCCTGTGTATGTATATTGATCCGCAACCATTTATACTCTCTTTATATTTACTATGACCACTTATGCCCTGTGTACATGTACATGTGACCATTTATCCCCATGTGTATTTGTACACGTGACTGTTTAAACCCTGTGTATGTGAACCCGTGAACCTTTATACCCTGTGTATGTGTACTCATGACCATTTATGCCCAGAGTGTATGTACACGTGACCATTTATGTCCAGATTGTGTGTACACGTGACTATTTATACCCTATGTTTTTGTACCTGTGACCATTTATACCGTGTGTATGGGTACACATGACTATTTATACCGTGTGTATGTGTACACGTGACCATTTATTCCCTGTGTTTTTGTACATGTGACTAGTTATACGTGATGTATGTATACACATTCTAGTGCCTGTAAATATGCGAAGTTATGAGTCCCATCACTGTTAGAGATATATTAACTAAGAGTCGTCAGAATCTTTCATAATATTGTCCCCTTTCTCAACTGTGCAGGGAACCAATGAGAATATCGCCTTTCATTGCAGGAATGCAGATCTTTCTGAGGATCCCTCTGTATTGGTATAGTGCATTTCTTTTTGAAGAAAAATTGCCCTTCAAAATCATCCTTGAACCAGTGTGTTAGAGGGAAGCTATTAGTGAGGGACGTGTTGTTCCTAAGTTTTTTCTTTCACTTACCATCCAGTCAGATGCGCCCTGTGATTCATGTGGGTATGAAGACGTAGGCAGAATGAGGAAAGAGGTTCTGCTGATGGAATTTGAGCAGCTAGGGACTAAATTCAAAAGCTGAACTAGAAAGGTAGCAGTCTCTGAGCCACATGCATGTTGGCATATGGTCAAGAAGATTAGGGAGCTAGATGCGTGGCTCAAGGATTGTGGGTTTGAATCTACACTCTGTCTGTCAGAACAAGCGGGATCTCCCAGTGCCCACCCGTTTTATTTCCACTTCCCATTCCCATTCCGATATGTCCATCCATGGCCTCCTCCACTGTTGGGCTAAAGCCACACTTAGGTTGGAGGAACAGCACCTTATATTCCGTTTGGGTAGCCTCCAACTTGATGGCATGATCATCGATTTCAAACTTCCGGTAATGCCTCCTTCCCCCCTCCCTTCACCATTCCCATCCCCTTGTCCCTCTTTCATGTTATCTCCTTGCCTGCCCATCACCTCCCTCTGGTGCTCCTCCCCCCACCCTTTTTTCTTTTTTCCATGGCCTTCTGTCTCTTTCACCAATCAACTTCCTAGCTCTTTGCTTCATCCAACTTTCACCTATCACCTGGTGTTTCTCTCTCCCCTCCTCCCACCTTTCAAATCTACTCCTCAGCCTTTTTTCTCCCGTCCTGCTGAAGGATCTCGGCCCAAAGCTTTAACTGTACTTTTTTCCATAGATGCTGCCTGGTCTGCTGAGTTCCTCCAGCAATTTGAGTGTGAAAGTGAACGTAGGTCCCTTGGAGGACGAGAAGGGGGAATTAATACTGGGTAATGAGAAAATTATAGAGGCTTTGAATGTCTACTTTGTGTCGGTCTTCATAGTGGAGAATATGTTTGACATGCCAAAGGGAGATGTTATGGATGCAATGGGATGTGAGGACCTTGGTACAATAGCTGTCACTAAAGAGGTAGTGCTGAGCAAACTTGTGGGCCTGAAGATAGATAAGTCCCCTGGTCCTGATGGAATGCATCCCTAGGGTACTGAAAGAAATGACAGGAGTTATAGTAGAGGCCTTGGTGATGATTTACCAAAATTCTCTGGTCTTTGGACAGGTCCCAGCAGATTGGAAGATAGTAAATGTCACGCCACTGTTCAAAAAAGGATGTAGGCAAAAGGCAGTTAACTATAGACCAGTTAGTTTAACATCTGTAGTTGGGGAAATGCTTGAGGCTATCATTAAAGAAGAAATAGTGAGGCATCTGGAAAGAAATGGATCCATCAGACAGACGCAGCATGGTTTCAGCAAAGGCAGGTCTTGTATGACAAATTTACTGGAATTCTTTGAGGATATAACGAGCGCAGTGGATAGAGGGGAACAGATCACAAGATCACTAGACAAAGGAGCAGAAGTAGGCCATTCAGCCCATTGAGTCTGCTCCGCAGCTCCCCCATGAGCTAAACTATTCACCCATCTAGTTCCAATTTCCGGCTTTTTCCCCATATCCCTTGATACCCTGACTAATTAGATACCTGTCAATCTCCTCCTTAAACACCCTCAATGATCGGGCCTCCACAGCTGTATGTAGCAACGAATTCCACAAATCCATGACCATCTGGCTAAAATAATTTCTCCTCATCTCTGTTTTAACTGGGTACCCTCTAATTCTAAGACTATGGCCTCTTGTCCTGGACTCACCCACCAAGGGAAACAACCTTTCCACATCTACTCTGTCCAACCCTTTCAACATTCAAAATGTTTCTATGAGATCCCCTCTCATTCTTCTATACTCTAATGAATACAGTCCAAGAGCTGACAAACGCTCCTCATATATTAGCCCCTGCATTCCAGGAATCATCCTCGTAAATCTTCTCTGAACTCTCTCAAACATCAGTACATCCTTTCTAAGATAGGGGGCCCAAAACTGCACACAGTATTCCAAACGAGGTTTCACTAATGCCCCATAGAGCCTCATCATCACCTCCTTACTCTTATACACTATTCCTCTTGAAATGAATGCCAACATAGCATTCGCTTTCCTTACCGCCAATCCAACTTGGTGGTTAACCTTTAGGGTATCCTGCATGAGAACCCCCAAGTCCCTTTGCACTTCCGATTTTTGAATTTTCTCCCCATGTAAATAATAATTTGCCTGATTATTTCTTCTTCCAAAATGTACAACCGTTCATTTGTCAACATTGTATCTCATCTGCCATTTCTTTGCCCACTCTCCTAAACTGACTAACTCTCTCTGCAACCTTTCCGTTTCTTCAACATTTCCTGCTCCTCCACCTATCTTGGTGTCATCCGCAAATTTAGCCACAAAACCATTTAATCCATAATCTAAATCATCGATATACATCGTAAGAAGAAGCAGCCCCAACACCGACCCCTGCGGAACACCACTAGTAACCGGCAACCAATCAGAATAGGATCCCTTTATTCCCACCCTTTGCTTTCTGCCTATCAGCCAATGCTCCACCCATTTCAATATCTTTCCTATAATTCCATTGGCTCTCATCTTATTAAGCAGCCTCATGTGCGGCACCTTATCGAAGGCCTTTTGAAAATCCGAATTCACAACATCCACAGCCTCTCCCTTGTCAATCTTATTCGAGATTACCTCAAAAAATTCCAATAGGTTGGTAAGGCAGGATCTTCCCTTCATGAAACCATGCTGGCTTCGGCCTATCTTGTCATGCACCTCGAGGTATTTCATAACCTCGTCCTTGAGGATTGACTCCAATAACTTTCCAACTACCGATGACAGACTAATAAGTCTGTAATTTTCTTTTTGCTGCCTCCTTCCTTTCTTAAATAGTGGACCTTCCAGTCCTCCGGAACCATGCCAGAGTCTATTGATTCCTGGAAGATCATTTCCAATGCTTCCACAATCTCCAAAGCCACCTTCTTCAGAACCCTTGGGTGCACTTCATCCGGACCGGGAGACTTATCTATTCTTAGTCCACTTAGCTTCCCAAGCACTTTCTCTCTAGTAATCTTGACTGTACCTACTTCTATTCCCTGATACCTCTGGCTATCAGGTATATTGCTCATGTCTTCCACTGTGAAGACTGATGCAAAATACTCATTCAGTTCCTCCGCCATCTCTTTGTTATCCATTATAATTTCTCCAGCATCATTTTCAATCGGTCCCGTATCTACCCTTGTCACTCTTTTACTCTTCATATGTTTAAAAAAACTCTTAGTATCCTTTTTTATGTTAATCGCCAACTTCCTTTCATAATTCATCTTTTCTTTCCTAATGACTTTCTTAGTTTCCTTCTGTAGGTTTTTAGAAGTCTTCCAGTCCTCATTTTTCCCACTAATTTTTGCTTCCTTGTACGCCGTTTCTTTTGCTTTTATTTTTGCCTTAACCTCTCTCGTTAGCCACATTTGTGCCATCTTTCCATTCATGATTTTCTTTTTTCTTGGAATATATTTTTCCTGCATTTTCCTTACTTCTTGTAGGAATTTCATCCAATTCTGCTCTGCCGTCCCTCCATTTAGTTTACTTTTCCAATCAACTTGGGCCAGTTCCTCTCTCATACCACTGTAATTTCCCCTGTTCCACTGAAATATCGATACACCTGATACCAGCTCCTCCTTTTCAAATATGAAACTGAACTCAATCATATTATGATCACTACTTCCAAGGGGTTCCTTTACCCCCAGCTCCCTAATCGCCTCAGGGTCATTACACAGCACCCAATCCAAAACAGCCGGTCCCCTGGTGGGCAAGCTGCTCCAAAAAGCCATCCTGTAGGCATTCTACAAACTCCCTCTCCTGAGATCCATTACCTTCCTGACTTTCCCAATCCACTTTCATATTAAAATCCCCCATAATTATCTTGACATTTTCCTTCTGACATGCTTTTTCTATTTCCAGCTGCAACTTGTAGTTCACATCCCGGCTGCTGTTTGGAGGCCTGAATATAACTGCTACTAGTGACTTTTTACCCTTGCCATTTCTTAATTCTACCCATACGGATTCTACCTCTTCTGATCCTATGTCCCTTCTTTCTATTGATTTGATATCGTTACTTACCATCAGGGCCACACCACCCCCTTTACCTACCTTCCTATCTTTCCTGTACACTGTGTATCCTGGGATATTCAGCTCCCAATCACATCCATCATTTAGCCATGACTCGGTGATGGCCACAATGTCATATCTTTTAACGTGTAGCTGTGCAGCAAGGTCATCCACTTTATTTCTAATGCTGCATGCATTTAAGTACAGTACATTTAGATCAGTATCTGTTGCCAATTTTGCTATATTTCTATTTTGCAGCAAATTATGCTGTATATTCACCGGCCTGTCCTTCTTGCCATCTTTGCTGCACGGTATTTTTGACTTATTTCTATTTTCCTCTTCCTCGACCCTAACACCTTGGTTTCCTTCCCCTTGCCAACTTAGTTTAAACCCTCCCTAACAGCTATATTAAACAATTCCGCCACTCCCCGAATCTTAAGTCTATGTCCCCTAGTTCTAGTCTCACCTACCAGTGAAAACAACTTTCCTGCCTCTATATTATCTATCCCTTTCATAATTTTATATGTTTCTGTAAGATCTCCTCTCATTCTCGGGAGTGCTTGTGCATGAATCACAAAAGGTTGGTTTGCAGGTGTAGCAAGTTATCAAGAAAGCAAATGGAATGTTGGCCCTCATTGCTAGAGAGATTGAACTTAAGAGCAGGAAGGTTATGCTGCAAATGTACAGATAGATGTTATTTACTTGGATTTCCAGAAGGTTTTCGATAAGGTGCCACATAAAAGCCTTATCCATAAGATAAGGATGCATAGAGTTGGAGGCGATCTATTAGCATGGATAGAGGATTGGTTAACTAATAGAAAGAAGAGAGTTGGAATACATTGGTGTTACTCTGATTGTCAATAAGTGGTGAGTGGTGTGCCACAGGGGTCGGTGTCGGGTCTGCAATTGTTCACGATATACATTAATGATCTGGAAGAAGATACCGAGTGTAATGTATCGAAGTTTGCTGATGACACTAAATTGAGTGGAAAAGCAAATTGTGCAGAAGTTACAGAGAGTCTGCAGAGAGATATAGATAGGTTAAGTGAGTGGGCACGGGTCTGGCAGATGGAGTACAATGCTGATAAATGTGAGGTTACCCACTTTGGAAGGAAAAATGAAAGAGCAGATTATTATTTAAATGGTAAAAAATTGCAGCATGCTGCTGTGCAGAGAGATTTGGGAGTGCTTGTGCATGAATCACAAAAGGTTGGTTTGCAGGTGCAGCAGGTTATCAAGAAGGCAAATGAAATGTTGGCCCTCATTGCTAGAGGGATTGAATTTAAGAGCAGGGAGGTTATGCTGCAAATGTACAGGGTATTGGTGAGGCCACACCTGGAGTACTGTGTGCAGTTCTGGTCTCCTTACTTGAGGAAGGATATACTGGGTTTTGGTGGTGGTACAGAGGAGGTTCACCAGGTTGATTCCAGAGATGAGGGGATTAGGCTATGAGGAAAGACTGAGTCACCTGGAACTATACTTGCTGGAATTCAGAAGGATGAGAGGAGATCTTATAGAAACATATAAAATTATGAAAGGGATAGATAATATAGAGGCAGGAAAGTTGTTTGCACTGGTAGGTGAGACTAGAACTAGGGGACATAGACTTAAGATTCAGGGGAGTAGATTTAGGATGGAGATGAGGAGGAACTGCTTTTCTCGGAGAATGGTGAATCTGTGGAATTCTCTGCCCAATGAAGCAGTGGAAGTTACCTCAGTGAGCATATTTGACAAGGTTGGATAGATTTTTGCATAGTAGAGAAATTAAGGGTTATGGGGAAAAGGCAGGTAGGTGAAAATGAGTCCATGCTCAGATCAGCCGTGATCTTATTGAATAGTGGAACAGGCTCGACGGGCCGGATGACCTAATCCTGCTCCTATTTCCTATGCTCTTATGTTCTAACATTTTTCATTCCAGAGCAAAAAGTATAAATAATAAGAAGAGATAGAATGTTTTTGAATTTTACCAGCACCGTTCCACAGTCTTTGGGTGTTGCAAATCATTGTGCTGGTTGAGTACCTCTTATCCAAATTGCTTGGGGCTGGAAGTGTTTCATGTTTCGGACTTCGTCGGAATTTAGAATATACTGAATAATGAAATAGCTTGATATTGCTATCATTTCTGACTCTGAATTTATGTGCTACTGGTAAGCAGACTTTGTCTTACACTTGTTCATCACACGTATGTACTGATGCGGCATATGTTCACTCTGACACTGATGAATCCACTCTTTCAATACACAATCGAGATCTTCATTTTTCACTTTATACAGTGATTTTCTATTTTTGGTTAACCTCTGTTCGTTACATAAGTGAGGTCTCTTCTCAGAACTGTCTGGCGCACAGAGACCAGTACGTGACCTGGGAACCTTCCCAGCACCTTGTGGAATTTTCCATTTGTGACGTTATGTCAGCACTCAAAAAAAAATTCAGATTTTGGAACTTCAGATAATGGGTGTTCAGTCTGTTGATTTTCAGCAGCAGTACAGTACAATACACACAAAAATAATAAGTGGTGCAAAAAGAGAGCAAGATAGTTGCATAGTGTTTTTTGTGTTCATGGACTACTCAGAAATCTGATGGCAGAAAGGAAGAATCTCTTCCTAAAACACTGAGTGTGTGTCTTGCAGTACGTCCTCCCCATTGGCAGTAATGAGAAGAGGGTATGTCTAGAAAGTCCTTAATGATGGATGTCACAATCTTGAGGTAATACCTTTTGAAGGTGGCTTCGATGGTGGAGCGACTCGTGAACGTGATAAGAGTTGGCTGAGTTTGTAACCCTTGTGCATTGGAGACTCTGGGCCAGGTTGTGTTGCAACCTGTTAGAATGCTCCCCATGATTCATCTGGCAACACAGTTCAGTACAACACACAATGTTGTTTTTGAAGACATCTCAAAGATTTCCCTTCTCCAATTTTATTTAAATAATTTCCCATAAACTCTGCTTTGTGTTGTCTGGGGAACAGATACAATATTGTTTGGAAAGATGAGAAGGAGACCAGCTGGAGTCTAGAGGAGTAATGAGGTGAGGTGGGGATCCCTCTGAAACACTGAATGTGGAAAGGCCTAGATAGAGTGAATGTAGAGACGATGTTTCCAATAGTGCACAGCCTCCGAATACAAAGAAGTCTCTTTGGAACAGAGATGAGGAGGAATCTTTAGCAAGAGGGTTGTGAATCTGTGCAATTCACTTGTCACAGATGGCTGTGGAGACCAAGTCATTGGGTGTATTTAATATGGAGGTTGACAGGTTCTTGATTAGTAAAAGCATCAAAAGTTATAGGGAGAAGGTAGGTGAATGGGATTGAGAGAGAAAATAAATCAGCCATGATGGAATGGTATAATTGACTCGATGGGCTGAATGGTCTCATTCTGCTTCTTTGTCTTATGAATCGGAAGGTTGTGGGTTTCAGTCTCGCTCCAGAGCAAAGCACAGAAATCAAGGCTGATGCTGTGCTAAGGCACCTTGCTGAACAGAAGAGGCGTTGGACCAAGGTCTTGCCTGCTCTCCTTGAGCTGTGACAAATCCTCTGGCGCAGGACATTGATGTGTGAAGTTGTTTATGTAGAAGCAACGCCCGTGATGTCTGAGATCATCCACACTGATAGAACCAGCATCAAGGGCCGAATGGTCCTCTTCTTCTTCACTGTTTTATGTCACTGGACACATAGATGCAGTTAAAGTATATTAATATTTAATAATAAAATGATTTTTTGAATAGTACATGTTTTTGTACCTATGCCTTGTTTTGCACTTACTCTCTTCTCTGTCTTTACAATTCATGTATAATTTAAGTTCGGTTTGGTTCCTTAAGGTTGTCACAGCCGGGGGAGGTAGAGGGAATAAGCTCCCACTAACTATTAAATGCTCCCAGTAGTGTGTGTCTCAAATAGCCTGTGACAACTACGTCCTGCTCCTGACCTTCACATGTGGCTTAGTTACTCAGCCTGGCAGAACTGTTTCTACTGCCAGAAGGGACAAAGCTGGGTTACTGGCACCTAAATACCAGTCACTTCAGGCATACGGGGCTCGTCAGCTGTGGTAGGCAGCTCATCTAGGAGAAGGAAATCTCTGATCTCAAAATTCCCCTGCTTTGCGGCTGTACCCACTCATGGGGAAGGCTTCAGGAGAAGCCCCAAAGGAAAAATCTGGAGCTGGAGTCCCTGAGGCAGTCCTACGTTGAGTTCAACACTGACTGGCAACTCCTGCGACACCACTGGTGCCAAACTATGTTGGTCTCTGACGTTCCTTTGGATTCTTCAACCGCATGGATGGGGAGCCTGCTCTCCGTGTCGTACTGCTGTGGCTTGCCTATCACATACACTGCTTGGATGCAGCACCCAAGGTCCACATCAACCACCGGAGGTTCTTGTCATCTTTGGTTTGCTATCTATTCCTATCGGTCTATGATGCTATTGCAAGTAGGTTTGAAATTGCACCAGTAGGTCACCATATTTGTGCACATGGCAATAAACTTCACTTGACTGAAAACTAATGGATATTTTAATCTATTAATATTAATCAAAATAGTTTTAAAAAAGAAAGGTCTTTTTAATTCCAGATCAGTAAACTCATTCAAATGAAAGAGGTGGCTTTATATTCATTGGGGGTGCTGAAGGGTCAAGTGGGAAGTGTGCGCTGCCTCTTGCAGCCACCAACAGTCCTGCAGACTTGAAGGTTGTATAGGGAGAGTGGGTCATACTGGTGCTTCAGGCTCCAAGGTTCCATGCTGCATTGTGTTTCCCCAGGCAGCCTGGTTTAACAGACGACAAGAGAGAAGGTTGGCAGTGGTGGTGTGTGGCAGGACTTAATGATTATGAGGAGGTTTCATAGAGCAGACCTAGAGATTGCATCCAAAAATAGCGGCATAAATGCACACAGTGGCCACTTAATTAGATACCTCCTGTACCTAATAAAGTGGCCACTGAGTGTATGTCCATGGTTTTCTGCATCTGTAGCCCATGCACTTCAAGGTTTGATGTGTTGTGCATTTAGAGATACCCTCTGCACACAACTGTAGTGATGTGTGGTTATTTGAGTTACTGTCGCCTTCCTGTCAGCTTGAACCAGTCTGGTCATTCTCCTCTGACCTCTCTCATTAACAAGGAATTTTCACCCACAGAACTGCTGTTCATTGAATGTTTTCTTTTGGGTTTTTTTGCACTAATTTCTGTAAACTCTAGAAACTGTTGTGCATGAAAATCCTGGGAGATCAGAAGTTTCTGAGATACTCAAATCACCCCATCTGGCACCAACAAAGATTCCATGGTCAAAGTTACTTGGATCACGTTTATTCTCCACTTTGATGTTTGGTCTGAACAACTGAACCTCGTGACCATGTCCACATGCTGTTATGCATTGAGCTGCTGCCACATGATTGGCTCATTAGATATTTATTTTAACGAGTAGGTGTACAGATGTACCTGAAAAAAATGGCCACTGAGTGTACATTTCCTTTCATTGTAAGAGACCATTCAGCCCATTGAGTTCATGCAAGCTCTCAGAGAAACCCGATCTGCCATTAATTTTCATTGAGAGCTATTCTCATCACACATTCAATCTGTATTCCAATCAGAGGATGAGAGGTGACCTGACAGAGGTGTATAAGCTGATGAGAGGCATTGACCGTGTGGATAGTCAGTGGCTTTTTCTCAGGGCTGCAATAGTTGCCATGAGGACACAGGTTTAAGGTGCTGGGGAGTAGGTGCAGAGGAGATGTCAGGTGTGAGTTTTTTACGCAGAGAGTGGTGAGTGTATGGAATGGGCTGCCAGCAGCAGTGGTGGAGGTGGATACAATAGGGTCTTTTAAAAGACTTTTGGATAGGTGCATGGAGCTTAGAAAAATAGAGGGCTAGGTAATTTCTAAGGTAAGGACATGTCCGGCACAACTTTTTGGCCGAAGGGCCTGTAATGTGCTGTAGGTTTTCCATGTTTCTATGTTTCTAATTGCACTGGTATCATTTACCAGTGATAAGGTACAGTGGCCAAGTAATCTACCAATCCGCATGTCCATTAAAATGTGGGAGCAATGTGGTATTAGACAGACACATGGAGAGATACGAATCATGTGCAGGCAGAAAGGATTTAGCTTAATTCTGCATCGGTTTCAGAACAGACATCTCGTGGGCTACAGGGCCTGTTCCTGTACCGTACTGTACTGAGAAATGGGAGCACTCAGGGGAATACCCATTCAGTCACGGGGGACTGTTGAATGTCTGCAGGGAACGCACTGGGGTCAGGATCGAACCTGAGTCACTGGAGCTCTGAAGCAGAAGATAGCCAGCAGAAAATCTCATGAGGGATGTGGGAGGTCACGGAGAAAGTGGAACTAGCTACCATAAGGAGTAACTGTCGATTTAAGAGAAAGGATCAGGTGTAGATTGCACAGTCTCTCAAACTTGCAGCTTCCTTGAATCAGATCTTGGTTGATCCTGTGATCCATTCTTCCACTGAAGGGCCTGTACTTGGGTTGAATTGTTCCATGACTCAAACAATAATAATACTCTTTACACTAGGGATATCTCTATCTCTCCTCTCCTCTTTCAACCACTCATCCTCCATTTCTGAGGGACTCAAGATGGCTTCATGTTACCTTCCCCAGGTAGTTAGGGACAGTCAGTAAATTCTGGACGTGCCAACAGTGGGTACAACCCAAAAGTGAATATTCAAAACCTGTGTAGCTGACTAAGTTACCAGTGTTTCTCTTCTCTCTTTCATTCCAGGACTGGTGAAGCTCGGCATTCACTGCATTACGGGGCAAAAGGTTGCAGTAAAGATTGTAAACCGCGAGAAGTTGACAGAGTCTGTCCTCATGAAGGTGAGAATCAACCAGAGGCTGGCTTATTGGTTCTTGTCTAAACAGATTAGGCCTTTTTCATTGGCGTGTGTCTGCTCTGGTTGTTGTATTCATATTTTTCACTTCCTGTGAAGCACATGACCTCACAACCTATCTCACTATGATCTTCCTCATTGTTTACACTTTCTCTATAGCTTTATTCTTCATTTTTATTGTCTCACCTCGTACTACTGTGCCTCAATGCAATGAAATGATTTTATTTAGTTATTTATTTAAAGGTACGATGCGGAACGAGCCTTTTCAGCCTTTAGAACCACTCTGCTGGCAATACACCTATTTAACCCTGGCCTAATGATAGGACAGTTCACAATGGCCAGTTAATACTGTGAGGGGAGACTGGAACACTTGGAGGAAGCCCACACATTCCACGGGGCAGATGTACAAACTCCTTACAGAGTTCACTGGGATTGAACTCTGAGCTCCGATGCCCGGAACTGTAATAGCATCGTGCTAACTGTTACGCTATCCTGAGCTGAATGAACAGTGTGCAGCACAAGCTTTTCACCGTATGTCAGATACAAGACCCTGAGACTATGAGATATAGGAATAGATCTAGGCCATTCATCCCATCGAGTCTGCTCTTGCCATTTCATCATGACTGATCCATTTCCCTCTCAGCCCCAATCTCCTGCCTTCTCCACGCAATCTCTTACACCTTGAGTAATGAAAACAATAACTAACCAATTCCAATTCCATTTCCTGAGGAAAACACTACTGTTTAAATTAATGTACTTACCCTGTTGTTCTCCTACCCATAGGATATAGGCTCTGCAAAGAGTGTAGCAGCTGAGTTCTGCTTGGTCACTGGGTCATGGTTTACAGGATCACTTAGGCGGCGGTGAGCTGCCTTCTTGAACATCTGAGGTCCTTCAGGTGAAGGTGGCCCGATAGGTTCTGTTGATGGGGGGAGAGGGTCAGCAGCAATAAAGGAAGGGGAAACCTGCAGCTGGTGGTGCTATCTCCCCCCTCGTGGCGACTGCCCTGGTCCTTTCTCGTGGTAGAGGTTGCGGGAGGCGGGGTGTTAGAGTCGTAGAGCAGCACTGCACAGAAACAGGGTCTTTGGTCTGTCTAGGCCATGCCAGCTTGGTCTTCTGCCAAATCCCATCTGTCTGCATCCAGACCATACCCCTCTCATCCATGTACCTATCCAAACCTAAATGTCACAGTTGAACCCACATCCACCACTTCTGCTGGCAGCTCATTCTACACTTGCACCACCCTCTGAGTAGAAGAGTTCCCTCTCAGATTCCCCTTAAGTATTTCACCTGTCACCCTTGTCCTATGGTCTGTCGTCGTCTCCCTCGACCTGAGGGGAAAGTCCTGCTTGCATTTACCCTATTTATACCCACCCCCCCCCACCCCATAATCTGGTATACTTCTATAAGAGCTCCCTGCATCTTCCTCCATTCCAGTGAAGTTAGGAAGACACTGTTGGAATATCCAGGGGGATTATTTTGTTGGTGGTACACAGTGTGGTCACGGTGTGCCGGTGGTGGTGGGTAGAACATCTAGGATGGTTACTGTGTGGCCACGGTGTGCCGGTGATGGAGGGGAGGAATGTTTAGGATGGTTACTGTGTGGCCACGGTGTGCTGGTGATGGAGGGGAGGAATGTTTAGGATGGTAAATGAGAATCTAGTCTGGCAGGCTGCTTTGCCTTGGATGATGTCAAGCTATCTGACTGTTATTGGAGTTTCAGACATCCAGGATGTGGAGAGTGTTCCATCAAACTCCTGAATGGTAGATCACGGAGAGATCATAAGAATTAGGCCATTCAGCCTGTCAAGTCTGGTCTGCCTTGGTGGATCAGGAGGGAGTCACTCACCCTGGGATACCTAGCCTCTAATCTGATCTTGGTCGATATGGTAGCATATGGTTACAGTACCAATGACCCGGGTTCAATTCCCGCTGCTGCCTGGAAGGAGTTTGTACGTTCTCCCCGTGACAGCGTGGGTTTCCTCTGGGTACTCTGGTTTCCTCCCACAGTCCAAAGACCTACTGGTTAGTAGGGTAATTGATCATGGTAAATTATACAGTGATTAGGCTAGAGCTAAATAGGTGGGTTGTGGGTGGTGCTGAAAGACCCTGTTCCACACTATATCTATAAATAGGTAATAAATTAATAAATGAAATAACCATAGTGCTTATGTGGCTGCCCCATTTGAGTTTCTGGTCAGGAGTGACACCCAGACTGTTGATGAGAACTTGGTGATGGCAGTGGCTTTGAATGTGATGACTTGGTGGTTAGAATCCCCGTTGGGTTTGCCGTAAAGATCTTGAATTCACCTCCCTCAGCCCACTGCAGTGGTTCGGGACTTCATGCACCTTCTCAGGGCAACATGTCATGCCCTGGACCAAGAGCAAAGAATGAGATATCACCCTTTTGTGAAAGACTCAGCTGTCCAGAAACCAAGCCTGTTGTCCCTGGCCTCAGGTGGACGGTGTGGGAGACCTGGGGAGATGTGATTGGATAGGTGGTGGAAATGAATCATTGCTCAACTTGAACTACTAAAATATTAGGAAAAGCCCGAGCCTCTGGAATTCCCTCCCCACCCCTCTCTCCTCCTTTCAAACCACCAAAATGTGGGTCTTGGTACGAAATTTAATTTGAGAATCTCTTGCAGATGCCCTCCTCATTTCAGGGTATCAGACAAATGCAGACTCTGGTCGATTATGATGGCCTCTCTAGTCAAATAGCTGGCCAATAATGACTCACAGTCAGTAAATTTAATATCAAAATGCCTACGTGTCACCATACACTGAGATTCATTTTCTTGTGTGCATTCGGAGTAGATACCAAGAAACATATTAGAATCAACGAAAAACCACAAAGTAGAGAAACTGTACAAATACAAAATTAATAACAATAATCCTTTATCAGTCAGTTCTGGTTCAGGTGCCTGGTGGCTGAAGGTAATAACTGTACCTGAAACCAGTGATGTGGCACCCAGACCTCCTACTCGATGGCAGTCGTGAGGACAGAGCATGACTGGATGCTGGGAGGGGGATATGTCCTTGATAAGAGCTGCTTAGAGAGAGGCAAGTGTGAGATAACAGGAGAGCTAATGGCTTAAGGGGAGAGCTCGTGGCTATAGTGATGTAGGTGCGTAATTGCAGAGAGCTTGATTCCATGTTTCGGCCAGGTGCGTGATCTCAGAGTGAGAACCTGATTCCTCTCCAGGGCTAGGTGTGTGATCTCAGTGAGAAATGTGAAAGTGCTGGAGGGACTGGCTGTGCTGTGTAACATGGAACATAGAATATTACAGCACAGTACAAACCCTTCAGCCCATGATGTGTGCTACCTCTAAGATCGATCTAAGCTTTTCCTCATACATTGTCCTCAATTTTTCTACCATCTGTGTGCTTATTTAAGGGTTTTTTAAAGTCCCTCTACCACCACCCCTGGCAGGAGTTCCATGCACCCACCACTCTCTGTGCACATAACCTAATTCTAAATTCCCCCAACCAACGCATACAAAATGCTGAAGGAACTCAGCAAGCCGGGCAGCGTCTGTGGAAAAGAGTAAACAGTCAACATTTCAGGCTGAGACCCTTCATCACAACTGTTCTTTCCTCCAATCACCTTAAGATTATGTCCCTTCATATTAGCTATTAGTCTTTGGAAAAAGTCTCTGGTTAAGGATTTTGCCTGGATTGGGGAGCATGCCTTATGAGAATAGGTTGAGTGAACTCGGCCTTTTCTCCTTAGAGCGATGGAAGATAGAGGTAACCATATAGAGGTGTATAAGATGATGAGAGGCATTGATTGTGTGGATAGTCAGAGGCTTTTTCCCAGGGCTGAAATGGCTAGCACGAGAGGGCACAGTTTTAAAGTGCTTGGAAGTAGGTACAGAGGAGATGTCAGGGGTAAGTTTTTTACGCAGAGAGTGGTGAGTGCGTGGAATGGGCTGCCGGCGATGGTGGTGGAGGCGGATACGATAGGGTCTTTTAAGAGACTCCTGGACAGGTACATGGAGCTCAGAAAAATAGAAGACTATGGGTAACCCTAAGTAATTTCTAAAATGAATACATGTTCAGCACAGCATCATGGGCCAAAGGGCCTGTATTGTGCTGTAGGTTATCTATGTTTCTATCCACTCTGTCTATGACTGTTATCATGTTGAACATCAAGGGCAAAGGGTATGAGATGAGACTGGAGGGGCTGGGGCTGCTTTTGCTGGAACAAAGAAGGCTTTTTTTTAGATTGGTTGCGATGGTTCTGGAGAGGGTGTAGAGGAGATTTCCTGGGCTATTGCCTGGGATGAAGGAGAGACTCGGGCTGTTTTCCCTGGAGCAGAGGAGGTGAAGAGGGACATGATTGGGGTATACATTTACATAATTTGAGGGACATGGATAGGGTAGACTGCCAGAAAGCAGTGTCCTGGATAACTGCACCAAGTCCTTCAAACTTCAGTGCTCAGTGCCCTAAATGATGAAGGCCAGTCTGACAAAAGCCTTTTACACCAACCTTGTGACTCCACTTTCAGGGAACCATGAATCTAACTCCAGTGTCCCCCTGTTGTACAATGTTCCCAGCACTCAAGCACACACTATGAAAGTCCTGCTTTGACTTTTATAATTACCTAGAGATACAGCACAGTACCAGGCCTTAGAGATACAGCACAGTACCAGGCCTTAGAGATACAGCACAGTACCAGGCCTTAGGGATACAGCACAGTACGAGGTCTTAGGGATACAGCACAGTACCAGGCCTTAGAGATACAGCACAGTACGAGGTCTTAGGGATACAGCACAGTACTAGGCCTTAGGGATACAGCACAGTACCAGGCCTTAGGGATACAGCGCAGTACAAGGCCTATTCGGCCCAATGAGTCCCCACCACCCAGTTACACCCCTGTGACCAATGAACCTTCTAACTCGCATGTCTTTGGAATGGGGGAGGGAACCGGAGCACCCGGAAGAAACGTACGCGGTGTCGGGGCTGGCTGTGCCTTATGGATAGCGATGGAATTGAACCCATATTGCTGGTACAGTAGTAGCATTGCACCACCGTGCTGCCCTGACTTGATTTCCCAAAACACACCACCTCGCACCCATTCGCCACTTACTGTCGAGTCCTGCACCGATTCTGCAGCCAGTTGGGGTCTAGTGGAATGGTGAGCAGCCCAAAGGGGCTGAGTGACCTTTTGTCCAGAATGAGGAGTGTGTGTGTAACCACCTTCCCTTTCTGCTCTGACGTAGGTGGAAAGAGAGATTGCTATCCTGAAGCTGATCGAACACCCTCACGTACTGAAGCTCCACGACGTCTATGAAAATAAGAAATATTTGTAGGTATTATTATGTTTTTCACTCGCTCTGTGGTGTGCAGCCCTCGCTGGGTTCTCCGGAGGCAGTAGTGGCCGACCCTGACCGTTTGCAGGAAGAGTTTCTTTGGGTGAGGGCCAGTGATGCCAAGGTGTGGCACGCTTTCCCATGCTAGCCACCAGCTTCTGCCCACTACTGTGGCGATGCCCAAAGACCCTGTGGCTGGTGCGCGTACGTACACACACACACACACACACACACACACACACACACACACACACACACACAGCACTACTGGAGGTGCAGATCTCGGGGAGAGCAGTTACACTGGGCCTTCCTCCTCCTCCCCACCCACTCTCCTGGGGGATCGGAAACACCCCATGGCCTCCATAAGGCCAAGCAGAATTAGGCCATTCAGACAAGTAAGTCTACACTGCCATTCTGTCATTGGCTGATTTATTATCTCAACCCCATTCTCCTGCCTTCTCCCCAGAACCTTTGAGAACCTTACTAATCAAGAACCTATCAACCTCCACTATGATTTGGCCTCCTTAGCCGGCTGTGGCCATGAATTCCAGAGATTCACAGCACTCTGCGTAAAGAACTTCCTCCTCCCTTATGTTCTAAATGGATGTCCTTCTGTTCTAAGGCTGTGCCCTCTGCTCTCAGACTCTCACACTATTGGAAACATCCTTTCTATGACCCAGATGTCCAAGGCATCTCCTTATAATTCACGCAACATGCGCAACACGCTGGAGGAACTCAGCAGGCCAGGCAGCATCTGTGGAGAAAAGTACAGTTGATGTTTTGGGCCGCGACCCTTCAGCAGGACGGGTTTTGAACCCTGCCGAAGAATTTCGGCCCGAAATATCGACTGTACTTATTTCCATAGATGCTGCTGGCCTGCTGAGTTCCTCCAGCGTTTTGTGTGTGTTGCTCAGATTTCCAGCATCTGCAGATTTCCTCTTGTTCATTCCTTATAATTCATGCCCTTGAGTCCCAGAGTCATCCTTATAAATTTTTTGCACCCTCTCTAGGTTAACCACATCCTTCCTATAGCTGGATGACTGGACCTGTGCACAGTGCTCCAAGTGTGTTCTCACCAACGTGCTGTACAGCTGTTACGTGAAATGTTCTCTCATGATATGAAGGAATTTAATCTGTCACAGGTTATGGTATGGACCAAAGTTAGGGAGAGTGGGTGCTCTAATGGAGCCTGGGTCGCATCAGAACGAGTTGACAGGCAGAGGATGTTGGTGGGACCCATCCCTTCATGGAAACCCTTCCCATTATTGCCAGATTTACCTCGTACTGGAGCGCCCGGGAACCTCTTCTGTTATGGAGGCCAGGTTCACTCCATACCAGAGTGCCCATCATAGCTGCCCAGATGTTTGAGCTGTTAGAAGCAAAGACACTGAACCTCTGTCCCTAATGTATCTGCTGCTACCATCACCCCCGGTAGCACATTCCATGCACCCACCTACTTCAAGAGTGGCTATCAGATAGTCATTCCTTGCACTAAGCAAATGTGTGGTCATGTTGAGGCCTTTGTGATTGTATTGGGAGCTGTGAGTTCAAGAGCTGTCCTATTAAACCCTGGTTAGACCACCCTTGGAATTCTGTTTTGTTTCATTATAGGAAGGATGTGGAAGCTTTAGCGAGGGTGCAGTGGAGATCTACCAGAATGCTGCCTGGATTGGAGAGAATGTCTTACGAGGAAAGGCAGAGTGAGCGCGGGGTTTCTGTTCATTTTTTAATTTAGAGATACAGCATGCTTCAGGCCCAATGAGCCAAACCACCCAGAAACCCACCTAGTTGACACTAGCCTAATCACAGGAAAATTTACAACAACCAATTAACTTGCTAACTGGTACAGTGTTGCTTTGAACTATGGGAGGAAGTGAGAAGGACACACAAACTCCTGACCGGCAGTGCCGGAATTGAACTCTGAACTTTGGTACAGCCTGAGCTGTAATAGTGTTGCATTAATCGCTACCCCACCGTGGCACCCCATTTGGAGGGAAGGAGGATGAGTGGTGACTTGATAGAGGTGCACAAGATGACGAAGTACACATCAAGTGGATAGCAGAGGGCCTTTCCCAGGGTAGATGTGGCTAACACCAGGGGCCATCTTTTGAAGGTGATTGGAGGAAAGTATGGGGTAAATGTCAGAGCGATTGCATACCTTCATGTTACCCGTAGGGGAGGTGTTGCAAAGGATATTGAACAGAGAACACACAGTTGAACACAACAGCACAGTACAGGTCCTTCAATGTTGTGCCGACCTTTTCACCTACTCTAAGATCAATCTAACCCTTCCCTCCCACACAGCCCTCCATTTTTCTTTCATTTAAGAGTCCCTTAAATGTCCCTAATGTATCTGCCTCTGCCTTCACCCCAGTAGCACATTCCACGCACCAGCTACCTCTGACAACCCCCCCCTCCCCATTACTTTGCTCCAAACACCTTAAAGTTATGTCCTCTCATAATAGCCATTTCTGCCCTGGGAAGAAGCCTCTTGATATCTTGTACACGTCATCTCATCCTCTGTCATTCCAAAGAGAGAAGCCCTAGTTCGCTAAACCTATTCTCATAAGACATGCTCACTAATCCAGATAGCATCCTGGGTAAATCTCCGCTGCATCCTTTCTAAAGCTCCCACACGCTTTCTATAATGAGGTGACCAGAACAGAACATACTCCAAGTGATGTTTCAACTCAAAGCATTAATAGCAGGGAAACAAATGGAGCAGATTCTCAGGGATAAGATTTTAATAAAGTATTTGACATGGTTGAGCATATCCAGAAAATTAGGATTCATAGAACCTATGATGACTTGGCGGGTGAAATCCTGAATTGGCTTGGCCAGAGAAGACATTATGGATGGGACTTACTCTGGCTGGAGGCCTGAGACTAGTTGGGTTCTGGGAATGAAAGCATTAACATATGAGGAGCGTTTGGCAGCTTTGGGCCTGTACTCACTGGAATTTAGAAGCATGCAGGGGAGATTTAATTGGAACCTACCAGGTGTTGAAAGGACTAGATAAGGTTGATGTGGAGAAAATGTTTCCTGTGGCTGGGGTGTCCAGAACTGGATGGCACAGCCTCAAAATTGAGGGCAGACCCTTTAGAACAGTCAAGGAGGAATTTTTTTAGCCAGAGAGTAGTGAAGCTGTGGAATGCTCTGCCACAGACAGCAGTGAAGACTAAGACCATGTGTATATTTAAAGTGAAAATTGGTAAGTTTCCTGATTGGTCAGGGCATCAAAGGTTAGGGTGAGAAGGCAGGTGTATGGAATTGAGTGGGATCAGGATCAGCCATAATGGAATGGCTGAGCAGACTCAGTGGGCTGTGTGGCCTCTGCTTCTGCTTCTATGTCTTATGGTCTGTACTGGGACCTCTGCTGTTTGTTTTATTTATATATATATATATATATATAAATGATTTTGATGCAAATGTGGTAGGCTGAATGGGTAATTTTGCAGATAACACAAATTTTGGTGGCAATCAACTTTTGATTGGATAAAAGTTTGCCAAAGAATACAATAGGAATCAATTGCAGATATGGGCAGAGATTGAGTTTAATCTGGCCAAGTGTGAGATGGTGCACCTTAGGAGATCCAACATAAAGGGACAGGGTTGGTGGCAGGATGCATAAGAGTGCTGGTGAACAGAAGGACTTTGAGATCAGGTAGATGGTTGAGAAAGTCTAATGGCATACTTGCCATCATGAGATGAAACCCTGAGTTCAAGAGTCAGGAAGTTATGTTACAGTGTATATAACTCTAGTTACACCACAGTTAGACTACTGTGTTTAATTCTACATGTAAAGGAAAGATGAGTAGGCTTTGGAGAGGGTCAAAGGGAGTTTGCCAGGATGCTGCTTGGTTTGGAGGACATGTCCAATGAGGTACGGATGGTGGGGATGCAGGGTGGAGATACATCTCTACCAAAGGAGGTGTGAGGTGTTCCTTCCCTTCATGAGCCTGCAGATCACCCTGGGGCAAGGTGTAGCACCTGTTTAGACCTCCGATCAGGGCCACGTGAATCCATGGGAGCAGGTGGTGGATGGTCGTATGAGCATTTGGTGTATATCACAGGTCCTGGTTATGCGTAGGCAGACAATCTCTGAAGAGTATTGACAATGGCTGGGGTCACCCGTCTTGTAAAGACACTGTCCAGAAGAAGACAATGACAAATTACTTCTGTAGAAAACTTTGTCAAGGACACTCATGGTCAAAAGACCATGATTGCTCATGCCATATGACACGGTGCGTAATGATGATGTTGATGATTCTATGAGGTGAGGTTGGACAAGCTAGGACTTTTTTCTATGGAGCAGCGGAGGCTGAGGGGAGATATTGTAGAAAATTATAATTGTATACGAGGCATTGATAGAATGATTCAGCCACCGACTGAAAATGGGACGTTGAAGAGGGATTGGTCAGTTCACTACAATCCAAGAAATTGAAATGGGGGCCCTAGAACCTGAGAAGAGCTCCTAAGGGGGGGGGGGTGTCGTGTCCAAAAAAAGGTTGAGAATCACTGGATAGATGGTTAGTATCTTTTTCCCCCAGGACTGAGATGTCTAGTATGAGAGGACATGTATTAAACGTAAGAGAGGGAAAGTATGAAGGAGATGTACGCAGTTTTTTACACAGAGGGTTGTGGGGACCAAAATCCACTGCCAGAAGTGGTTGTGGAGGCAGATAGCATTACAGAATTTAAGAGACTATGAGATAAGCATATGAATATGCAGATAATTGTGTGTGTGTGTGTGTGTGTGTGTGTGTGTGTGTGTGTGTGTGTGTGTGTGTGTTGGTGGGGGGAGGGCTGAACCCATGATAGAAGAAGGAAGGTCCATTTCTGGCTCCTGCCCATTCCCTTTATAAATCATGGCGCACAGTGGATGTCACTTCCATCATGGAGACCAGTAGAACATTTCTCCTGATGGGAAAATTGTTCCTTGTCCGAAGGAGATGTGGCATAAACAGGTAACAGGAGGTCAACTCGATTTCACCAGGAAGCAGAAACCTACAATACTTCTCCTAAGCTACAGGGCAGCACAACACTCCGCAGCACCATGCAGACTGGTGAAT
This sequence comes from Mobula birostris, assembly GCF_030028105.1. Classification (NCBI taxonomy): domain Eukaryota; kingdom Metazoa; phylum Chordata; class Chondrichthyes; order Myliobatiformes; family Myliobatidae; genus Mobula; species Mobula birostris. The sequence goes on along the minus strand of NC_092380.1, from coordinate 34,537,468 downwards.
GAATCACTTGGTCTCCTCTACCCAACTTCAAAGTTCGAAGTAAATTTGTTACCAAAGTACGTGTATATCACCATGGGATTCATTTTCCTGCGGGCATTCACAGTAAGCACAAAGAGACACAATAGAATCAATGAAAATCTGCACACAAACAAAGATGGACAAACAACCAATGCGCAAAAGACAACAAATTGTGCAAATAAAAAGAAAGAAACAAAACAATAATAATAAATAAATGTTGAGAACATCAGAGAGAGTGTAAAGTCAGTGACTTGATCAGATGTGTGAAGTGCTAAATCAGCTTACGGTTTTCGCAAGTTCACGTTCAAGTTTACGTTCTATTATTATGTTTCCTGCCACATTGTACTGCTGGCCACAAAGACAACAAATTTCACGACATCTGCTGGTGATATTAAACCTGATTTTGATTCTGATTTGAAGTTCAAGTTTAAGTTTAATTGTCCTTCAACCATACATGGAAACCTCTAAATACAGCCAAACAAAACATTGTTCCTCTGAGCCATGGTACAAAGCACAATACCCACAGTCACACACTTCACAAGACACATATACCACATATTTGATAGCAGTATATCATAAACGTCCTTTTGATGTTTCAGAAAGGACAGGGAGGGAGGCAAAAGAGGTGGGGTCGTGGTACTGCTGATCAGAGATAGTGTCATGGCTGCAGAAGAGTAGCAAATCATGGTGGGATTGTCTACTGAGTCTTTGTTGTCAGAAGTTAGAAACAGGAAGGGGTCAATAACTCTACTGGGTGTTTTTTATAGACCACCCAACAGTAACGGACATCGTAGAGCAGATAGGGAGACAGATTCTGGAAAGGTGTAATAATAACAGAGTTGTTGTGGTGGGAGATTTTAATTTCTCAAATATTGATTGGCATGTCCCTAGAGCGAGGGGTTTAGATGGAGTGGAATTTGTTAGGTGTGTTCAAAAAGGTGTTCTGACACGATATGTAGATAAGCCTACAAGAGGAGAGGCTGTACTTGATCTGGTATTGAGAAATGAACCTGGTCAGGTGTCAGGTCTCTCAGTGGGAGAGCATTTTGGAGATAGTGATCACAATTCTATCTCCTTTACCATAGCATTGGAGAGGGATAGGAACAGGCAAGCTAGGAAAGCATTTAATTGGAGTAAGGGCACATATGAGGCTATCAGGCAAGAACTTGGAAGCATAAATTGGAACAGATGTTCTCAGGGAAATGTACAGCAGAGATGTGGCAAATATTCAGGGGATATTTGCATGGTGTTCTGCATAGGTACGTTCCAATGAGACAGGGAAAGGATGGTAGGGTACAGGAACCGTGGTGTACAAAGGGTGTTGAAAATCTAGTCAAGAAGAAAAGAAAAGCTTATGAAAAGTTATAAAAACTGAGTAATGATAGAGATCTAGAAGATTACAAGGCTAGCAGGAAGGAGCTTGAGAATGAAATTAGGAGAGCCAGAAGGGGCCATGAGAAGGCCTTGGCGGGCAAGATTAAGGAAAACTCCAAGGCATTCTACAAGTATGTGAAGAGCAAGAGGATAAGGTGTGAGAGAATAGGACCAATCAAGTGTGACAGTGGAAAAGTGTGTATGGAACTGGAGGAGATAGCAGAGATACAATACTTAATGAATACTTTGCTTCAGTATTCACTACGGAAAAGGATCTTGGCGATTGTAGGGATGACTTACAGCAGATTGAAAAGCTTGAGCATATAGGTATTAAGAAAGAGGATGTGCTGGAAATTTTAGAAAGCATCAAGTTGGATAAGTCACCGGGACCGAATGAGATGTACCCCAGGCTACTGTGGGAAACGAGGGTGCAGATTGCTGAGCCTCTGGCAATGATCCTTGCATCATCAGTAGGGATGGGACAGGTTCCAGAGGATTGGAGGGTTGCGGATTTTGTTCCCTTATTCAAAAAGGGGAGTAGAGATAGCCCAGGAAATTATAGACCAGTGAGTCTTACCTCAGTGGTTGGTAAGCTGATGGAGAAGACCCTGAGAGGCAGGATTTATGAACGTTTGGAGAGGCATAATATAATTAGGAATAATCAGCATGGCTTTGTCAAAGGTAGGTCGTACCTTATGAGCCTGATTACATTTTTTTGAGGATGTGACTAAACACATTGATGAAGGTAGAGCAGTAGATATAGTGTATATGGATTTCAGCAAGGCAGTTGATAAGTACTCCATGCAAGGCTTATTGAGAAAGTAAGGAGGCATGGGATCCAAGGGGACATTGCTTTGTGGATCCAGAACTGGCTTGCCCACTGAAGTCAAAGAGTGGTTGTAGACGGGTCATATTCTGCATGGAGGTTGGTGACCAGTGATGTGCCTCAGGGATCCGTTCTGGGACCCCTACTCATTGTGATTTTTATAAATGACCTGGATGAGGAAGTGGAGAGATGGTTTAGTAAATTTGCTGATGACACAAATGTTGGGGGTGTTGTGGATAGTGTGGAGGGCTGTCTGAGGTTACAGCGGGACATTGATAGGATGCAAAACTGGGCTGAGAAGTGGCAGATGGAGTTCAACCCAGATAAGTGTGAGGTGGTTCATTTTGGTAGGTCAAATACGGCAGAATATAGTATTAATGGTAAGACCCTTGGCAGTGTGGAGGATCAGAGGGATCTTGGGGTCTGAGTCCATAGGACACTGAAAGCTGCTATGCAGGTTGACTTTGTGGTTAAAAAAGCATATGGTGCATTGGCCTTCATCAATCGTGGGATTGAGTTTAGGAGCTGAGAGGTAATGTTACAGCTATATAGGACTGTGGTCAGACCCCACTTGGAGTACTGTGCTCAGTTCTGGTCACCTCACTGCAGGAAGGATGTGGAAACTATAGAAAGGGTGCAGAGGAGATTTACAAGGATGTTGCCTGGATTGGGGAGCATGCCTTATGAGAATAGGTTGAGTGAACATGGCCTTTTCAACTTGGAGCAGCAAAGGATGAGAGGTGACCTGATAGAGGTGTTTTAGATGATGAGAGTCATTGATTGGTTGGATAGGCAGAGGCTTTCTCCCAGGTCTAAAATGGCTAGCACGAGAGGGCACAGTTTTAAGGTGCTTGGAAGCAGGTACAGAGGAGGTGTCAAGGGTAAGTTTTTTTTACGCAGAGTGTGGTGAGTGCTTGGAATGGACTGCCAGCGACGGTGGTGGAGGCGGATACAATAGGGTCTTCTAAGAGATTCCTGGATAGGTACATGGAGCTTAGAAAAATAGAGGGCTATGGGTAACCCTAGGTAATTTCTAAAGTAAATACACGTTTGGCCCAGCACTGTGGGCTGAAGGGCCTGTATTGTGCTGTAGGTTTTCTATGTTTCTATGTTTAGTAAACTACAGTCACACAAAAAATAGTCCAAGTTCCTTAGTCCATGAATGTTGCAGTAGTCTGCAGTCGAACACAATACAGCTTGTCTTCTGCCGACTGAACACTGGAGGGCAGCACTGATGCCAGAATGGACGTTGCACCCCACCGACTCCAACACCTCTCTCCTAGACAGCTGCAAATAGGCAACACTGCGGCTTGAGGCCTACTCTTCTACCAAGCAAACCAGCATGGACTCCCTACCACAGCCCCTCCAGCACCAATTCTGATGCCTCTCTCCTGGACTGCTGCAAACAGGAGATACTAGCCTCGTTGCGACTGAGGCCACGCTGTTGGTCACACTAATAAACACCACATCAATGCGTCCTCTCCTGGGCAACTTCAACAGGTGACCTCACAGTCCGAAGGCCTAGTCCTTGCCACAACCGAGGCAACACATCTCCCCAACCGTCAGTCACACCCTCGAACCAGTGAACTAGACTTGCAGCATTCCACAGTACCAATGTCCAACAGGGTCTTGCAATCACAAGAAAAGCAACAGAGACAATCACTCTATCAGATTGCACACACCCTCCACGCACCGACTCTGATCCTCTCCGTCACAGGGAACAACACCAAGTCCAGCTCCTCTCCATCACAGGGAACAACACCAAGTCCAGCTCCTCTCCATCACAGGGAACAACACCAAGTCTAGCTCCTCTCCGTCACAGGGAACAACACCAAGTCCAGCTCCTCCACCAACTCCGACTCCTCTCCGTCACAGGGAACAACACCAAGTCCAGCTCCTCTCCGTCACAGGGAACAACACCAAGTCCAGCTCCTCCACCGACTCTGACTCCTCTCCGTCACAGGGAACAACACCAAGTCCAGCTCCTCCAGGTTCTCCACCAACGAGCAACTCACTGATGGATTATACCTGCAGTACTTTAAGTTCTTTATATCCAGCAGGGTCTTGCAATCACAGAAAATATATCTGAAAAAGACAATAACACCTTTGGTTGGTCCTGTAGAAGTTGCTGCAGCCTTGCATGCCTTCATCTTACCCATAGGGGAGCCATTGCATAGGACATAGGAAATAGAACTCTGCAGCATAGTATGGGAGCTTCAGCCCACAATGTTGTGCGGACCTTTTCACCTACACTAAGGTCAATCTAACTCTTCCCTCCCACACGGACCTCCATTTTACTCTCATCCATGTGCCTGTCTAACAGCCTCTTACACGGCCTTAATGTACCTGCCTCTACCACCTCCTCTAGAAGAATGTTCCACACAGCCACCACCCTGTGTGTAAAAAAAAAAACCTACCTCTGACATCCCCCTATACTTCCCTCCAAGCACCTTCAATGTACAATGTACTGTTATAAGCCATTTCCACCCTGGGGTAAAGTCTCTGGCAATCCAGTTGATCTATGCCTCTATCAAATCGCCTCTCATCCTCCTTCGTTCCCAAAGAGAAAAGCTCAAGCAAGCTCAACCTATCCTCCTAAGACATGCTCTCTCGTCCAGGTACGTCCTAGTAACTCTCCTCTGCATCCTTTCTATAATGAGGTGACCAAAAGTGAACATATTATTGCAAGTGTAGTCTAACCAGGTTTTATAGAGCTGCAACATAAGCTCGGGGCTCTTGAACTCAATCCCTCCAATGCTCCTTTCAATGAGTAGTGATATGTTGCAAGATACTGGTATTTCTTGAAAGTAGCAATTGTTATTTTCAGGTTGTCATCACTTTATGGATGCATTACAAGAACATAAGAAGCAGAAGTGGAAAATATGGCCCACCAAGCCTGCTCTGCCATTCAATAAGATCATGGCTGATCCAGCCATGGACTCAGCCCTGTCTGCCTTTTCCTCATAACCCCTTACACACATACTGTGCATGATTTTCTCAAGGTACTGTTTGTGAAGAGGTAAATTTTGGGCTGTCCTGTTTAAGAAATTCAAGAGATTATTGTTTAGGGTAAAGAATTGAACATTAAGGTGAGATTCAATAGGGTTAATTTTTTTTAAAATGAAGTATATGATGAAATAAACTGAAGCCTACAGACTTTTCTTTGTAGTGTAGGTGACTGGGCTCTAACGTGGTGAATGGCCCCTGAATCGAGCGTGTGGACTTGGTTTAAGTTTCTAGGATTCCCTGTGAAATGAGTGATGTTACAGGTGTCAAAAGTGCTGATGACACATTATGACAATGGTTCTGCTGGAGTTGATTCTGTTTGAAAGCAATCACTTAAGTTCAGAGGTGAATCATTCTGCTTCCCTTTCCCAGATTCATTTTCTACCCTCTCTGTGATCTATCCCTTCCTATTTCTATCATCCACTTCCTCATTCCTTCCTTTGCTATGCTTTTTCTTACATTCCTTCCCTGTTTGTTGACTTCTTTTATTATTTTTATTTCTCGCCCCTTCCCTCATTCCTTCCTCAAAAGATTAGGATTCAATCCTGGGTGAGTGTTTAAAATCCTGTTCCTGGAGACACAGTTGCCAAGAGAGACTGGTGCAAGAGTCTGAACTTCTGTCTTCTGATTAGCAAAATTTACCCCTGGACTCTCAAACCTTCTGGAACATGTTAAGTTGACTAATTTTGTGCTGGGGTGGAAAGATTTCACTTTCTTGGTACTTTCCTTTCCTTCATTCAGGTATTTAGTGCTGGAACATGTGTCTGGAGGGGAATTGTTCGATTACCTCGTCAAAAAGGGAAGACTGACACCAAAAGAAGCTCGCAAGTTTTTCCGACAAATTATATCTGCACTGGATTTCTGTCATAGTCACTCCATCTGGTAGGGAAACATTTTTATTGATGTGAAGGTCCTCTTGTTATTTTTCCTTTCTCTGAGGTATGGATCACCCACTCTGTTGGGGTTTGTTTTACTGGAGAATAGCTCCAACTCTTTAGCAAGGCCCCACATGGGTGGTTGGTCAAGAAGGTTCAGTCGCTTGGCATTCAGAGTGAGGTAGTAAATTAGATTAGACTTTGGCTTTGTGGGAGGAGCCAGAGAGTGGTAGTAGATGGTTGTCTCTCTGACTGGAGGCCTGTGATTAATGGTGTACCACAGGGATCGGTACTGGGTCCATTGTTGTTTGTCATTTATATCAACAATCTGGATGACAATGTGGTAAATTGGATCAGCAAATTTGTGAATGACACCTAGATTGTATAGGAAGGGTACTAAGCTTGTAGCTGGTTCTGGTAAAATGGTCTGAAAAATGGGAGATGGAATTTAATAAAGATAAGCATGAGGTATTGCACTTTACGAGGGCGATGTCTCGCACAGTGAGTTTTAGGGCACTGAGGGGTGTGGCAGAGCAGAGAGATCTGGGAATACAGGTCCATAATCCCTTGAAAGTGGTGTCACAGGTAAACAGGACCATATGGAAGGCGTTTGGCACATTAGGCTTCATGAATCAAAGTACTGAGTACTGAAAATAGGATGTTATGTTGAAGTTATATAAGATGTTGGTGAGGCCAAATCTGGAGTATTGTGTGGAATTCTGATCACCTGTCTACAGGTAAAATATCAATAACGTTGAAAAAGTACAGAGAATTTACAAGGATGTTGCTGGGACTTCAGAACCTGAGTTACAGGGTGGGACTTTATTCCTTGGAGTGCAAGAGAATGTCAGGAGATTGGATAGAGGTAGGAAAAATTATGAGGGGTATAGATAGGGTTAATGCAAGCAGGATTTTTTCCACTGAGGTTGGGCGGCACTAGAGCTAGAGGTTGTAGGTAAAGGGTGAAAAGGGGGAATTTGAGCGCGAACTTCTTCAGTCAGTGGGTGGTTTGAGTGTGAAATGAGCTGCCAGCAGAAGTGGCAAACGCTTATTCGATTGCAGCATTCGGGAGAAATTAAATGGATGGGAGAAATTTGGAGGAACATGATCTGGGTGCAAGTAGGTGGGACTGGGCAGATGAAGAATTTAGCATGGACTAGATGGGCAGAAGGGCCTGCTTCTGTTCTTTGATTTCCTTTAACTTTATATCTGTGCTGTTTATCTCCCACGTAAGTTGGGGTGAACCCATTAAGTGCAGGATACTGTTATTGTTGAAACCCTGAGGACATGAGGTGGGACTTGACTTACCCAGATCAGGGTGACACATCTCAATCAGGAAGTTAATTAATGCATTTGTTAAATCGGTTTATTATTGTTGCATGTACTGAGGTAAGCAAAAAATGTTGCTTTGCATGCAATGCACGCGGATCATTTCATCACATCAGTACATTGAGATGGTAATCCGAGGCAGTATTGGGTTTATTATCAATGATAGATATTGTGAAATGTTTTGTTTTGTGGCAGCAGTACAGGGCAAAACATAAAAAAATTCTAAGTTACAATAAGAAAAATACTTTAAAAATAGTGCAAAATAGTGATGCAGTGTTCGTGGACCATTCAAAACTCTGATGGTGGAGGAGAAGAAGATGTTCCTAAAATATCTTCAGGCTCTTGTACCTCCTCCATAATGGTAGTAATGAGAACAGGGCATGTCCTGGATGGTGAGGGTCTTTCGTGATGGATGCCACTGGTCATCTAGTTTGTCTGCTGAGGGAGTTTTCCGCCATCGTCCTGGTGGCGGTGTACATTGCACCTCAGGCCAACATCGTGCAGGCTCTGGAGGAGTTCAACAACTGTGCACACTGATGCCTTCTCTATCATTGCGGGAGATTTCAATCAGACCAGCTTGAAAAATTCTCTGAACAACTACCACCAATATATCACCTGTGGAAGCAGAGGAGGCAACACACTTGACCACTGTTATACCACCATCAAGAGTGCTTGCCATGCCATCCTGTGCCCACTCTTGGGTAAGTCTGATCACCTGTCTGTACTTCTACTCTCAGCGTAAAAGCAGAGTCTAAAAACCTGATGCAGTCTGCAAGAGAACTGCGACTTGGGAGAAGATTTGTTTTCCAGCAAGACAATGACCTCAGGCATAACGCCACTGCTACACAGGAATGGCTTAAAAACAAAAATGTTAACGTCCTAGGGTGGCCAAGTCAGAGTCCAGACCTCAATCCAATTGAGAATTTGTGACTGAACTTGAAAAGGGCTGTTTACTCATGATCCCCATGCAATTTTACAGAGCTTGAGCAGTTTTGTAAAGAAGTATGGGGAAAAGTTGCTGTGTCTTGATGTGCAAAGCTGATAGAGACATATCCACACAAAATGCTGGAGGAACTCAGCAGGCCAGGCAGCATCTATGGAAAAGAATGCAGTCAATGTTTTGGGCTGAGAACCATCAGCAGAACCCAACCAGCCCTTAAGATTCTCGTTCATCATGTCTACTAGGGCAATCTCATGCCTTCTTTTAGCCCTCCCGATTTCCTTCTTGTTTTCTCTTGCATTTCTTATACTCCATAAGTGCCTCATTTGTTCCTACCTGCCTATACTGGCTATGCACCTCTTTTATTTCTTAACCAGGGCCTCAATATCTCTTGAAACCAATGTTCCCTAAACCTGTTATCTTTACCTTTTATTCTTACAGGTGCATACAAGCTTTGTACTCTCAAAATTTGACTTTTGAATGCCTCCCACTTAACCCCCTGTCCCAATCCACACTTGCCAGATCCTTTCTGATACCATCAAAATTGGCCTTTCTCCAACTTATCATCTCAACCCTTTACCATATTTTCTTTGAAACTAATGGCATTGTGATCACTAGATGGAAAGTGTTCCCCTATACAAGCTTCTGACACCTGTCCTGTCTCAGTCCCTAATAGCAGATCCAGTACCGCACGCTCATTCTTTGGGACATTTCAAGTCAAGTCACTTTTTATTGTCATTTCGACCATAACTGCTGGTACAATACACAGTAAAAACGAGACAACATTTTTCAGGACCATGGTGCTACATGAAACAATACAAAAACTACACTGAACTACGTAAAACAACACAAAACTACACTAGACTAAAGACCTACCCAGGATTACATAAAGTGCGCAAAACAGTGCAGGCATTACAATAAATAATAAACAAGACAATTGCGTACTGATGAAGGAAACTTTCCTGAACGTATATGACAAACTCAATCCCATCTAGTCGTTTTGCAGTATGGGAGTCCCAGTCAATATGTGGAAAGTTAAAATCACCAACTATAACAACATTAATGTTTCTTGCAGCAGTCTGCATTCTCTGTATAAATTTGTTCCTCTAAATCCCACAAACTGTTGGGTGGTAATATAGCCCCATTACTTTTCTTATTTCTCAGTTCCAGCCATATATGGTGCCTCACGAGATGAGTTCTCCAGTCTGTCCTGACTGAGAACTGCTATGACATTTTCCCTGACTAGTAACGTCACCCCTGCTCCTTTAATCCCTCCCGCTCTGCCGCATCTGAAACAGTGGAACCCCGGAATACTGAACTGCCAGTCCTGCCCCTCCAGCAACCAAGTCTCATTAATTGCTACAATATTATAATTCCACGTGCTGATCCATGTTCTGAGCTCATCTGCCTTTCCTACACTACTTCTTGCATTGAAATATACACAGCTGAGGACGATGGTCGCCCCATGCTCAACCTTTTGATTCCTGACTTTGTCTAAAGTTTTAACAACATCTGATTCCACAATCTCTCCACTCTGGTTCCCATCCACCTGTAACTCTGTCTTAAACCCTACTGTGCAGCATCCAGCAAAGCTTCCCACTAGGATATTAGTCTCCCTCCAGTTCAGGTGCAAACTGTCTCTTCAGTACAGGTCCCACCTTCCCTGGAAGACAGCCCAATGATCCAAAAATCTTATACTAACTAACCTCCTAAACTAACTCATTAGCCATGTGTTAAACTGAATGATCTTCCTGTTTCTGGCCTCACTACCACATGGCATGGGTAGTGATCCTGAGATCATAACCCTGAAGGTCCTGCCCTTTAACTTAGCACCTAACTCCCTGAACTGACTTTGAAGAACCTCGTCACTCTTCCTACCTATATCATTGGTACCAACATGAACCGCAACCTCTGGCTGTTCTCCTGCCCACCTAAGAATGCTAACGACTTGATCTGAGATGTCTCAGACCCTGGCACCTGGGAGGCAACACCAACTGGGAATCTTGTTCGCATCCACAGAACCTCCTTTCTGTTCCCCTAACTAATGAAGCCCCTCTCACCACAGCTCCTCTCTTCTCTGCCCTTCACTTCTGAGTCACAAAGCCGGACTCGGTACCAGAGGCCTGACTGCTGTAACTTTCCTCTGCTAGGTCACTCCCCCAACAGTGGATACTGTTGTGGAGGGGGATAGCCACAGGGGTACTCTGCACTGTCTGTTTAATCCCTGTCCCCTTCCTCACTGTCACCCAGTTTCCTGTGTCCTGCACCTAGGGTGTAACTATCTCTCTGCATGACTTACCTATCATCCCCTCAGCCACCCAGTTGCAGCTCCAACTCCTTAATGCAAAGTGTTAGAAGCTGCAGCTGGATGCACTTCTCGCAGATGTAGCTATCAGGGACACTGGAGGTCTCCCTGCCTTCCCACATCCCGCAAGAGGAGCATTCCACTATCCTGCCTGGTATCCCGACTGTTCTAACTGAGGAAATATAAAAAAGGGAAAACAATAACCTGTGGGGAAAAAACATAGCAACAGTTTTTTTGCCTTCTCCCACTGAAGATTCACCTCGCTGAAACCTTTGAGCTAAAGCCTCTAACACTGTCCACTCCAATGATAGCCACTCCAACAATGAGTCCCTGCTTGTCCCTGGCTTATGAGCTCTGCTTATCCCTGGCTTATTTTAATTTGTTCTTGGCAATCAATTGCAATCGCTCATTGGCTGCTGCTCAAAACACCAGACTGCCACAAGTTGATGCCTTATGTACTCAGTTGGCTAACTTGAGTGGGCTACATCTTCTCATGCTTCAGATCTCTGATTGATAGCTGCTCAAAATGAAAACCTGCTGACAATCGATACTGGCACACCTCAAGGATGTAAGCCCATTGCTCTACTCTCTCTATACTCATGACTTCATGGCTAGGCACAGCTCTAAAGCATCTATGAACTTGCCGATGACACAGCTATTGTTGGCAGAATTTCAGATGATGACGACGAGGCATACAGGGGTGAGATATATCAGCTGGTTGAGTGGTGTCACAGCAACAAACTGCACTTTGGTTGGTAAGACCAAAGCATTTATTGTGGACTTCAGAAAGGGTAAGATGAGCAAACACACACCAGTTCTCACTGAGGAATCGGAAGTGGAAAGGGTGAGCAGCTTCAAGTTCCAGAGTGTCAATATCTCTGAGATCTGTCCTGGGCCCAACATATTTTTAACCTTGTGCTTCGGCAGTCTGAGATACCCATTGGCTTCAAGCAGGCTTCAATTATACCAGTGCCTGAGAAGAACATGCTAACCTTTCTCAACTACTCTATTCTGCATTGTGATTGTTTTACCTTATTTTCAGTGCACTGTGTGATGACTTGATTTGTACAAACAGTTTGCAAGACAAGCTGTTCACTGCATTTTGGTGCATGGGACAATAATAAACCAATACCAGTACGCATCATTTAAAACTAGGATATCCAGAAATTCCTTCTTGCAGAGGGTGGTGAATCTCCAGAACCCTTTCCCCCAGATCTTTGCAGGGATGGGACATTTGAAATTGAGATATATTTTTGACAGATCAGGGAACTGAGGCGATCTGGCATAGAAGTGGAGATGAGGGCTGGGAGAGATCAGTCATGATCGTATTGAGTGGTAGGCCAGGCTTAAGGGACCAAGTAGCCTACTCTTGCACCTTATGTCTGATAAGCCTTTGTTTACTTTTTGCGTACTAGCTCAGTGAGATAGGGAGTCAGCCAACTTCAGATTGATGAGATTTCGGGTTTATTTATCACACGTACATTCTAAGGGTATCTTAAACGTCACTAATGTACCTGCCTCTACCAACACCCCTGGCAGAGTGTTCCATATGCCTACCTAGCACCCTCTGTGTAAAAAAAAAGCTGCCTCTGATCTCCCCCCTACACATTCCACCTTCTGCTGTCCACTGTCAGTTCTGCTACCGGTAACTTTGAATCAGAATCAGTTTATTATCACTAACGGATGTCGTCAAATCTGTTGTTTTGGGGCAGCAGTACAGTGCAATGCAAACAAATACCATAAATTACAGTGAGAAATATATATATATATATATATATATATATATAAAGTTAAATTAAATTAGCAGTGCCAAAAGGAGAGCAAAAATAGTCGGTAGTGTTCATAGGTCCTTGCAGAAGTCAGACGGTAAAAAGCTGTTCCGAAAACATGAAGTTGTGTATCTTCAGGCTCCTGTATCTCCTCCCTGGTGGTAGTAGTAAGAAGAGTACGTGAACTGGGTGGTGAGGGTCCTGGATATTAGTTGTCACCTTTTTGAGGCATTGCCTTTTGAAGATGGTCTGAGTGCTGGGAAAGCTAGTGGCCACGCTGAAGCTTGCTGCGTTTACAATCCTCTGCAGCTGTTTCTGATCCTGCGCAGTGGCCCCTCGTACCAGTCAGTGATGCAACAGCTTAAAATCCTCTCCATGCTACAATTGTGGAGATTTGCTCAGGTCTTTGTTGCCGTACCAAATCTTCTCAAACCTCACATGAAGATGGGCTGCTGGTGTGTGTTTTTCATAGTTGCATCAATGGATCTTCAGAGACGTGGACACCCCAGAACTTGAAACTGCTCACCCTTTCCACTGCTGAGCCCTTGCTGAGGACACCCCACCCACTCCGAGTGAGTTCCTCACTGAATTGAGGAAGAACGGGCACTGTTAAGGGGAGTCAGGAAAGAATGAGAGTGCAGGAGAGGCAGGAGAGGTTGCAAATCAGTGAGACCAGAGCTCGAAGCCTGGAGTTCAGATATCAGCGGGTCCTTGTGTCAACTCAAGGTCTGAGGCCTGAGGGTTGAATCAGAGGACCAGAAGTTGAGGCTCGGGGTCTGCAGATCTCTGCGAGTCCAATGGGGTAGTCGAAGGCTCAATGCCTACAGCTCCAAGTCCAAGTCCAAGTCCTCTGGAGGCTGGAGGCTGAAGAAAAGGGCCTGTCTTGGGGTTTGAGGATAGTCTATGTGCGTGGGTGGGGAGGAGGAGCTGGGCTTGTTGTTGTTTTGTTGTTCAGCATGTTCTGTTTTACTCTGTTCTTTGTGGTTTTGCCCAGTATAGTGGGCAGGCTATGTTGGTGCTGGAATGTGTGATGACATTTGCAGGCTGATCCCTTGAAACGATGCATTTCACTGTATGTTTCAAGGTACATGAGATAAATAAACTTCAATCTTGAACAAGTAACATAAATAAGTGCCGAGAGGGGGTGGGGGAAATCTGATGGATGAGAACCATCTAATGATTGACTACAGGGAGATGCAGCGGGAGGACACAGAGAGAGACCATGATTACTTGTCAACGCACTAAGGGATGTCATTAGTGACCAGGAGCTGGGTTTTTTTGTCTCAATTCAAATGTCATTTCTCGTTAAAAGTCTGAATCAATGCTCAAGAGAACTAAAGATACCCGGAAGATTGCTGCAGGTTTTTGATCTTGGACAAAGCCAATTAGACAGTATCTGCCCATTGAATGTGGCCCTCATTTCCTTTTCATCAGAGCCGTAGGCTCACAGAGTCATACAGCCCTCCAGACCAAGACGTCTAAATGAGCTACTCTGATTTGCCCCCATTTGGTCCACGTCCCTCTAACCCGGGGTTCATTGGACCCCTTACTTAATGGTATTGGTCCAAGGCATTAAAAAGGTTGGGAATGACTGCTCTAAACTTTTCCTGTCCACATACCTGTCCAAGTGTCTTCAAAATGTCAGAATTTTACCTGCCTTTTCCACTTCCACCACTCATCCATCACCCCTTGTGTGAAGATGTTGCCCCTCATGTTCCCGTCAAACCTCCCCCCCCCCCCCCCCCCGCCACACCTTAAACCTGTGCCCTCTAGTCTTGGATTCCTTTGGATGTTGCCAGGACTGGAGGACCTGAGTCATAAGGAAACATTGAATAGGTTAGGACTTTATTCCATTTTGTCACGAACCCCATGACGGGAATAAAGAACCAGCAGAAATGGAAAACACTTTGGAGTCCAGTATTGCTATTAACTAATAATATTTATTAGTAACTTGGCAATACAGTAATATAAATGTAGATAAATCAAGCAGGTTAGCAACGATTATATATATATAAGTAAGTATATCAGTAAGTGTGGAAATATATGTATGAAAAACCAAGCTTCTTTAAGTCTAGGGGTAAAAAGATACAGTCTTACGATGATGAGTAAAGTTCAGTTCAGTTCAGTTCGTGGTATTGAGTTGAGTAGTGATGGAGAGAGAGAGAGAGAGAGAGATTTGACTCTTCAGGTGAGCTGATGCTGTCGATCTTCTCGTTGTCCTCCGAAATACTTTAAAAGTCACTGACTGTGACCTCAACAAAGGGGACCGGTTTTCTGTGGTGGAGCTATCACACAGGCAAGGGTGGACACATGGACAACTCCCCACCGGTCACTGCCTTTTCTTTTCACTGCAAGAGCCACTGATCATTCTGCCTGATCGATCCTCCAAAAACCCACATTTTCTGTGGGCACAACAAAGCTCATTCAGTGTCCAAAACATGTGTCTAAGGTCTATCATCCGACCTTCTGTTTTATCTTCCCGTGCTGAGCATCAAATGTCTCTCAAATAACTCCTCCTCCCTTTGTCTGTGTAAGAAATGTACAAGCATGCCATGTCCTTTGGAAGAATCAACACACTGCTGAAAAATCATAACATCAGTTGTCCATCAAATAACGCCCCTTCGGTCACCATAGTAACTTACAAGCTGCTTGGTGCTGTCTCCAGCTCAGCAGAAATCCAAAAGTTAGCCAGTTCTTTCTCGTGCCTTAAAGTGACAGTCCAACAGTTAGTCTTAATCTCTCTCTTTCAAAACAAAATGTCGGTGTTAAATAACTCTCTCTCTCTCTTCAAAAGCACAGTTCATAGGGGTAATTCAGGAGCCCATCACACTTGGAATGTTGAAGATTGAGGGAGATTTGATCGAGATATACAGAATTATGAGGGGAATAGAGAGGGTAAATGTAAGCAGGATTTTCCAATGAGGTTGGGCGGGACTACCAAGATGATACTGATCGAGATAAGGTTTGTAAAGATTAGCTTTATTTGTCACAGTGAAATGTGTTCTTTCTTTTAATGACCAATATGTGCTAGAGCAGCCTGCTAGTGTTGTGTCACTTCTACCAACACAGCGCACCCACAGCTTACTAACCCGAACACAGCGCACCCACAGCTTACTAACCTGAACACAGCGAACCCACAGCTTACGAACCTGAACACAGCGCACCCACAGCTTACGAACCCGAACACAGCGCACCCACGGCTTACTAACCCGAACACAGCGCAGTCACGGCTTCCTAACCCGAACACAGCGCACCCACGGCTTACTAACCCGAGCACAGCGCACCCACGGCTTACTAACCCGAGCACAGCGCACCCACGGCTTGCTAACCCGAACACAGCGCACCCACGGCTTCCTAACCCGAACACAGCGCACCCACGGCATACTAACCCGAACACAGCGCACCCACGGCTTACTAACCCGAACACAGCGCACCCACGGCTTGCTAAGCCGAACACAGCGCACCCACGGCTTACTAACCCGAACACAGCGCACCCACGGCTTACTAACCGTACTAACCCTAACACAGCGCACCCACAGCTTACTAACCCGAGCACAGCGCACCCACAGCTTAGTAACCCGAGCACAGCGCACCCACAGCTTACTAACCCGAACACAGCGCACCCACGGCTTGCTAACCCGAACACAGCGCACCCACAGCTTACTAACCTTACTAACCCTAACACAGCGCACCCACAGCTTACTAACCCGAGCACAGCGCACCCACGGCTTACTAACCCGAACACAGCGCACCCACGGCTTGCTAACCCGAACACAGCGCACCCACGGCTTACTAACCCGAACACAGCGCACCCACGGCTTACTAACCCGAACACAGCGAATCCACGACTTACTAAGCCGAACACAGCGCAGTCACAGCTTACTAGCCCGAACACAGAGCAACCACGGCTTGCTAAGCCGAACACAGCGCACCCACAGCTTACTAACCCGAACACAGCGCACCCACAGCTTACTAACCCGAACACAGCGCAGTCACAGCTTACTAACCCGAACACAGCGCACCCACGGCTTACTAACCCGAACACAGCGCACCCACGGCTTACTAACGCGAACACAGCGAACCCACAACTTACTAACCCGAACACAGCGCACCCACAGGTTACTAACCCGAGCACAGTGCACCCACGGCTTACTAACCCTAACACAGCGCAGTCACAGCTTACTAACCTTACTAACCCGAACACAGCGCACCCACGGCTTACTAACCCGAACACAGCGCACCCACGGCTTACTAACCCGAACACAGCGCACCCACAGGTTACTAACCCGAACACAGCGCACCCACGGCTTACTAACCCGAACACAGCGCACCCACGGCTTACTAACCCGAACACAGCGCAGTCACGGCTTACTAACCCGAACACAGCGCACCCACGGCTTACTAACACGAACACAGCGCACCCACGGCTTACTAACCCGAACACAGCGAACCCACAGCTTACTAACCCTAACACAGCGCACCCACGGCTTACTAACACGAACACAGCGCACCCACGGCTTACTAACCTTACTAACCCGAACACAGCGCACCCACAGCTTACTAACCCGAACACAGCGCAGTCACGGCTTACTAACCCGAACACAGCGCACCCACAGATTACTGACCCGAACACAGCGCACCCACAGCTTACTAACCTTACTAACCCGAACACAGCGCACCCACGGCTTACTAACCCGAACACAGCGCACCCACGACTTGCTAAGCCGAACACAGCGCACCCACGGCTTGCTAACCCGAACACAGCGCACCCACGGCTTACTAACCCGAACACAGCGCAGTCACGGCTTACTAACCCGAACACAGCGCACCCACGGCATACTAACACGAACACAGCGCACCCACGGGTTACTAACCCGAACACAGCGCAGTCACGGCTTACTAACCCGAACACAGCGCAGTCACGGCTTACTAACCTTACTAACCCGAACACAGCGCAGTCACAGCTTACTAACCTGAACACAGCGCAGTCACGGCTTACTAACCTGAACACAGCGCACCCACAGCTTACTAACCCGAGCACAGCGCACCCACAGCTTACTAACCCGAACACAGCGCACCCACGGCTTGCTAACCCGAACACAGCGCACCCACAGCTTACTAACCTTACTAACCCGAACACAGCGCACCCACGGCTTACTAACCCGAACACAGCGCACCCACGGCTTACTAACCCGAACACAGCGCACCCACAGGTTACTAACCCGAACACAGCGCACCCACGGCTTACTAACCCGAACACAGCGCACCCACGGCTTGCTAAGCCGAACACAGCGCACCCACGGCTTACTAACCCGAACACAGCGCACCCACGGCTTACTAACCCGAACACAGCGCAGTCACGGCTTACTAACCCGAACACAGCGCACCCACGGCTTACTAACACGAACACAGCGCACCCACGGCTTACTAACCTTACTAACCCGAACACAGCGCACCCACAGCTTACTAACCCGAACACAGCGCACCCACGGCTTACTAACCTGAACACAGCGAACCCACAGCTTACTAACCCTAACACAGCGCACCCACGGCTTACTAACACGAACACAGCGCACCCACGGCTTACTAACCTTACTAACCCGAACACAGCGCACCCACAGCTTACTAACCCGAACACAGCGCAGTCACGGCTTACTAACCCGAACACAGCGCACCCACAGATTACTGACCCGAACACAGCGCACCCACAGCTTACTAACCTTACTAACCCGAACACAGCGCACCCACGGCTTACTAACCCGAACACAGCGCACCCACGACTTGCTAAGCCGAACACAGCGCACCCACGGCTTGCTAACCCGAACACAGCGCACCCACGGCTTACTAACCCGAACACAGCGCAGTCACGGCTTACTAACCCGAACACAGCGCACCCACGGCATACTAACACGAACACAGCGCACCCACGGGTTACTAACCCGAACACAGCGCAGTCACGGCTTACTAACCCGAACACAGCGCAGTCACGGCTTACTAACCTTACTAACCCGAACACAGCGCAGTCACAGCTTACTAACCTGAACACAGCGCAGTCACGGCTTACTAACCTGAACACAGCGCACCCACAGCTTACTAACCCGAGCACAGCGCACCCACAGCTTACTAACCCGAACACAGCGCACCCACGGCTTGCTAACCCGAACACAGCGCACCCACAGCTTACTAACCTTACTAACCCTAACACAGCGCACCCACGGCTTACTAACCCGAACACAGCCCACCCACGGCTTACTAACCCGAACACAGCGAACCCACGGCTTACTAACCCGAACACAGCGAACCCACGACTTACTAAGCCGAACACAGCGCACCCACAGCTTACTAACCCGAACACAGTGCACCCACGGCTTGCTAAGCCGAACACAGCGCACCCACGGCTTCCTAACCCGAACACAGCGCACCCACGGCTTACTAACCCGAACACAGCGCACCCACGGCTTACTAACCCAAACACAGCGAACCCACGACTTACTAACCCGAACACAGCGCACCCACGGCTTACTAACCTTACTAACGCAAACACAGCGCACCCACAGCTTACTAACCCGAACACAGCGCAGTCACAGCTTACTAACCCGAACACAGCGCAGTCACGGCTTACTAACCCGAACACAGCGCAGTCACGGCTTACTAACCCGAACACAGCGCACCCACGGCTTACTAACCCGAACACAGCGAACCCACGGCTTACTAACCCGAACACAGCGCACCCACAGATTACTAACCCGAACACAGCGCACCCACAGCTTACTAACCTTACTAACCCGAACACAGCGCACCCACGGCTTACTAACCCGAACACAGCGCACCCACGGCTTCCTAACCCGAACACAGCGCAGTCACGGCTTCCTAACCCGAACACAGCGCACCCACGGCTTACTAACCCGAACACAGCGCACCCACGGCTTACTAACCCGAACACAGCGCACCCACGGCTTACTAACCCGAGCACAGCGCACCCACGGCTTACTAACCCGAACACAGCGCACCCACGGCTTACTAACCCGAGCACAGCGCACCCACGGCTTGCTAACCCGAACACAGCGCACCCACGGCTTACTAACCCGAACACAGCGCACCCACGGCTTACTAACCCGAACACAGCGCACCCACGGCTTGCTAAGCCGAACACAGCGCACCCACGGCTTACTAACCCGAACACAGCGCACCCACGGATTACTAACCTTACTAACCCTACTAACCCAAACACAGCGCACCCACGGCTTGCTAACCCGAACACAGCGCACCCACGGCTTACTAACCCGAGCAGAGCGCACCCACGGCTTCCTAACCCGAACACAGCGCACCCACGGCTTACTAACCCTAACACAGCGCACCCACAGCTTACTAACCCGAACACAGCGCACCCACAGCTTACTAACCTTACTAACCCAAACACAGTGCACCCACAGCTTACTAACCCGAACACAGCGCACCCACAGCTTACTAACCCGAACACAGCGCACCCACAGCTTACTAACCCGAACACAGCGTAGTCACAGCTTACTAACCCGAACACAGCGCACCCACGGCTTACTAACCCGAACACAGCGCACCCACGGCTTACTAACGCGAACACAGAGAACCCACAACTTACTAACCCGAACACAGCGCACCCACGGCTTACTAACCCGAACACAGCGCACCCACGGTTTACTAACCCGAACACAGCGCACCCACAGGTTACTAACCCTAACACAGCGCAGTCACAGCTTACGAACCCGAACACAGCGCACCCACGGCTTGCTAACCCGAACACAGCGCACCCACGGCTTACTAACCCGAACACAGCGCACCCACAGCTTACTAACCTTACTAACCCTAACACAGCGCACCCACGGCTTACTAACCCGAACACAGCCCACCCACGGCTTACTAACCCGAACACAGCGAACCCACGGCTTACTAACCCGAACACAGCGAACCCACGACTTACTAAGCCGAACACAGCGCACCCACAGCTTACTAACCCGAACACAGTGCACCCACGGCTTGCTAAGCCGAACACAGCGCACCCACGGCTTCCTAACCCGAACACAGCGCACCCACGGCTTACTAACCCGAACACAGCGCACCCACGGCTTACTAACCCAAACACAGCGAACCCACGACTTACTAACCCGAACACAGCGCACCCACGGCTTACTAACCTTACTAACGCAAACACAGCGCACCCACAGCTTACTAACCCGAACACAGCGCAGTCACAGCTTACTAACCCGAACACAGCGCAGTCACGGCTTACTAACCCGAACACAGCGCAGTCACGGCTTACTAACCCGAACACAGCGCACCCACGGCTTACTAACCCGAACACAGCGAACCCACGGCTTACGAACCCGAACACAGCGCACCCACAGATTACTAACTCGAACACAGCGCACCCACAGCTTACTAACCTTACTAACCCGAACACAGCGCACCCACGGCTTACTAACCCG
This sequence comes from Mobula birostris, assembly GCF_030028105.1. Lineage (NCBI taxonomy): Eukaryota > Metazoa > Chordata > Chondrichthyes > Myliobatiformes > Myliobatidae > Mobula > Mobula birostris. The sequence goes on along the minus strand of NC_092380.1, from coordinate 34,516,564 downwards.
AACACAGTGCACCCACGGCTTCCTAACCCGAACACAGCGCAGTCACGGCTTACTAACCCGAACACAGCGCACCCACGGCTTACTAACCCGAGCACAGCGCACCCACGGCTTACTAACCCGAGCACAGCGCACCCACGGCTTGCTAACCCGAACACAGCGCACCCACGGCTTGCTAACCCGAACACAGCGCACCCACGGCTTACTAACCCGAACACAGCGCACCCACGGCTTGCTAAGCCGAACACAGCGCACCCACGGCTTACTAACCCGAACACAGCGCACCCACGGCTTACTAACCTTACTAACCCAAACACAGCGCACCCACGGCTTGCTAACCCGAACACAGCGCACCCACGGCTTACTAACCCGAGCAGAGCGCACCCACGGCTTCCTAACCCGAACACAGCGCACCCACGGCTTACTAACCCTAACACAGCGCACCCACAGCTTACTAACCCGAACACAGCGCACCCACAGTTTACTAACCTTACTAACCCAAACACAGTGCACCCACAGCTTACTAACCCGAACACAGCGCACCCACAGCTTACTAACCCGAACACAGCGTAGTCACAGCTTACTAACCCGAACACAGCGCACCCACGGCTTACTAACCCGAACACAGCGCACCTACGGCTTACTAACGCGAACACAGAGAACCCACAACTTACTAACCCGAACACAGCGCACCCACGGCTTACTAACCCGAACACAGCGCACCCACGGTTTACTAACCCGAACACAGCGCACCCACAGGTTACTAACCCTAACACAGCGCAGTCACAGCTTACGAACCCGAACACAGCGCACCCACGGCTTGCTAAGCCGAACACAGCGCACCCACGGCTTACTAACCCGAACACAGCGCACCCACGGCTTACTAACCCGAACACAGCGCACCCACAGCTTACTAACCCTAACACAGCGCAGTCACAGCTTACTAACCTTACTAACCCGAACACAGCGCACCCACGGCTTACTAACCCGAACACAGCGCACCCACAGGTTACTAACCCGAACACAGCGCACCCACGGCTTACTAACCCGAACACAGCGCACCCACGGCTTGCTAAGCCGAACACAGCGCACCCACGGCTTACTAACCCGAACACAGCGCACCCACGGCTTACTAACCCGAACACAGCGCAGTCACGGCTTACTAACCCGAACACAGCGCACCCACGGCTTACTAACACGAACACAGCGCACCCACAGCTTACTAACCCAAACACAGCGCAGTCACGGCTTACTAACCCGAACACAGCGCACCCACAGATTACTGACCCGAACACAGCGCACCCACAGCTTACTAACCTTACTAACCCGAACACAGCGCACCCACAGCTTACTAACCCGAACACAGCGCACCCACGGCTTACTAACCCGAACACAGCGCACCCATGACTTGCTAAGCCGAACACAGCGCACCCACGGCTTGCTAACCCGAACACAGCGCACCCACGGCATACTAACACGAACACAGCGCACCCACGGGTTACTAACCCGAACACAGCGCAGTCACGGCTTACTAACCCGAACACAGCGCAGTCACGGCTTACTAACCTTACTAACCCGAACACAGCGCAGTCACAGCTTACTAACCCGAACACAGCGCACCCACGGCTTGCTAACCCGAACACAGCGCACCCACAGCTTACTAACCTTACTAACCCTAACACAGCGCACCCATGGCTTACTAACCCGAACACAGCCCACCCACGGCTTACTAACCCGAACACAGCGCACCCACAGCTTACTAACCCGAACACAGCGCAGTCACGGCTTACTAACCCGAACACAGCGCACCCACGGCTTACTAACCCAAACACAGCGAACCCACGACTTACTAACCCGAACACAGCGCACGCACGGCTTACTAACCTTACTAACGCAAACACAGCGCACACACAGCTTACTAACCCGAACACAGCGCACCCACAGATTACTAACCCGAACGCAGCGCACCCACAGCTTACTAACCCGAACACAGCGCACCCACGGCTTACTAACCCGAACACAGCGCACCCACGGCTTACTAACCCGAACACAGCGCACCCACGGCTTGCTAAGCCGAACACAGCGCACCCACGGCTTACTAACCCGAACACAGCGCACCCACGGCTTACTAACCCGAACACAGCGCACCCACAGCTTACTAACCTTACTAACCCGAACACAGCGCACCCACAGCTTACTAACGCGAACACAGCGAACCCACAACTTACTAACCCGAACACAGCGCACCCACAGTTTACTAACCCGAACACAGCGCACCCACAGATTACTAACCCGAACACAGCGCACCCACAGTTTACTAACCCGAACACAGCGCACCCACAGATTACTAACCCGAACACAGCGCACCCACAGCTTACTAACCTTACTAACCCGAACACAGCGCACCCACAGCTTACTAACCCGAACACAGCGCACCCACGGCTTGCTAACCCGAACACAGCGCAGTCACGGCTTACTAACCCGAACACAGCGCACCCACGGCTTACTAACCCGAGCACAGCGCAGTCACGGCTTACTAACCCTAACACAGTGCAGTCACAGCTGACTAACCTAACTAACCCGAACACAGCGCACCCACAGCTTACTAACCCGAACACAGCGCACCCACGGCTTGCTAACCCGAACACAGCGCACCCACGGCTTGCTAAGCCGAACACAGCGCACCCACGGCTTACTAACCCGAACACAGCGCATCTATGGCTTACTAACCCAAACACAGCGCACCCACGGCTTATAACCCTAACACAGCGCACCCACGGTTTACTAACCCGAACACAGCGCACCCACGGCTTACTAACCCTAACACAGCGCAGTCACCGCTTACTAACCCGAACACAGCGCAGTCACGGCTTACTAACCCGAACACAGCGCACCCACGGCTTACTAACCCTAACACAGCGCAGTCACAGCTTACTAACCTTACTAACCCGAACACAGCGCACCCACAGCTTACTAACCCGAACACAGCGCACCCACGGCTTCCTAACCCGAACACAGCGCACCCACAGCTTACTAACCTTACTAACCCAAACACAGCGCACCCACAGCTTACTAACCCGAACACAGCCTTACCCAGAGCTTACTAACCCGAACACAGCGCAGTCACAGCTTACTAACCTGAACACAGCGCACCCACGGCTTACTAACCCGAGCACAGCGCAGTCACAGCTTACTAACCTGAACACAGCGCACCCACAGCTTACTAACCTTACTAACCCGAACACAGCGCACCCACAGCTTACTAACGCGAACACAGCGAACCCACAACTTACTAACCCGAACACAGCGCAGTCACAGCTTACTAACCCGAACACAGCGCACCCACGGCTTACTAACCCGAGCACAGCGCACCCACAGCTTACTAACCCGAACACAGCGCACCCACGGCTTGCTAACCGGAACACAGCGCACCCACAGCTTACTAACGTTACTAACCCTAACACAGCGCACCCACAGCTTACTAACCTTACTAACCCTAACACAGCGCACCCACGGCTTGCTAACCGGAACACAGCGCACCCACGGCTTGCTAACCCGAACACAGCGCACCCACGGCTTACTAACCCGAACACAGCGAACCCACGGCTTACTAACCCGAACACAGCGAACCCACGACTTACTAAGCCGAACACAGCGCACCCACAGCTTACTAAGCCGAACACAGCGCACCCACGGCTTGCTAAGCCGAACACAGCGCACCCACGGCTTCCTAACCCGAACACAGCGCACCCACGGCTTACTAACCCGAACACAGCGCATCTATGGCTTACTAACCCAAACACAGCGCACCCACGGCTTATAACCCTAACACAGCGCACCCACGGTTTACTAACCCGAACACAGCGCACCCACGGCTTACTAACCCTAACACAGCGCAGTCACCGCTTACTAACCCGAACACAGCGCAGTCACGGCTTACTAACCCGAACACAGCGCACCCACGGCTTACTAACCCTAACACAGCGCAGTCACAGCTTACTAACCTTACTAACCCGAACACAGCGCACCCACAGCTTACTAACCCGAACACAGCGCACCCACGGCTTCCTAACCCGAACACAGCGCACCCACAGCTTACTAACCTTACTAACCCAAACACAGCGCACCCACAGCTTACTAACCCGAACACAGCCTTACCCAGAGCTTACTAACCCGAACACAGCGCAGTCACAGCTTACTAACCTGAACACAGCGCACCCACGGCTTACTAACCCGAGCACAGCGCAGTCACAGCTTACTAACCTGAACACAGCGCACCCACAGCTTACTAACCTTACTAACCCGAACACAGCGCACCCACAGCTTACTAACGCGAACACAGCGAACCCACAACTTACTAACCCGAACACAGCGCAGTCACAGCTTACTAACCCGAACACAGCGCACCCACGGCTTACTAACCCGAGCACAGCGCACCCACAGCTTACTAACCCGAACACAGCGCACCCACGGCTTGCTAACCGGAACACAGCGCACCCACAGCTTACTAACGTTACTAACCCTAACACAGCGCACCCACAGCTTACTAACCTTACTAACCCTAACACAGCGCACCCACGGCTTGCTAACCGGAACACAGCGCACCCACGGCTTGCTAACCCGAACACAGCGCACCCACGGCTTACTAACCCGAACACAGCGAACCCACGGCTTACTAACCCGAACACAGCGAACCCACGACTTACTAAGCCGAACACAGCGCACCCACAGCTTACTAACCCGAACACAGAGCACCCACGGCTTGCTAAGCCGAACACAGCGCACCCACGGCTTCCTAACCCGAACACAGCGCACCCACGGCTTCCTAACCCGAACACAGCGCACCCACGGCTTACTAACCCGAACACAGCGAACCCACGACTTACTAAGCCGAACACAGCGCACCCACAGCTTACTAACCCGAACACAGCGCACCCACGGCTTACTAACCTTACTAACGCAAACACAACGCACCCACAGCTTACTAACCCGAACACAGCGCACCCACAGTTTACTAACCCGAACACAGCGCAGTCACAGCTTACTAACCCGAACACAGCGCACCCACAGATTACTAACCCGAACACAGTGCACCCACGGCTTGCTAACCCGAACACAGCGCACCCACAGCTTACTAAACTGAACACAGCGCACCCACAGCTTGCTAAGCTGAACACAGCGCACCCACGGCTTACTAACCCGAACACAGCGCACCCACAGCTTACTAACCTTACTAACCCGAACACAGCGCACCCACAGCTTACTAACCCGAACACAGCGCACCCACAGCTTACTATCCCGAACACAGCGCACCCACGGCTTGCTAAGCCGAACACAGCGCACCCACGGCTTGCTAACCCGAACACAGCGCACCCACGGCTTACTAACCCGAGCACAGCGCAGTCACGGCTTACTAACCCGAACACAGCGCAGTCACGGCTTACTAACCCAAACACAGCGCACCCACAGCTTACTAACCCTAACACAGTGCAGTCACAGCTTACTAACCTTACTAACCCGAACACAGCGCACCCACGGCTTACTAACCCGAACACAGCGCACCCACGGCTTACTAACCCGAACACAGCGCAGTCACCGCTTACTAACCCGAACACAGCGCACTCACGGGTTACTAACCCGAACACAGCACACCCACAGCTTACTAACCCTAACACAGCGCAGTCATAGCTTACTAACCTTACTAACCCGAACACAGCGCACCCACGGCTTACTAACCCGAACACAGCGCACCCACGGCTTACTAACCCGAACACAGCGCAGTCACGGCTTACTAACCCGAACACAGCGCACCCACAGCTTACTAACCCTAACACAGCGCAGTCACGGCTTACTAACCCGAACACAGCGCAGTCACGGCTTACTAACCCTAACACAGCGCAGTCACAGCTTACTAACCTTACTAACCCGAACACAGCGCACCCACAGCTTACTAACCCGAACACAGCGCACCCACGGCTTCCTAACCCGAACACAGCGCACCCACAGCTTACTAACCTTACTAACCCAAACACAGCGCACCCACAGCTTACTAACCTGAACACAGCCTTACCCAGAGCTTACTAACCCGAACACAGCGCAGTCACAGCTTACTAACCTGAACACAGCGAACCCACGGCTTACTAACCCGAGCACAGCGCAGTCACAGCTTACTAACCTGAACACAGCGCACCCACAGCTTACTAACCTTACTAACCCGAACACAGCGCACCCACAGCTTACTAACGCGAACACAGCGAACCCACAACTTACTAACCCGAACACAGCGCAGTCACAGCTTACTAACCCGAACACAGCGCACCCACGGCTTACTAACCCGAGCACAGCGCACCCACAGCTTACTAACCCGAACACAGCGCACCCACGGCTTGCTAACCGGAACACAGCGCACCCACAGCTTACTAACGTTACTAACCCTAACACAGCGCACCCACAGCTTACTAACCTTACTAACCCTAACACAGCGCACCCACGGCTTGCTAACCGGAACACAGCGCACCCACGGCTTGCTAACCCGAACACAGCGCACCCACGGCTTACTAACCCGAACACAGCGAACCCACGGCTTACTAACCCGAACACAGCGAACCCACGACTTACTAAGCCGAACACAGCGCACCCACAGCTTACTAACCCGAACACAGCGCACCCACGGCTTGCTAAGCCGAACACAGCGCACCCACGGCTTCCTAACCCGAACACAGCGCACCCACGGCTTCCTAACCCGAACACAGCGCACCCACGGCTTACTAACCCGAACACAGCGAACCCACGACTTACTAAGCCGAACACAGCGCACCCACAGCTTACTAACCCGAACACAGCGCACCCACGGCTTACTAACCTTACTAACGCAAACACAACACACCCACAGCTTACTAACCCGAACACAGCGCACCCACAGTTTACTAACCCGAACACAGCGCAGTCACAGCTTACTAACCCGAACACAGCGCACCCACAGATTACTAACCCGAACACAGCGCACCCACGGCTTGCTAACCCGAACACAGCGCACCCACAGCTTACTAAACCGAACACAGCGCACCCACAGCTTGCTAAGCTGAACACAGCGCACCCACGGCTTACTAACCCGAACACAGCGCACCCACAGCTTACTAACCTTACTAACCCGAACACAGCGCACCCACAGCTTACTAACCCGAACACAGCGCACCCACAGCTTACTATCCCGAACACAGCGCACCCACGGCTTGCTAAGCCGAACACAGCGCACCCACGGCTTGCTAACCCGAACACAGCGCACCCACGGCTTACTAACCCGAGCACAGCGCAGTCACGGCTTACTAACCCGAACACAGCGCAGTCACGGCTTACTAACCCAAACACAGCGCACCCACAGCTTACTAACCCTAACACAGTGCAGTCACAGCTTACTAACCTTACTAACCCGAACACAGCGCACCCACAGCTTACTAACCCGAACACAGCGCACCCACGGCTTGCTAACCCGAACACAGCGCACCCACGGCTTCCTAACCCGAACACAGCGCACCCACGGCTTACTAACCCGAACACAGCGCATCTACGGCTTACTAACCTTACTAACCCAAACACAGCGCACCCACGGCTTATAACCCTAACACAGCGCACCCACGGCTTACTAACCCGAACACAGCGCACCCACGGCTTACTAACCCGAACACAGCGCAGTCACCGCTTACTAACCCGAACACAGCGCACTCACGGCTTACTAACCCGAACACAGCACACCCACAGCTTACTAACCCTAACACAGCGCAGTCATAGCTTACTAACCTTACTAACCTTAACACAGCGCAGTCACAGCTTACTAACCCGAACACAGCGCAGTCACGGCTTACTGACCCGAACACAGCGCAGTCACGGCTTACTAACCTGAACACAGCGCACCCACAGCTTACTAACCCGAGCACAGCGCACCCACAGCTTACTAACCCGAACACAGCGCACCCACGGCTTGCTAACCCGAACACAGCGCACCCACGGCTTACTAACCCGAACACAGCGCACCCACGGCTTACTAACCCGAACACAGCGCAGTCACGGCTTACTAACCCGAACACAGCGCACCCACGGCTTACTAACCCGAACACAGCGCACCCACAGATTACTAACCCGAACGCAGCGCACCCACAGCTTACTAACCCGAACGCAGCGCACCCACAGCTTACTAACCCGAACGCAGCGCACCCACGGCTTACTAACCCGAACGCAGCGCACCCACGGCTTACTAACCCGAACACAGCGCACCCACGGCTTACTAACCTTACTAACCCGAACACAGCGCACCCACAGCTTACTAACCCGAACACAGCACACCCACAGCTTACTAACCCGAACACAGCGAACCCACAGCTTACTAACCCGAACACAGCGCACCCACAGATTACTAACCCGAACACAGCGCACCCACAGCTTACTAACCTTACTAACCCGAACACAGCGCACCCACAGCTTACTAACCCGAACACAGCGCACCCACGGCTTGCTAACCCGAACACAGCGCAGTCACGGCTTACTAACCCGAACACAGCGCACCCACGGCTTACTAACCCGAACACAGCGCAGTCACGGCTTACTAACCCGAACACAGCGCACCCACGGCTTGCTAACCCGAACACAGCGCACCCACGGCTTGCTAAGCCGAACACAGCGCACCCACGGCTTACTAACCCGAACACAGCGCACCCACGGCTTACTAACCCGAACACAGCGCACCCACGGTTTACTAACCCGAACACAGCGCACCCACGGCTTACTAACCCTAACACAGCGCAGTCACGGCTTACTAACCCGAACACAGCGCAGTCACGGCTTACTAACCCGAACACAGCGCACCCACGGCTTACTAACCCTAACACAGCGCACCCACAGCTTACTAACCTTACTAACCCTAACACAGCGCACCCACGGCTTGCTAACCGGAACACAGCGCACCCACGGCTTGCTAACCCGAACACAGCGGACCCACGGCTTACTAACCCGAACACAGCGAACCCACGACTTACTAAACCGAACACAGCGCACCCACGGCTTACTAACCTTACTAACCCGAACACAGCGCACCCACGGCTTACTAACCCGAACACAGCGCACCCACGACTTGCTAAGCCGAACACAGCGCACCCACGGCTTGCTAACCCGAACACAGCGCACCCACGGCTTACTAACCCGAACACAGCGCAGTCACGGCTTACTAACCCGAACACAGCGCACCCACGGCATACTAACACGAACACAGCGCACCCACGGGTTACTAACCCGAACACAGCGCAGTCACGGCTTACTAACCCGAACACAGCGCAGTCACGGCTTACTAACCTTACTAACCCGAACACAGCGCAGTCACAGCTTACTAACCTGAACACAGCGCAGTCACGGCTTACTAACCTGAACACAGCGCACCCACAGCTTACTAACCCGAGCACAGCGCACCCACAGCTTACTAACCCGAACACAGCGCACCCACGGCTTGCTAACCCGAACACAGCGCACCCACAGCTTACTAACCTTACTAACCCGAACACAGCGCACCCACGGCTTACTAACCCGAACACAGCGCACCCACGGCTTACTAACCCGAACACAGCGCACCCACAGGTTACTAACCCGAACACAGCGCACCCACGGCTTACTAACCCGAACACAGCGCACCCACGGCTTGCTAAGCCGAACACAGCGCACCCACGGCTTACTAACCCGAACACAGCGCACCCACGGCTTACTAACCCGAACACAGCGCAGTCACGGCTTACTAACCCGAACACAGCGCACCCACGGCTTACTAACACGAACACAGCGCACCCACGGCTTACTAACCTTACTAACCCGAACACAGCGCACCCACAGCTTACTAACCCGAACACAGCGCACCCACGGCTTACTAACCCGAACACAGCGAACCCACAGCTTACTAACCCTAACACAGCGCACCCACGGCTTACTAACACGAACACAGCGCACCCACGGCTTACTAACCTTACTAACCCGAACACAGCGCACCCACAGCTTACTAACCCGAACACAGCGCAGTCACGGCTTACTAACCCGAACACAGCGCACCCACAGATTACTGACCCGAACACAGCGCACCCACAGCTTACTAACCTTACTAACCCGAACACAGCGCACCCACGGCTTACTAACCCGAACACAGCGCACCCACGACTTGCTAAGCCGAACACAGCGCACCCACGGCTTACTAACCCGAACACAGCGCACCCACGACTTGCTAAGCCGAACACAGCGCACCCACGGCTTGCTAACCCGAACACAGCGCACCCACGGCTTACTAACCCGAACACAGCGCAGTCACGGCTTACTAACCCGAACACAGCGCACCCACGGCATACTAACACGAACACAGCGCACCCACGGGTTACTAACCCGAACACAGCGCAGTCACGGCTTACTAACCCGAACACAGCGCAGTCACGGCTTACTAACCTTACTAACCCGAACACAGCGCAGTCACAGCTTACTAACCTGAACACAGCGCAGTCACGGCTTACTAACCTGAACACAGCGCACCCACAGCTTACTAACCCGAGCACAGCGCACCCACAGCTTACTAACCCGAACACAGCGCACCCACGGCTTGCTAACCCGAACACAGCGCACCCACAGCTTACTAACCTTACTAACCCGAACACAGCGCACCCACGGCTTACTAACCCGAACACAGCGCACCCACGGCTTACTAACCCGAACACAGCGCATCCACAGGTTACTAACCCGAACACAGCGCACCCACGGCTTACTAACCCGAACACAGCGCACCCACGGCTTGCTAAGCCGAACACAGCGCACCCACGGCTTACTAACCCGAACACAGCGCACCCACGGCTTACTAACCCGAACACAGCGCAGTCACGGCTTACTAACCCGAACACAGCGCACCCACGGCTTACTAACACGAACACAGCGCACCCACGGCTTACTAACCTTACTAACCCGAACACAGCGCACCCACAGCTTACTAACCCGAACACAGCGCACCCACGGCTTACTAACCCGAACACAGCGAACCCACAGCTTACTAACCCTAACACAGCGCACCCACGGCTTACTAACACGAACACAGCGCACCCACGGCTTACTAACCTTACTAACCCGAACACAGCGCACCCACAGCTTACTAACCCGAACACAGCGCAGTCACGGCTTACTAACCTGAACACAGCGCACCCACAGATTACTGACCCGAACACAGCGCACCCACAGCTTACTAACCTTACTAACCCGAACACAGCGCACCCACGGCTTACTAACCCGAACACAGCGCACCCACGACTTGCTAAGCCGAACACAGCGCACCCACGGCTTGCTAACCCGAACACAGCGCACCCACGGCTTACTAACCCGAACACAGCGCAGTCACGGCTTACTAACCCGAACACAGCGCACCCACGGCATACTAACACGAACACAGCGCACCCACGGGTTACTAACCCGAACACAGCGCAGTCACGGCTTACTAACCCGAACACAGCGCAGTCACGGCTTACTAACCTTACTAACCCGAACACAGCGCAGTCACAGCTTACTAACCTGAACACAGCGCAGTCACGGCTTACTAACCTGAACACAGCGCACCCACAGCTTACTAACCCGAGCACAGCGCACCCACAGCTTACTAACCCGAACACAGCGCACCCACGGCTTGCTAACCCGAACACAGCGCACCCACAGCTTACTAACCTTACTAACCCTAACACAGCGCACCCACGGCTTACTAACCCGAACACAGCCCACCCACGGCTTACTAACCCGAACACAGCGAACCCACGGCTTACTAACCCGAACACAGCGAACCCACGACTTACTAAGCCGAACACAGCGCACCCACAGCTTACTAACCCGAACACAGTGCACCCACGGCTTACTAACCCGAACACAGCGCACCCACGGCTTACTAACCCGAACACAGCGAACCCACGACTTACTAACCCGAACACAGCGCACCCACGGCTTACTAACCTTACTAACGCAAACACAGCGCACCCACAGCTTACTAACCCGAACACAGCGCAGTCACAGCTTACTAACCCGAACACAGCGCAGTCACGGCTTACTAACCCGAACACAGCGCACCCACGGCTTACTAACCCGAACACAGCGAACCCACGGCTTACTAACCCGAACACAGCGCACCCACAGATTACTAACCCGAACACAGCGCACCCACAGCTTACTAACCTTACTAACCCGAACACAGCGCACCCACGGCTTACTAACCCGAACACAGCGCACCCACGGCTTCCTAACCCGAACACAGCGCAGTCACGGCTTCCTAACCCGAACACAGCGCACCCACGGCTTACTAACCCGAACACAGCGCACCCACGGCTTACTAACCCGAACACAGCGCACCCACGGCTTACTAACCCGAGCACAGCGCACCCACGGCTTACTAACCCGAACACAGCGCACCCACGGCTTACTAACCCGAGCACAGCGCCCCCACGGCTTGCTAACCCGAACACAGCGCACCCACGGCTTACTAACCCGAACACAGCGCACCCACGGCTTACTAACCCGAACACAGCGCACCCACGGCTTGCTAAGCCGAACACAGCGCACCCACGGCTTACTAACCCGAACACAGCGCACCCACGGCTTACTAACCTTACTAACCCAAACACAGCGCACCCACGGCTTGCTAACCCGAACACAGCGCACCCACGGCTTACTAACCCGAGCAGAGCGCACCCACAGCTTACTAACCCGAACACAGCGCACCCACAGCTTACTAACCCGAACACAGCGTAGTCACAGCTTACTAACCCGAACACAGCGCACCCACGGCTTACTAACCCGAACACAGCGCACCCACGGCTTACTAACGCGAACACAGAGAACCCACAACTTACTAACCCGAACACAGCGCACCCACGGCTTACTAACCCGAACACAGCGCACCCACGGTTTACTAACCCGAACACAGCGCACCCACAGGTTACTAACCCTAACACAGCGCAGTCACAGCTTACGAACCCGAACACAGCGCACCCACGGCTTGCTAACCCGAACACAGCGCACCCACGGCTTACTAACCCGAACACAGCGCACCCACGGCTTACTAACCCGAACACAGCGCACCCACAGCTTACTAACCTTACTAACCCTAACACAGCGCACCCATGGCTTACTAACCCGAACACAGCCCACCCACGGCTTACTAACCCGAACACAGCGAACCCACGGCTTACTAACCCGAACACAGCGAACCCACGACTTACTAAGCCGAACACAGCGCACCCACAGCTTACTAACCCGAACACAGTGCACCCACGGCTTGCTAAGCCGAACACAGCGCACCCACGGCTTCCTAACCCGAACACAGCGCACCCACGGCTTACTAACCCGAACACAGCGCACCCACGGCTTACTAACCCAAACACAGCGAACCCACGACTTACTAACCCGAACACAGCGCACCCACGGCTTACTAACCTTACTAACGCAAACACAGCGCACCCACAGCTTACTAACCCGAACACAGCGCAGTCACAGCTTACTAACCCGAACACAGCGCAGTCACGGCTTACTAACCCGAACACAGCGCAGTCACGGCTTACTAACCCGAACACAGCGAACCCACGGCTTACTAACCCGAACACAGCGCACCCACAGATTACTAACCCGAACACAGCGCACCCACAGCTTACTAACCTTACTAACCCGAACACAGCGCACCCACGGCTTACTAACCCGAACACAGCGCACCCACGGCTTCCTAACCCGAACACAGCGCAGTCACGGCTTCCTAACCCGAACACAGCGCACCCACGGCTTACTAACCCGAACACAGCGCACCCACGGCTTACTAACCCGAGCACAGCGCACCCACGGCTTACTAACCCGAACACAGCGCACCCACGGCTTACTAACCCGAGCACAGCGCACCCACGGCTTGCTAACCCGAACACAGCGCACCCACGGCTTACTAACCCGAACACAGCGCACCCACGGCTTGCTAAGCCGAACACAGCGCACCCACGGCTTACTAACCCGAACACAGCGCACCCACGGCTTACTAACCTTACTAACCCAAACACAGCGCACCCACGGCTTGCTAACCCGAACACAGTGCACCCACGGCTTACTAACCCGAGCAGAGCGCACCCACGGCTTCCTAACCCGAACACAGCGCACCCACGGCTTACTAACCCTAACACAGCGCACCCACAGCTTACTAACCCGAACACAGCGCACCCACAGCTTACTAACCTTACTAACCCAAACACAGTGCACCCACAGCTTACTAACCCGAACACAGCGCACCCACAGCTTACTAACCCGAACACAGCGTAGTCACAGCTTACTAACCCGAACACAGCGCACCCACGGCTTACTAACCCGAACACAGCGCACCCACGGCTTACTAACGCGAACACAGAGAACCCACAACTTACTAACCCGAACACAGCGCACCCACGGCTTACTAACCCGAACACAGCGCACCCACGGTTTACTAACCCGAACACAGCGCACCCACAGGTTACTAACCCTAACACAGCGCAGTCACAGCTTACGAACCCGAACACAGCGCACCCACGGCTTGCTAAGCCGAACACAGCGCACCCACGGCTTACTAACCCGAACACAGCGCACCCACGGCTTACTAACCCGAACACAGCGCACCCACAGCTTACTAACCCTAACACAGCGCAGTCACAGCTTACTAACCTTACTAACCCGAACACAGCGCACCCACGGCTTACTAACCCGAACACAGCGCACCCACAGGTTACTAACCCGAACAGAGCGCACCCACGGCTTACTAACCCGAACACAGCGCACCCACGGCTTGCTAAGCCGAACACAGCGCACCCACGGCTTACTAACCCGAACACAGCGCACCCACGGCTTACTAACCCGAACACAGCGCAGTCACGGCTTACTAACCCGAACACAGCGCACCCACGGCTTACTAACACGAACACAGCGCACCCACAGCTTACTAACCCAAACACAGCGCAGTCACGGCTTACTAACCCGAACACAGCGCACCCACAGATTACTGACCCGAACACAGCGCACCCACAGCTTACTAACCTTACTAACCCGAACACAGCGCACCCACAGCTTACTAACCCGAACACAGCGCACCCACGGCTTACTAACCCGAACACAGCGCACCCATGGCTTGCTAAGCCGAACACAGCGCACCCACGGCTTGCTAACCCGAACACAGCGCACCCACGGCATACTAACACGAACACAGCGCACCCACGGGTTACTAACCCGAACACAGCGCAGTCACGGCTTACTAACCCGAACACAGCGCAGTCACGGCTTACTAACCTTACTAACCCGAACACAGCGCAGTCACAGCTTACTAACCCGAACACAGCGCACCCACGGCTTGCTAACCCGAACACAGCGCACCCACAGCTTACTAACCTTACTAACCCTAACACAGCGCACCCATGGCTTACTAACCCGAACACAGCCCACCCACGGCTTACTAACCCGAACACAGCGCACCCACAGCTTACTAACCCGAACACAGCGCAGTCACGGCTTACTAACCCGAACACAGCGCACCCACGGCTTACTAACCCAAACACAGCGAACCCACGACTTATTAACCCGAACACAGCGCACGCACGGCTTACTAACCTTACTAACGCAAACACAGCGCACACACAGCTTACTAACCCGAACACAGCGCACCCACAGATTACTAACCCGAACGCAGCGCACCCACAGCTTACTAACCCGAACACAGCGCACCCACGGCTTACTAACCCGAACACAGCGCACCCACGGCTTACTAACCCGAACACAGCGCACCCACGGCTTGCTAAGCCGAACACAGCGCACCCACGGCTTACTAACCCGAACACAGCGCACCCACGGCTTACTAACCCGAACACAGCGCACCCACAGCTTACTAACCTTACTAACCCGAACACAGCGCACCCACAGCTTACTAACGCGAACACAGCGAACCCACAACTTACTAACCCGAACACAGCGCACCCACAGTTTACTAACCCGAAGACAGCGCACCCACAGATTACTAACCCGAACACAGCGCACCCACAGCTTACTAACCCGAACACAGCGCACCCACAGATTACTAACCCGAACACAGCGCACCCACAGCTTACTAACCTTACTAACCCGAACACAGCGCACCCACAGCTTACTAACCCGAACACAGCGCACCCACGGCTTGCTAACCCGAACACAGCGCAGTCACGGCTTACTAACCCGAACACAGCGCACCCACGGCTTACTAACCCGAGCACAGCGCAGTCACGGCTTACTAACCCTAACACAGTGCAGTCACAGCTGACTAACCTAACTAACCCGAACACAGCGCACCCACAGCTTACTAACCCGAACACAGCGCACCCACGGCTTGCTAACCCGAACACAGCGCACCCACGGCTTGCTAAGCCGAACACAGCGCACCCACGGCTTACTAACCCGAACACAGCGCATCTATGGCTTACTAACCCAAACACAGCGCACCCACGGCTTATAACCCTAACACAGCGCACCCACGGTTTACTAACCCGAACACAGCGCACCCACGGCTTACTAACCCTAACACAGCGCAGTCACCGCTTACTAACCCGAACACAGCGCAGTCACGGCTTACTAACCCGAACACAGCGCACCCACGGCTTACTAACCCTAACACAGCGCAGTCACAGCTTACTAACCTTACTAACCCGAACACAGCGCACCCACAGCTTACTAACCCGAACACAGCGCACCCACGGCTTCCTAACCCGAACACAGCGCACCCACAGCTTACTAACCTTACTAACCCAAACACAGCGCACCCACAGCTTACTAACCCGAACACAGCCTTACCCAGAGCTTACTAACCCGAACACAGCGCAGTCACAGCTTACTAACCTGAACACAGCGCACCCACGGCTTACTAACCCGAGCACAGCGCAGTCACAGCTTACTAACCTGAACACAGCGCACCCACAGCTTACTAACCTTACTAACCCGAACACAGCGCACCCACAGCTTACTAACGCGAACACAGCGAACCCACAACTTACTAACCCGAACACAGCGCAGTCACAGCTTACTAACCCGAACACAGCGCACCCACGGCTTACTAACCCGAGCACAGCGCACCCACAGCTTACTAACCCGAACACAGCGCACCCACGGCTTGCTAACCGGAACACAGCGCACCCACAGCTTACTAACGTTACTAACCCTAACACAGCGCACCCACAGCTTACTAACCTTACTAACCCTAACACAGCGCACCCACGGCTTGCTAACCGGAACACAGCGCACCCACGGCTTGCTAACCCGAACACAGCGCACCCACGGCTTACTAACCCGAACACAGCGAACCCACGGCTTACTAACCCGAACACAGCGAACCCACGACTTACTAAGCCGAACACAGCGCACCCACAGCTTACTAAGCCGAACACAGCGCACCCACGGCTTGCTAAGCCGAACACAGCGCACCCACGGCTTCCTAACCCGAACACAGCGCACCCACGGCTTCCTAACCCGAACACAGCGAACCCACGACTTACTAAGCCGAACACAGCGCACCCACAGCTTACTAACCCGAACACAGCGCACCCACGGCTTACTAACCTTACTAACGCAAACACAACGCACCCACAGCTTACTAACCCGAACACAGCGAACCCACGACTTACTAAGCCGAACACAGCGCACCCACAACTTACTAACCCGAACACAGCGCACCCACG
Organism: Mobula birostris; assembly: GCF_030028105.1. Taxonomy (NCBI): domain Eukaryota; kingdom Metazoa; phylum Chordata; class Chondrichthyes; order Myliobatiformes; family Myliobatidae; genus Mobula; species Mobula birostris. Next base: position 34,498,829 of record NC_092380.1, on the reverse strand, counting down.
GCTTACTAACCTTACTAACGCAAACACAACGCACCCACAGCTTACTAACCCGAACACAGCGCACCCACAGTTTACTAACCCGAACACAGCGCAGTCACAGCTTACTAACCCGAACACAGCGCACCCACAGATTACTAACCCGAACACAGCGCACCCACGGCTTGCTAACCCGAACACAGCGCACCCACGGTTTACTAACCCGAACACAGCGCACCCACGGTTTACTAACCCGAACACAGCGCACCCACAGGTTACTAACCCTAACACAGCGCAGTCACAGCTTACGAACCCGAACACAGCGCACCCACGGCTTGCTAACCCGAACACAGCGCACCCACGGCTTACTAACCCGAACACAGCGCACCCACGGCTTACTAACCCGAACACAGCGCACCCACAGCTTACTAACCTTACTAACCCTAACACAGCGCACCCATGGCTTACTAACCCGAACACAGCCCACCCACGGCTTACTAACCCGAACACAGCGAACCCACGGCTTACTAACCCGAACACAGCGAACCCACGACTTACTAAGCCGAACACAGCGCACCCACAGCTTACTAACCCGAACACAGTGCACCCACGGCTTGCTAAGCCGAACACAGCGCACCCACGGCTTCCTAACCCGAACACAGCGCACCCACGGCTTACTAACCCGAACACAGCGCACCCACGGCTTACTAACCCAAACACAGCGAACCCACGACTTACTAACCCGAACACAGCGCACCCACGGCTTACTAACCTTACTAACGCAAACACAGCGCACCCACAGCTTACTAACCCGAACACAGCGCAGTCACAGCTTACTAACCCGAACACAGCGCAGTCACGGCTTACTAACCCGAACACAGCGCACCCACGGCTTACTAACCCGAACACAGCGAACCCACGGCTTACTAACCCGAACACAGCGCACCCACAGATTACTAACCCGAACACAGCGCACCCACAGCTTACTAACCTTACTAACCCGAACACAGCGCACCCACGGCTTACTAACCCGAACACAGCGCACCCACGGCTTCCTAACCCGAACACAGCGCAGTCACGGCTTCCTAACCCGAACACAGCGCACCCACGGCTTCCTAACCCGAACACAGCGCACCCACGGCTTACTAACCCGAGCACAGCGCACCCACGGCTTACTAACCCGAACACAGCGCACCCACGGCTTACTAACCCGAGCACAGCGCACCCACGGCTTGCTAACCCGAACACAGCGCACCCACGGCTTACTAACCCGAACACAGCGCACCCACGGCTTGCTAAGCCGAACACAGCGCACCCACGGCTTACTAACCCGAACACAGCGCACCCACGGCTTACTAACCTTACTAACCCAAACACAGCGCACCCACGGCTTGCTAACCCGAACACAGTGCACCCACGGCTTACTAACCCGAGCAGAGCGCACCCACGGCTTCCTAACCCGAACACAGCGCACCCACGGCTTACTAACCCTAACACAGCGCACCCACAGCTTACTAACCCGAACACAGCGCACCCACAGCTTACTAACCTTACTAACCCAAACACAGTGCACCCACAGCTTACTAACCCGAACACAGCGCACCCACAGCTTACTAACCCGAACACAGCGTAGTCACAGCTTACTAACCCGAACACAGCGCACCCACGGCTTACTAACCCGAACACAGCGCACCCACGGCTTACTAACGCGAACACAGAGAACCCACAACTTACTAACCCGAACACAGCGCACCCACGGCTTACTAACCCGAACACAGCGCACCCACGGTTTACTAACCCGAACACAGCGCACCCACAGGTTACTAACCCTAACACAGCGCAGTCACAGCTTACGAACCCGAACACAGCGCACCCACGGCTTGCTAAGCCGAACACAGCGCACCCACGGCTTACTAACCCGAACACAGCGCACCCACGGCTTACTAACCCGAACACAGCGCACCCACAGCTTACTAACCCTAACACAGCGCAGTCACAGCTTACTAACCTTACTAACCCGAACACAGCGCACCCACGGCTTACTAACCCGAACACAGCGCACCCACAGGTTACTAACCCGAACAGAGCGCACCCACGGCTTACTAACCCGAACACAGCGCACCCACGGCTTGCTAAGCCGAACACAGCGCACCCACGGCTTACTAACCCGAACACAGCGCACCCACGGCTTACTAACCCGAACACAGCGCAGTCACGGCTTACTAACCCGAACACAGCGCACCCACGGCTTACTAACACGAACACAGCGCACCCACAGCTTACTAACCCAAACACAGCGCAGTCACGGCTTACTAACCCGAACACAGCGCACCCACAGATTACTGACCCGAACACAGCGCACCCACAGCTTACTAACCTTACTAACCCGAACACAGCGCACCCACAGCTTACTAACCCGAACACAGCGCACCCACGGCTTACTAACCCGAACACAGCGCACCCATGGCTTGCTAAGCCGAACACAGCGCACCCACGGCTTGCTAACCCGAACACAGCGCACCCACGGCATACTAACACGAACACAGCGCACCCACGGGTTACTAACCCGAACACAGCGCAGTCACGGCTTACTAACCCGAACACAGCGCAGTCACGGCTTACTAACCTTACTAACCCGAACACAGCGCAGTCACAGCTTACTAACCCGAACACAGCGCACCCACGGCTTGCTAACCCGAACACAGCGCACCCACAGCTTACTAACCTTACTAACCCTAACACAGCGCACCCATGGCTTACTAACCCGAACACAGCCCACCCACGGCTTACTAACCCGAACACAGCGCACCCACAGCTTACTAACCCGAACACAGCGCAGTCACGGCTTACTAACCCGAACACAGCGCACCCACGGCTTACTAACCCAAACACAGCGAACCCACGACTTATTAACCCGAACACAGCGCACGCACGGCTTACTAACCTTACTAACGCAAACACAGCGCACACACAGCTTACTAACCCGAACACAGCGCACCCACAGATTACTAACCCGAACGCAGCGCACCCACAGCTTACTAACCCGAACACAGCGCACCCACGGCTTACTAACCCGAACACAGCGCACCCACGGCTTACTAACCCGAACACAGCGCACCCACGGCTTGCTAAGCCGAACACAGCGCACCCACGGCTTACTAACCCGAACACAGCGCACCCACGGCTTACTAACCCGAACACAGCGCACCCACAGCTTACTAACCTTACTAACCCGAACACAGCGCACCCACAGCTTACTAACGCGAACACAGCGAACCCACAACTTACTAACCCGAACACAGCGCACCCACAGTTTACTAACCCGAAGACAGCGCACCCACAGATTACTAACCCGAACACAGCGCACCCACAGCTTACTAACCCGAACACAGCGCACCCACAGATTACTAACCCGAACACAGCGCACCCACAGCTTACTAACCTTACTAACCCGAACACAGCGCACCCACAGCTTACTAACCCGAACACAGCGCACCCACGGCTTGCTAACCCGAACACAGCGCAGTCACGGCTTACTAACCCGAACACAGCGCACCCACGGCTTACTAACCCGAGCACAGCGCAGTCACGGCTTACTAACCCTAACACAGTGCAGTCACAGCTGACTAACCTAACTAACCCGAACACAGCGCACCCACAGCTTACTAACCCGAACACAGCGCACCCACGGCTTGCTAACCCGAACACAGCGCACCCACGGCTTGCTAAGCCGAACACAGCGCACCCACGGCTTACTAACCCGAACACAGCGCATCTATGGCTTACTAACCCAAACACAGCGCACCCACGGCTTATAACCCTAACACAGCGCACCCACGGTTTACTAACCCGAACACAGCGCACCCACGGCTTACTAACCCTAACACAGCGCAGTCACCGCTTACTAACCCGAACACAGCGCAGTCACGGCTTACTAACCCGAACACAGCGCACCCACGGCTTACTAACCCTAACACAGCGCAGTCACAGCTTACTAACCTTACTAACCCGAACACAGCGCACCCACAGCTTACTAACCCGAACACAGCGCACCCACGGCTTCCTAACCCGAACACAGCGCACCCACAGCTTACTAACCTTACTAACCCAAACACAGCGCACCCACAGCTTACTAACCCGAACACAGCCTTACCCAGAGCTTACTAACCCGAACACAGCGCAGTCACAGCTTACTAACCTGAACACAGCGCACCCACGGCTTACTAACCCGAGCACAGCGCAGTCACAGCTTACTAACCTGAACACAGCGCACCCACAGCTTACTAACCTTACTAACCCGAACACAGCGCACCCACAGCTTACTAACGCGAACACAGCGAACCCACAACTTACTAACCCGAACACAGCGCAGTCACAGCTTACTAACCCGAACACAGCGCACCCACGGCTTACTAACCCGAGCACAGCGCACCCACAGCTTACTAACCCGAACACAGCGCACCCACGGCTTGCTAACCGGAACACAGCGCACCCACAGCTTACTAACGTTACTAACCCTAACACAGCGCACCCACAGCTTACTAACCTTACTAACCCTAACACAGCGCACCCACGGCTTGCTAACCGGAACACAGCGCACCCACGGCTTGCTAACCCGAACACAGCGCACCCACGGCTTACTAACCCGAACACAGCGAACCCACGGCTTACTAACCCGAACACAGCGAACCCACGACTTACTAAGCCGAACACAGCGCACCCACAGCTTACTAAGCCGAACACAGCGCACCCACGGCTTGCTAAGCCGAACACAGCGCACCCACGGCTTCCTAACCCGAACACAGCGCACCCACGGCTTCCTAACCCGAACACAGCGAACCCACGACTTACTAAGCCGAACACAGCGCACCCACAGCTTACTAACCCGAACACAGCGCACCCACGGCTTACTAACCTTACTAACGCAAACACAACGCACCCACAGCTTACTAACCCGAACACAGCGAACCCACGACTTACTAAGCCGAACACAGCGCACCCACAGCTTACTAACCCGAACACAGCGCACCCACGGCTTACTAACCTTACTAACGCAAACACAACGCACCCACAGCTTACTAACCCGAACACAGCGCACCCACAGTTTACTAACCCGAACACAGCGCAGTCACAGCTTACTAACCCGAACACAGCGCACCCACAGATTACTAACCCGAACACAGCGCACCCACGGCTTGCTAACCCGAACACAGCGCACCCACAGCTTACTAAACCGAACACAGCGCACCCACAGCTTGCTAAGCTGAACACAGCGCACCCACGGCTTACTAACCCGAACACAGCGCACCCACAGCTTACTAACCTTACTAACCCGAACACAGCGCACCCACAGCTTACTAACCCGAACACAGCGCACCCACAGCTTACTATCCCGAACACAGCGCACCCACGGCTTGCTAAGCCGAACACAGCGCACCCACGGCTTGCTAACCCGAACACAGCGCACCCACGGCTTACTAACCCGAGCACAGCGCAGTCACGGCTTACTAACCCGAACACAGCGCAGTCACGGCTTACTAACCCAAACACAGCGCACCCACAGCTTACTAACCCTAACACAGTGCAGTCACAGCTTACTAACCTTACTAACCCGAACACAGCGCACCCACAGCTTACTAACCCGAACACAGCGCACCCACGGCTTGCTAAGCCGAACACAGCGCACCCACGGCTTCCTAACCCGAACACTGCGCACCCACGGCTTACTAACCCGAACACAGCGCATCTACGGCTTACTAACCTTACTAACCCAAACACAGCGCACCCACGGCTTATAACCCTAACACAGCGCACCCACGGCTTACTAACCCGAACACAGCGCACCCACGGCTTACTAACCCGAACACAGCGCAGTCACCGCTTACTAACCCGAACACAGCGCACTCACGGCTTACTAACCCGAACACAGCACACCCACAGCTTACTAACCCTAACACAGCGCAGTCATAGCTTACTAACCTTACTAACCCGAACACAGCGCACCCACGGCTTACTAACCCGAACACAGCGCACCCACGGCTTACTAACCCGAACACAGCGCAGTCACGGCTTACTAACCCGAACACAGCGCACCCACAGCTTACTAACCCTAACACAGCGCAGTCACGGCTTACTAACCCGAACACAGCGCAGTCACGGCTTACTAACCCTAACACAGCGCACCCAGAGCTTACTAACCTTAACACAGCGCAGTCACAGCTTACTAACCCGAACACAGCGCAGTCACGGCTTACTGACCCGAACACAGCGCAGTCACGGCTTACTAACCTGAACACAGCGCACCCACAGCTTACTAACCCGAGCACAGCGCACCCACAGCTTACTAACCCGAACACAGCGCACCCACGGCTTGCTAACCCGAACACAGCGCACCCACAGCTTCCTAACCTTACTAACCCTAACACAGCGCACCCACGGCTTACTAACCCGAACACAGCCCACCCACGGCTTACTAACCCGAACACAGCGCACCCACGGCTTACTAACCCGAACGCAGCGCACCCACGGCTTACTAACCCGAACGCAGCGCACCCACGGCTTACTAACCCGAACGCAGCGCACCCACGGCTTACTAACCCGAACACAGCGCACCCACGGCTTACTAACCTTACTAACCCGAACACAGCGCACCCACAGCTTACTAACCCGAACACAGCGCACCCACAGCTTACTAACCCGAACACAGCGAACCCACAGCTTACTAACCCGAACACAGCGCACCCACAGATTACTAACCCGAACACAGCGCACCCACAGCTTACTAACCTTACTAACCCGAACACAGCGCACCCACAGCTTACTAACCCGAACACAGCGCACCCACGGCTTGCTAACCCGAACACAGCGCAGTCACGGCTTACTAACCCGAACACAGCGCACCCACGGCTTACTAACCCGAACACAGCGCAGTCACGGCTTACTAGCCCGAACACAGCGCACCCACGGCTTACTAACCCGAACACAGCGCACCCACGGCTTGCTAACCCGAACACAGCGCACCCACGGCTTGCTAAGCCGAACACAGCGCACCCACGGCTTACTAACCCGAACACAACGCACCCACGGCTTACTAACCCGAACACAGCGCACCCACGGTTTACTAACCTGAACACAGCGCACCCACGGCTTACTAACCCTAACACAGCGCAGTCACGGCTTACTAACCCGAACACAGCGCACCCACGGCTTACTAACCCTAACACAGCGCACCCACAGCTTACTAACCTTACTAACCCTAACACAGCGCACCCACGGCTTGCTAACCGGAACACAGCGCACCCACGGCTTGCTAACCCGAACACAGCGGACCCACGGCTTACTAACCCGAACACAGCGAACCCACGACTTTCTAAACCGAACACAGCGCACCCACGGCTTGCTAAGCCGAACACAGCGCACCCACGGCTTACTAACCCGAGCACAGCGCACCCACGGCTTGCTAAGCCGAACACAGTGCACCCACAGATTGCTGACCCGAACACAGCGCACCCACAGCTTACTAACCTTACTAACCCGAACACAGCGCACCCACGGCTTCCTAACCCGAACACAGCGCACCCACGGCTTCCTAACCCGAACACAGCGCACTCACGGCTTACTAACCCGAACACAGCGAACCCACGACGTACTAAGCCGAACACAGCGCACCCACAGCTTACTAACCCGAACACAGCGCACCCACGGCTTACTAACCTTACTGACGCAAACACAACGCACCCGCAGCTTACTAACCCGAACACAGCGCACCCACAGCTTACTAACCCGAACGCAGCGCAGTCACAGTTTACTAACCCGAACACAGCGCACCCACAGATTACTAACCCGAACACAGCGCACCCACGGCTTGCCAACCCGAACGCAGCGCACCCACAGCTTACTAACCCGAACACAGCGCACCCACAGCTTACTAAACCGAACACAGCGCACCCACGGCTTGCTAAGCCGAACACAGCGCACCCACGGCTTACTAACCTGAACACAGCGCACCCACAGCTTACTAACCCGAACACAGCGCACCCACGGCTTACTAACCTTACTAACCCGAACACAGCGCACCCACAGCTTACTAACCCGAACACAGCGCACCCACAGCTTGCTAAGCCGAACACAGCGCACCCACGGCTTGCTAACCCGAACACAGCGCACCCACGGCTTATAACCCGAACACAGCGCACCCATAGCTTACTAACCCGAACACAGCGCACCCACAGCTTACTAATCCGAACACAGCGCACCCACAGCTTACTAACCTTACTAACCCGAACTCAGCGCACCCACGGCTTGCTAACCCGAACACAGCGCACCCACGGCTTGCTAACCCGAACACAGCGCAGTCACGGCTTACTAACCTGAACACAGCGCACCCACGGCTTACTAACCCGAACACAGTGCAGTCACAGCTTACTAACCACAACACAGCGCATCCACGGCTTACTAACCCTAACACAGCGCAGTCACAGCTTACTAACCTTACTAACCCGAACACAGCGCAGTCACAGCTTACTAACCCGAACAAAGCGCAGTCACGGCTTACTAACCCGAACACAGCGCACCCACGGCTTACTAACCCGAACACAGCGCAGTCACAGCTTACTAACCCGAACACAGCGCAGTCACGGCTTACTAACCTGAACACAGCGCACCCACAGCTTACTAACCCGAGCACAGCGTACCCGCAGCTTACTAACCCGAACACAGCGCACCCACGGCTTGCTAACCCAAACAGAGCGCACCCACAGTTTACTAACCTCACTAACCCTAACACAGCGCACCCACAGCTTACTAACCTGAGCACAGCGCACCCACAGCTTACTAACCCGGACACAGCGCACCCACGGCTTGCTAACCCGAACACAGCGCACCCACGGCTTGCTAACCCGAACAGAGCGCACCCACGGCTTGCTAACCCGAACACAGCGAACCCACGGCTTACTAACCCGAACACAGCGAACCCACGACTTACTAAGCCGAACACAGCGCACCCACAGCTTACTAACCCGAACACAGGGCACCCACGGCTTACTAACCCGAACACAGCGCACCCACGGCTTACTAACCCGAACACAGCGCAGTCACAGCTTACTAACCTTACTAACCCGAACACAGCGCACCCACAGTTTACTAACCTTACTAACCCGAACACAGCGCACCCACGGCTTGCTAAGCCGAACACAGCGCACCCACGGCTTACTAACCCGAACACAGCGCACCCACGGCTTACTAACCTTACTAACGCAAACACAACGCACCCACAGCTCACTAACCCGAACACAGCGCACCCACAGCTTACTAACCCGAACACAGCGCACCCACGGCTTACTAACCCGAACACAGCGCACCCACAGCTTACTAACCTTACTAACCCGAACACAGCGCACCCACAGCTTACTAAGCTTACTAACCCGAACACAGCGCACCCACAGATTACTAACCCGAACGCAGCGCACCCACAGCTTACTAACCTTACTAACCCGAACACAGCGCACCCACGGCTTACTAACCCAAACACAGCGCACCCACAGCTTACTAACCTTACTAACCCGAACACAGCGCACCCACGGCTTACTAACCCGAACACAGCGCACCCACAGTTTACTAACCCGAACACAGCGAACCCACAGCTTACTAACCCGAACACAGCGAACCCACAGCTTACTAACCCGAACACAGCGCACCCACAGCTTACTAACCCGAACACAGCGCACCCACGGCTTGCTAAGCCGAACACAGCGAACCCACAGCTTACTAACCCGAACACAGCGCACCCACGGCTTGCTAACCCGAACACAGCGCACCCACGGCTTACTAACCCGAACACAGCGCAGTCACGGCTTACTAACCCGAACACAGCGCACCCACGGCTTACTAACCCGAACACAGCGCACCCACGGCTTACTAACCCTAACACAGCGCAGTCACGGCTTACTAACCCTAACACAGCGCACCCAGAGCTTACTAACCTTAACACAGCGCAGTCACAGCTTACTAACCCGAACACAGCGCAGTCACGGCTTACTGACCCGAACACAGCGCAGTCACGGCTTACTAACCCGAACACAGCGCACCCACAGCTTACTAACCCGAGCACAGCGCACCCACAGCTTACTAACCCGAACACAGCGCACCCACGGCTTGCTAACCCGAACACAGCGCACCCACAGTTTCCTAACCTTACTAACCCTAACACAGCGCACCCACGGCTTACTAACCCGAACACAGCCCACCCACGGCTTACTAACCCGAACACAGCGCACCCACAGCTTACTAACCCGAACACAGCGCAGTCACGGCTTACTAACCCGAACACAGCGCACCCACGGCTTACTAACCCGAACACAGCGCACCCACAGATTACTAACCCGAACGCAGCGCACCCACAGCTTACTAACCCGAACACAGCGCACCCACAGCTTACTAACCCTAACACAGCGCACCCACGGCTTACTAACCCGAACACAGCGCACCCACGGCTTACTAACCCGAACACAGCGCACCCACGGCTTACTAACCTTACTAACCCGAACACAGCGCACCCACAGCTTACTAACCCGAACACAGCACACCCACAGCTTACTAACCCGAACACAGCGAACCCACAGCTTACTAACCCGAACACAGCGCACCCACAGATTACTAACCCGAACACAGCGCACCCACAGCTTACTAACCTTACTAACCCGAACACAGCGCACCCACAGCTTACTAACCCGAACACAGCGCACCCACGGCTTGCTAACCCGAACACAGCGCAGTCACGGCTTACTAACCCGAACACAGCGCAGTCACGGCTTACTAACCTGAACACAGCGCACCCACAGCTTACTAACCCTAACACAGTGCAGTCACAGCTTAATAACCTTACTAACCCGAACACAGCGCACCCACGGCTTACTAACCCGAACACAGCGCACCCACGGCTTGCTAAGCCGAACACAGCGCACCCACGGTTTACTAACCCGAACACAGCGCACCCACGGCTTACTAACCCTAACACAGCGCAGTCACCGCTTACTAACCCGAACACAGCGCAGTCACGGCTTACTAACCCGAACACAGCGCACCCACGGCTTACTAACCCTAACACAGCGCACCCACAGCTTACTAACCTTACTAACCCTAACACAGCGCACCCACGGCTTGCTAACCGGAACACAGCGCACCCACGGCTTGCTAACCCGAACACAGCGGACCCACGGCTTACTAACCCGAACACAGCGAACCCACGGCTTACTAACCCGAACACAGCGAACCCACGACTTACTAAGCCGAACACAGCGCACCCACGGCTTGCTAAGCCGAACACAGCGCACCCACGGCTTACTAACCCGAACACAGCGCACCCACGGCTTGCTAAACCGAACACAGCGCACCCACAGATTACTGACCCGAACACAGCGCACCCACAGCTTACTAACCTTACTAACCCGAACACAGCGCACCCACGGCTTCCTAACCCGAACACAGCGCACCCACGGCTTCCTAACCCGAACACAGCGCACTCACGGCTTACTAACCCGAACACAGCGAACCCACGACTTACTAAGCCGAACACAGCGCACCCACAGCTTACTAACCCGAACACAGCGCACCCACGGCTTACTAACCTTACTAACGCAAACACAACGCACCCGCAGCTTACTAACCCGAACACAGCGCACCCACAGCTTACTAACCCGAACGCAGCGCAGTCACAGTTTACTAACCCGAACACAGCGCACCCACAGATTACTAACCCGAACACAGCGCACCCACGGCTTGCTAACCCGAACGCAGCGCACCCACAGCTTACTAACCCGAACACAGCGCACCCACAGCTTACTAAACCGAACACAGCGCACCCACGGCTTGCTAAGCCGAACACAGCGCACCCACGGCTTACTAACCCGAACACAGCGCACCCACAGCTTACTAACCCGAACACAGCGCACCCATGGCTTACTAACCTTACTAACCCGAACACAGCGCACCCACAGCTTACTAACCCGAACACAGCGCACCCACAGCTTACTATCCCGAACACAGCGCACCCACAGCTTACTAACCCGAACACAGCGCACCCACGGCTTGCTAAGCCGAACACAGCGCACCCACGGCTTGCTAACCCGAACACAGCGCACCCACGGCTTATAACCCGAACACAGCGCACCCATAGCTTACTAACCCGAACACAGCGCACCCACAGTTTACTAATCCGAACACAGCGCACCCACAGTTTACTAACCTTACTAACCCGAACTCAGCGCACCCACGGCTTGCTAACCCGAACACAGCGCACCCACGGCTTGCTAACCCGAACACAGCGCAGTCACGGCTTACTAACCTGAACACAGCGCACCCACGGCTTACTAACCCGAACACAGTGCAGTCACAGCTTACTAACCACAACACAGCGCATCCACGGCTTACTAACCCTAACACAGCGCAGTCACAGCTTACTAACCTTACTAACCCGAACACAGCTCAGTCACAGCTTACTAACCCGAACACAGCGCAGTCACGGCTTACTAACCCGAACACAGCGCACCCACGGCTTACTAACCCGAACACAGCGCAGTCACAGCTTATTAACCCGAACACAGCGCAGTCACGGCTTACTAACCTGAACACAGCGCACCCACAGCTTACTAACCCGAGCACAGCGTACCCGCAGCTTACTAACCCGAACACAGCGCACCCACGGCTTGCTAACCCAAACAGAGCGCACCCACAGTTTACTAACCTCACTAACCTTAACACAGCGCACCCACAGCTTACTAACCTGAGCACAGCGCACCCACAGCTTACTAACCCGGACACAGCGCACCCACGGCTTGCTAACCCGAACACAGCGCACCCACGGCTTGCTAACCCGAACAGAGCGCACCCACGGCTTGCTAACCCGAACACAGCGAACCCACGGCTTACTAACCCGAACACAGCGAACCCACGACTTACTAAGCCGAACACAGCGCACCCACAGCTTACTAACTCGAACACAGGGGACCAATGGCTTACTAACCCGAACACAGCGCACCCACGGCTTACTAACCCGAACACAGCGCAGTCACAGGTTACTAACCTTACTAACCCGAACACAGCGCACCCACAGTTTACTAACCTTACTAACCCGAACACAGCGCACCCACGGCTTGCTAAGCCGAACACAGCGCACCCACGGCTTACTAACCCGAACACAGCGCACCCACGGCTTACTAACCTTACTAACGCAAACACAACGCACCCACAGCTTACTAACCCGAACACAGCGCAGTCACAGCTTACTAACCCGAACACAGCGCACCCACAGCTTACTAACCCGAACACAGCGCAGTCACAGCTTACTAACCCGAACACAGCGCACCCACGGCTTACTAACCCGAACACAGCGCACCCACAGCTTACTAACCTTACTAACCCGAACACAGCGCACCCACAGCTTACTAACCTTACTAACCCGAACACAGCGCACCCACAGATTACTAACCCGAACACAGCGCACCCACGGCTTACTAACCCGAACACAGCGCAGTCACAGGTTACTAACCTTACTAACCCGAACACAGCGCACCCACAGTTTACTAACCTTACTAACCCGAACACAGCGCACCCACGGCTTGCTAAGCCGAACACAGCGCACCCACGGCTTACTAACCCGAACACAGCGCACCCACGGCTTACTAACCTTACTAACGCAAACACAACGCACCCACAGCTTACTAACCCGAACACAGCGCAGTCACAGCTTACTAACCCGAACACAGCGCACCCACAGCTTACTAACCCGAACACAGCGCAGTCACAGCTTACTAACCCGAACACAGCGCACCCACGGCTTACTAACCCGAACACAGCGCACCCACAGCTTACTAACCTTACTAACCCGAACACAGCGCACCCACAGCTTACTAACCTTACTAACCCGAACACAGCGCACCCACAGATTACTAACCCGAACGCAGCGCACCCACAGCTTACTAACCTTACTAACCCGAACACAGCGCACCCACGGCTTACTAACCCGAACACAGCGCACCCACAGCTTACTAACCTTACTAACCCGAACACAGCGCACCCACGGCTTACTAACCCGAACACAGCGCACCCACAGTTTACTAACCCGAACACAGCGAACCCACAGCTTACTAACCCGAACACAGCGAACCCACAGCTTACTAACCCGAACACAGCGCACCCACAGCTTACTAACCTTACTAACCCGAACACAGCGCACCCACAGCTTACTAACCCGAACACAGCGCACCCACGGCTTGCTAAGCCGAACACAGCGAACCCACAGCTTACTAACCCGAACACAGCGCACCCACGGCTTGCTAACCCGAACACAGCGCACCCACGGCTTACTAACCCGAACACAGCGCAGTCACGGCTTACTAACCCGAACACAGCGCACCCACGGCTTACTAACCCGAACACAGCGCACCCACGGCTTACTAACCCTAACACAGCGCAGTCACGGCTTACTAACCCGAACACAGCGCACCCACAGCTTACTAACCCTAACACAGCGCAGTCACAGCTTACTAACCTTACTAACCCGAACACAGCGCACCCACAGCTTACTAACCCGAACACAGTGCACCCACGGCTTGCTAACCCGAACACAGCGCATCTACGGCTTACTAACCCAAACACAGCGCACCCACGGCTTATAACCCTAACACAGCGCACCCACGGCTTACTAACCCGAACACAGCGCACCCACGGCTTACTAACCCGAACACAGCGCAGTCACCGCTTACTAACCCGAACACAGCGCACTCACGGCTTACTAACCCGAACACAGCGCACCCACAGCTTACTAACCCTAACACAGCGCAGTCACAGCTTACTAACCTTACTAACCCGAACACAGCGCACCCACAGCTTACTAACCCGAACATAGCGCACCCACAGCTTACTAACCCGAACACAGCGCACCCACAGTTTACTAACCCGAACACAGCGAACCCACAGCTTACTAACCCGAACACAGCGCACCCACAGCTTACTAACCCGAACACAGCGCACCTACGGCTTGCTAAGCCGAAGACAGCGCACCCACAGCTTACTAACCCGAACACAGCGCACCCACAGCTTACTAACCCGAACACAGCGCACCCACAGTTTACTAACCCGAACACAGCGAACCCACAGCTTACTAACCCGAACACAGCGCACCTACGGCTTGCTAAGCCGAAGACAGCGCACCCACAGCTTGCTAACCCGAACACAGCGCACCCACAGCTTACTAACCTTACTAACCCGAACACAGCGCACCCACGGCTTGCTAAGCCGAACTCAGCGCACCCACGGCTTGCTAACCCGAACACAGCGCAGTCACGGCTTACTAACCTGAACACAGCGCACCCACGGCTTACTAACCCGAACACAGCGCACCCACGGCTTACTAACCACAACACAGCGCACCCACAGCTTACTAACCCTAACACAGCGCAATCACAGCTTACTAACCTTACTAACCCGAACACAGCGCACCCACAGCTTACTAACCCGAATACAGCGCAGTCACGGCTTACTAACCCGAACACAGCGCACCCTCAGCTTACTAACCCGAATACAACGCAGTCACGGCTTACTAACCCGAACACAGCGCACCCACGGCTTACTAACCCGAGCACAGCGCAGTCACGGCTTACTAACCCGAACACAGCGCACCCACAGCTTACTAACCCTAACACAGCGCAGTCACAGCTTACTAACCTTACTAACCGGAAAACAGCGCACCCACAGCTTACTAACCCGAACACAGCGCACCCACAGCTTACTAACCCGAACGCAGCGCACCCACGGCTTACTAACCCGAACACAGCGCACCCACGGCTTACTAATCCGAACAGAGCGCACCCACGGCTTACTAACCCGAACACAGCGCACCCACGGCTTACTAACCTGAACACAGCGCAGTCACGGCTTACTAACCCTAACACAGCGCACCCACAGCTTACTAACCCGAACACAGCGCACCCACGGCTTACTATGCCGAACACAGCGCACCCACGGCTTACTAACCCTAACACAGCGCAGTCACGGCTTACTAACCCGAACACAGCGCACCCACGGCTTGCTAAGCCGAACACAGCGCACCCACGGCTTACTAACCCGAACACAGCGCAATCACAGCTTACTAACCCGAACACAGCGCACCCACAGCTTACTAACCCTAACACAGCGCAGTCACAGCTTACTAACCTTACTAACCCGAACACAGCGCACCCACAGCTTACTAACCCGAACACAGCGAACCCACAGCTTACTAACCCGAACACAGCGCACCCACGGCTTACTAAGCCGAACACAGCGCACCCACGGCTTACTAACCCGAACACAGCGCACCCACAGTTTACTAACCCGAACACAGCGAACCCACAGCTTACTAACCCGAACACAGCGCACCTACGGCTTGCTAAGCCGAAGACAGCGCACCCACAGCTTACTAACCCGAACACAGCGCACCCACAGCTTACTAACCCGAACACAGCGCACCTACGGCTTGCTAAGCCGAAGACAGCGCACCCACAGCTTACTAACCCGAACACAGCGCACCCACAGCTTACTAACCCGAACACAGCGCACCCACAGTTTACTAACCCGAACACAGCGAACCCACAGCTTACTAACCCGAACACAGCGCACCTACGGCTTGCTAAGCCGAAGACAGCGCACCCACAGCTTGCTAACCCGAACACAGCGCACCCACAGCTTACTAACCTTACTAACCCGAACACAGCGCACCCACGGCTTGCTAAGCCGAACTCAGCGCACCCACGGCTTGCTAACCCGAACACAGCGCAGTCACGGCTTACTAACCTGAACACAGCGCACCCACGGCTTACTAACCCGAACACAGCGCACCCACGGCTTACTAACCACAACACAGCGCACCCACAGCTTACTAACCCTAACACAGCGCAATCACAGCTTACTAACCTTACTAACCCGAACACAGCGCACCCACAGCTTACTAACCCGAATACAGCGCAGTCACGGCTTACTAACCCGAACACAGCGCACCCTCAGCTTACTAACCCGAATACAACGCAGTCACGGCTTACTAACCCGAACACAGCGCACCCACGGCTTACTAACCCGAGCACAGCGCAGTCACGGCTTACTAACCCGAACACAGCGCACCCACAGCTTACTAACCCTAACACAGCGCAGTCACAGCTTACTAACCTTACTAACCGGAAAACAGCGCACCCACAGCTTACTAACCCGAACACAGCGCACCCACAGCTTACTAACCCGAACGCAGCGCACCCACGGCTTACTAACCCGAACACAGCGCACCCACGGCTTACTAATCCGAACAGAGCGCACCCACGGCTTACTAACCCGAACACAGCGCACCCACGGCTTACTAACCTGAACACAGCGCAGTCACGGCTTACTAACCCTAACACAGCGCACCCACAGCTTACTAACCCGAACACAGCGCACCCACGGCTTACTATGCCGAACACAGCGCACCCACGGCTTACTAACCCTAACACAGCGCAGTCACGGCTTACTAACCCGAACACAGCGCACCCACGGCTTGCTAAGCCGAACACAGCGCACCCACGGCTTACTAACCCGAACACAGCGCAATCACAGCTTACTAACCCGAACACAGCGCACCCACAGCTTACTAACCCTAACACAGCGCAGTCACAGTTTACTAACCTTACTAACCCGAACACAGCGCACCCACAGCTTACTAACCCGAACACAGCGAACCCACAGCTTACTAACCCGAACACAGCGCACCCACGGCTTACTAAGCCGAACACAGCGCACCCACGGCTTGCTAAGCCGAAGACAGCGCACCCACAGTTTATAACCCTAACACAGCGCACCCACAGCTTACTAACCCTAACACAGCGCACCCACAGCTTACTAACCCGAACACAGCGCACCCACAGCTTACTAACCCTAACACAGTGCAGTCACAGCTTACTAACCTTACTAACCCGAACACAGCGCACCCACAGCTTACTAACCCGAACACAGCGCACCCACGGCTTACTAACCCGAACACAGCGCACCCACAGCTTACTAACCTTAACACAGCGCAGTCACAGCTTACTAACCTTACTAACCCGAACACAACGCACCCACGGCTTACTAACCCGAACACAGCGCACCCACAGCTTACTAACCTTAACACAGCTCAGTCACAGCTTACTAACCTTACTAACCCGAACACAGCGCAGTCAAGGCTTACTAACCCGAACACAGCGCACCCACAGCTTACTAACCTTAACACAGCGCAGTCACAGCTTACTAACCCGAACACAGCGCAGTCACGGCTTACTAACCCTAACACAGCGCAGTCACGGCTTACTAACCCGAACACAGCGCACCCACAGCTTGCTAACCCTAACACAGCGCAGTCACAGCTTACTAACCTTACTAACCGGAAAACAGCGCACCCACAGCTTACTAACCCGAACACAGCGCACCCACGGCTTACTAACCACAACACAGCGCACCCACAGCTTACTAACCTAACACAGCGCAATCACAGCTTACTAACCTTACTAACCCGAACACAGCGCACCCACGGCTTGCTAACCCGAACACAGCGCAGTCACAGCTTACTAACCCGAACACAGTGCACCCACGGCTTACTAACCCGAACACAGCGCAGTCACGGCTTACTAACCCTAACACAGCGCAGTCACGGCTTACTAACCCGAATACAGCGCACCCACGGCTTACTAACCCGAACACAGCGCACCCACAGCTTACTAACCCTAACACAGCGCAGTCACAGCTTACTAACCTTACTAACCCGAACACAGCGCACCCACAGCTTACTAACCCGAACACAGCGCACCCACGGCTTGCTAACCCGAACACAGCGCATCTACGGCTTACTAACCCAAACACAGCGCACCCACGGCTTATAACCCTAACACACCGCACCCACGGCTTACTAACCCGAACACAGCGCACCCACGGCTTACTAACCCGAACACAGCGCAGTCACCGCTTACTAACCCGAACACAGCGCACTCACGGCTTACTAACCCGAACACAGCGCACCCACAGCTTACTAACCCTAACACAGCGCAGTCACAGCTTACTAACCTTACTAACCCGAACACAGCGCACCCACAGCTTACTAACCCGAACACAGCGCACCCACAGCTTACTAACCCGAACACAGCGCACCCACAGTTTACTAACCCGAACTCAGCGAACCCACAGCTTACTAACCCGAACACAGCGCACCTACGGCTTGCTAAGCCGAAGACAGCGCACCCACAGCTTGCTAACCCGAACACAGCGCAGTCACGGCTTACTAACCTGAACACAGCGCACCCACGGCTTACTAACCCGAACACAGCGCCCCCACGGCTTACTAACCACAACACAGCGCACCCACAGCTTACTAACCCTAACACAGCGCAATCACAGCTTACTAACCTTACTAACCCGAACACAGCGCACCCACAGCTTACTAACCCGAATACAGCGCAGTCACGGCTTACTAACCCGAACACAGCGCACCCTCAGCTTACTAACCCGAACACAGCGCACCCACGGCTTACTAACCCGAGCACAGCGCACCCACAGTTTACTAACCTGAACACAGCGAACCCACAGCTTACTAACCCGAACACAGCGCACCTACGGCTTGCTAAGCCGAAGACAGCGCACCCACAGCTTGCTAACCCGAACACAGCGCAGTCACGGCTTACTAACCTGAACACAGCGCACCCACGGCTTACTAACCCGAACACAGCGCACCCACGGCTTACTAACCACAACACAGCGCACCCACAGCTTACTAACCCTAACACAGCGCACCCACGGCTTACTAACCCGAGCACAGCGCACCCACAGTTTACTAACCCGAACACAGCGAACCCACAGCTTACTAACCCGAACACAGCGCACCTACGGCTTGCTAACCCGAACACAGCGCACCCACAGCTTACTAACCCGAGCACAGCGCAGTCACGGTTTACTAACCCGAACACAGCGCACCCACAGCTTACTAACCCTAACACAGCGCAGTCACAGCTTACTAACCTTACTAACCGGAAAACAGCGCACCCACAGCTTACTAACCCGAACACAGCGCACCCACAGCTTACTAACCCGAACGCAGCGCACCCACGGCTTACTAACCCGAACACAGCGCACCCACGGCTTACTAATCCGAACAGAGCGCACCCACGGCTTACTAACCCGAACACAGCGCACCCACAGCTTACTAACCCGAACGCAGCGCACCCACGGCTTACTAACCCGAACACAGCGCACCCACGGCTTACTAATCCGAACAGAGCGCACCCACGGCTTACTAACCCGAACACAGCGCACCCACGGCTTACTAACCTGAACACAGCGCAGTCACGGCTTACTAACCCTAACACAGCGCACCCACAGCTTACTAACCCGAACACAGCGCACCCACGGCTTACTATGCCGAACACAGCGCACCCACGGCTTACTAACCCTAACACAGCGCAGTCACGGCTTACTAACCCGAACACAGCGCACCCACGGCTTGCTAAGCCGAACACAGCGCACCCACGGCTTACTAACCCGAACACAGCGCAATCACAGCTTACTAACCCGAACACAGCGCACCCACAGCTTACTAACCCTAACACAGCGCAGTCACAGTTTACTAACCTTACTAACCCGAACACAGCGCACCCACAGCTTACTAACCCGAACACAGCGAACCCACAGCTTACTAACCCGAACACAGCGCACCCACGGCTTACTAAGCCGAACACAGCGCACCCACGGCTTGCTAAGCCGAAGACAGCGCACCCACAGTTTATAACCCTAACACAGCGCACCCACAGCTTACTAACCCTAACACAGCGCACCCACAGCTTACTAACCCGAACACAGCGCACCCACAGCTTACTAACCCTAACACAGTGCAGTCACAGCTTACTAACCTTACTAACCCGAACACAGCGCACCCACAGCTTACTAACCCGAACACAGCGCACCCACGGCTTACTAACCCGAACACAGCGCACCCACAGCTTACTAACCTTAACACAGCGCAGTCACAGCTTACTAACCTTACTAACCCGAACACAACGCACCCACGGCTTACTAACCCGAACACAGCGCACCCACAGCTTACTAACCTTAACACAGCTCAGTCACAGCTTACTAACCTTACTAACCCGAACACAGCGCAGTCAAGGCTTACTAACCCGAACACAGCGCACCCACAGCTTACTAACCTTAACACAGCGCAGTCACAGCTTACTAACCCGAACACAGCGCAGTCACGGCTTACTAACCCTAACACAGCGCAGTCACGGCTTACTAACCCGAACACAGCGCACCCACAGCTTGCTAACCCTAACACAGCGCAGTCACAGCTTACTAACCTTACTAACCGGAAAACAGCGCACCCACAGCTTACTAACCCGAACACAGCGCACCCACGGCTTACTAACCACAACACAGCGCACCCACAGCTTACTAACCTAACACAGCGCAATCACAGCTTACTAACCTTACTAACCCGAACACAGCGCACCCACGGCTTGCTAACCCGAACACAGCGCAGTCACAGCTTACTAACCCGAACACAGTGCACCCACGGCTTACTAACCCGAACACAGCGCAGTCACGGCTTACTAACCCTAACACAGCGCAGTCACGGCTTACTAACCCGAATACAGCGCACCCACGGCTTACTAACCCGAACACAGCGCACCCACAGCTTACTAACCCTAACACAGCGCAGTCACAGCTTACTAACCTTACTAACCCGAACACAGCGCACCCACAGCTTACTAACCCGAACACAGCGCACCCACGGCTTGCTAACCCGAACACAGCGCATCTACGGCTTACTAACCCAAACACAGCGCACCCACGGCTTATAACCCTAACACACCGCACCCACGGCTTACTAACCCGAACACAGCGCACCCACGGCTTACTAACCCGAACACAGCGCAGTCACCGCTTACTAACCCGAACACAGCGCACTCACGGCTTACTAACCCGAACACAGCGCACCCACAGCTTACTAACCCTAACACAGCGCAGTCACAGCTTACTAACCTTACTAACCCGAACACAGCGCACCCACAGCTTACTAACCCGAACACAGCGCACCCACAGCTTACTAACCCGAACACAGCGCACCCACAGTTTACTAACCCGAACTCAGCGAACCCACAGCTTACTAACCCGAACACAGCGCACCTACGGCTTGCTAAGCCGAAGACAGCGCACCCACAGCTTGCTAACCCGAACACAGCGCAGTCACGGCTTACTAACCTGAACACAGCGCACCCACGGCTTACTAACCCGAACACAGCGCCCCCACGGCTTACTAACCACAACACAGCGCACCCACAGCTTACTAACCCTAACACAGCGCAATCACAGCTTACTAACCTTACTAACCCGAACACAGCGCACCCACAGCTTACTAACCCGAATACAGCGCAGTCACGGCTTACTAACCCGAACACAGCGCACCCTCAGCTTACTAACCCGAACACAGCGCACCCACGGCTTACTAACCCGAGCACAGCGCACCCACAGTTTACTAACCTGAACACAGCGAACCCACAGCTTACTAACCCGAACACAGCGCACCTACGGCTTGCTAAGCCGAAGACAGCGCACCCACAGCTTGCTAACCCGAACACAGCGCAGTCACGGCTTACTAACCTGAACACAGCGCACCCACGGCTTACTAACCCGAACACAGCGCACCCACGGCTTACTAACCACAACACAGCGCACCCACAGCTTACTAACCCTAACACAGCGCACCCACGGCTTACTAACCCGAGCACAGCGCACCCACAGTTTACTAACCCGAACACAGCGAACCCACAGCTTACTAACCCGAACACAGCGCACCTACGGCTTGCTAACCCGAACACAGCGCACCCACAGCTTACTAACCCGAGCACAGCGCAGTCACGGTTTACTAACCCGAACACAGCGCACCCACAGCTTACTAACCCTAACACAGCGCAGTCACAGCTTACTAACCTTACTAACCGGAAAACAGCGCACCCACAGCTTACTAACCCGAACACAGCGCACCCACAGCTTACTAACCCGAACGCAGCGCACCCACGGCTTACTAACCCGAACACAGCGCACCCACGGCTTACTAATCCGAACAGAGCGCACCCACGGCTTACTAACCCGAACACAGCGCACCCACGGCTTACTAACCTGAACACAGCGCAGTCACGGCTTACTAACCCTAACACAGCGCACCCACAGCTTACTAACCCGAACACAGCGCACCCACGGCTTACTATGCCGAACACAGCGCACCCACGGCTTACTAACCCTAACACAGCGCAGTCACGGCTTACTAACCCGAACACAGCGCACCCACGGCTTGCTAAGCCGAACACAGCGCACCCACGGCTTACTAACCCGAACACAGCGCAATCACAGCTTACTAACCCGAACACAGCGCACCCACAGCTTACTAACCCTAACACAGCGCAGTCACAGCTTACTAACCTTACTAACCCGAACACAGCGCACCCACAGCTTACTAACCCGAACACAGCGAACCCACAGCTTACTAACCCGAACACAGCGCACCCACGGCTTACTAAGCCGAACACAGCGCACCCACGGCTTGCTAAGCCGAAGACAGCGCACCCACAGCTTATAACCCTAACACAGCGCACCCACAGCTTACTAACCCTAACACAGCGCACCCACAGCTTACTAACCCGAACACAGCGCACCCACAGCTTACTAACCCGAACACAGCGCACCCACGGCTTACTAACCCGAACACAGCGCACCCACAGTTTACTAACCTTAACACAGCGCAGTCAGAGCTTACTAACCTTACTAACCCGAACACAACGCACCCACGGCTTACTAACCCGAACACAGCGCACCCACAGCTTACTAACCTTAACACAGCTCAGTCACAGCTTACTAACCTTACTAACCCGAACACAGCGCAGTCACGGCTTACTAACCCGAACACAGCGCACCCACAGCTTACTAACCTTAACACAGCGCAGTCACAGCTTACTAACCCGAACACAGCGCAGTCACGGCTTACTAACCCTAACACAGCGCAGTCACGGCTTACTAACCCGAACACAGCGCACCCACAGCTTGCTAACCCTAACACAGCGCAGTCACAGCTTACTAACCTTACTAACCCGAACACAGTGCACCCACGGCTTACTAACCCGAACACAGCGCAGTCACGGCTTACTAACCCTAACACAGCGCAGTCACGGCTTACTAACCCGAACACAGCGCACCCACGGCTTACTAACCCGAACACAGCGCACCCACAGCTTACTAACCTTAACACAGCGCAGTCACAGCTTACTAACCCGAACACAGCGCAGTCACGGCTTACTAACCCTAACACAGCGCAGTCACAGCTTACTAACCCGAACACAGCGCACCCACAGCTTACTAACCCTAACACAGCGCAGTCACAGCTTACTAACCTTACTAACCGGAAAACAGCGCACCCACAGCTTACTAACCCGAACACAGCGCACCCACAGCTTACTAACCCGAACACAGCGCACCCACGGCTTACTAACCACAACACAGCGCACCCACAGCTTACTAACCCTAACACAGCGCAATCACAGCTTACTAACCTTACTAACCCGAACACAGCGCACCCACAGCTTACTAACCCGAACACAGCGCACCCACGGCTTGCTAACCCGAACACAGCGCAGTCACAGCTTACTAACCCGAACACAGCGCAGTCACGGCTTACTAACCCTAACACAGCGCAGTCACAGCTTACTAACCTTACTAACCGGAAAACAGCGCACCCACAGCTTACTAACCCGAACACAGCGCACCCACGGCTTACTAATCCGAACAGAGCGCACCCACGGCTTACTAACCCGAACACAGCGCACCCACGGCTTACTAACCTGAACACAGCGCAGTCACGGCTTACTAACCCTAACACAGCGCACCCACAGCTTACTAACCCGAACACAGCGCACCCACGGCTTACTGACCCGAACACAGCGCACCCACAGCTTACTAACCTTACTAACCCGAACACAGCGCACCCACAGCTTACTAACCTGAACACAGCGCACCCACGGCTTGCTAACCCGAACACAGTGCACCCACAGCTTACTAACCCGAACACAGCGCAGTCACAGCTTACTGACCCAAACACAGCGAACCCACAGCTTACTAACCCGAACACAGCGCACCCACTGCTTACTAACCCGAACACAGCGCAGTCACAGCTTACTAACCTTACTAACCCGAACACAGCGCACCCACAGCTTACTAACCCGAACACAGCGACCCCACAGCTTACTAACCCGAACACAGCGCACCCACGGCTTACTAACCCGAACACTGCGCACCCACAGCTTACTAACCTTACTAACCCGAACACAGCGCACCCACGGCTTACTAACCTTACTAACCCGAACACAGCGCACCCACAGCTTACTAACCCGAACACAGCGCACCCACAGCTTACTAACCCTAACACAGCGCAGTCACAGCTTACTAACCTTACTAACCCGAACACAGCGCACCCACAGCTTACTAACCCGAACACAGCGCACCCACGGCTTGCTAACCCGAACACAGCGCACCCACAGCTTACTAACCTTACTAACCCTAACACAGCGCACCCACAGCTTACTAACGCGAACACAGCGCACCCACGGCTTGCTAAGCCGAACACAGCGCACCCACGGTTTGCTAACCCGAACACAGCGCACCCACAGCTTACTAACCTTACTAACCCTAACACAGCGCACCCACAGCTTACTAACCCTAACACAGCGCAGTCACGGCTTACTAACCCTAACACAGCGCACCCACGGCTTACTAACCCAAACACAGCGCACTCACGGCTTACTAACCCGAACACAGCGCACCCACAGCTTACTAACCCTAACACAGCGCAGTCACGGCTTACTAACCTTACTAACCCGAACACAGTGCACCCACAGCTTACTAAGCCGAACACAGCGCACCCACGGCTTGCTAAGCCGAACACAGCGCACCCACGGCTTGCTATGCCGAACACAGCGCACCCACAGCTTGCTAAGCCGAAGACAGCGCACCCACGGCTTACTAACCCGAACACAGCGCACCCACAGCTTACTAACCTTACTAACCCGAACACAGCGCACCCACAGCTTACTAACCTTACTAACCCGAACACAGCGCACCCAAAGCTTACTAACCCGAACACAGCGCACCTACAGCTTACTAACCCGAACACAGCGCACCCACAGCTTACTAACCTTACTAACCCGAACACAGCGCACCCACAGCTTACTAACCTGAACACAGCGCACCCACGGCTTGCTAACCCGAACACAGTGCACCCACAGCTTACTAACCCGAACACAGCGCAGTCACAGCTTACTGACCCAAACACAGCGAACCCACAGCTTACTAACCCGAACACAGCGCACCCACTGCTTACTAACCCGAACACAGCGCAGTCACAGCTTACTAACCTTACTAACCCGAACACAGCGCACCCACAGCTTACTAACCCGAACACAGCGACCCCACAGCTTACTAACCCGAACACAGCGCACCCACAGTTTACTAACCCGAACACAGCGCACCCACGGCTTACTAACCCGAACACAGCGCACCCACTGCTTACTAACCCGAACACAGCGCACCCACAGTTTACTAACCCGAACACAGCGCACCCACAGCTTACTAACCCGAACACAGCGCACCCACTGCTTACTAACCCGAACACAGCGCAGTCACAGCTTACTAACCTTACTAACCCGAACACAGCGCACCCACAGCTTACTAACCCGAACACAGCGACCCCACAGCTTACTAACCCGAACACAGCGCACCCACAGTTTACTAACCCGAACACAGCGCACCCACGGCTTACTAACCCGAACACAGCGCACCCACAGATTACTAACCCGAACACAGCGCACCCACAGCTTGCTAACCCGAACAGAGCGCAGTGACAGCTTACTAACCCGAACACAGCGCACCCACAGCTTACTAACCCGAACACAGCGCACCCACGGCTTACTAACCCGAACACAGCGCACCCACAGCTTACTAACCCTAACACAGCGCAGTCACGGCTTACTAACCTTACTAACCCAAACACAGCGCACCCACAGCTTACTAACCCGAACACAGCGCACCCACAGCTTACTAACCCGAACACAGCGCACCCACGGCTGGCTAACCCGAACACAGCGCACCCACGGCTTACTAACCCGAACACAGCGCACCCACAGCTTACTAACCCTAACACAGCGCAGTCACGGCTTACTAACCTTACTAACCCAAACACAGCGCACCCACAGCTTACTAACCCGAACACAGCGCACCCACGGCTTGCTAAGCCGAACACAGCGCACCCACGGCTTACTAACCCGAACACAGCGCACCCACGGCTTGCTAACCCGAACACAGCGCAGTCACGGCTTACTAACCCGAACACAGCGCACCCACAGCTTACTAACCCGAACACAGCGTACCCACAGCTTACTAACCCGAATACAGCGCACCCACGGCTTATAACCCTAACACAGCGCACCCACGGCTTACTATGCCGAACACAGCGCACCCACGGCTTACTATGCCGAACACAGCGCACCCACGTCTTACTAACCCGAACACAGCGCACCCACAGCTTACTAACCCGAACACAGCGCACCCACAGCTTACTAACCCTAACACAGTGCAGTCACAGCTTACTAACCTTACTAACCCGAACACAGCGCACCCACGGCTTACTAACCCGAACACAGCGCACCCACAGCTTACTAACCTTAACACAGTGCAGTCACAGCTTACTAACCTTACTAACCCGAACACAGCGCACCCACAGCTTACTAACCCGAACACAGCGCACCCACGGCTTACTAACCCGAACACAGCGCACCCACGGCTTACTAACCCTAAGACAGCGCAGTCACAGCTTACTAACCTTACTAACCCGAACACAGCGCACCCACGGCTTACTAACCCGAACACAGCGCACCCACAGCTTACTAACCTTAACACAGCGCATTCACAGCTTACTAACCCGAACACAGCGCAGTCACGGCTTACTAACCCTAACACAGCGCAGTCACGGCTTACTAACCCTAACACAGTGCAGTCACGGCTTACTAACCCGAACACAGCGCACCCACAGCTTACTAACCCTAACACAGCGCAGTCACAGCTTACTAACCTTACTAACCGGAAAACAGCGCACCCACAGCTTACTAACCCGAACACAGCGCACCCACAGCTTACTAACCTTAACACAGCGTACCCACGGCTTACTAACCCGAACACAG
This sequence comes from Mobula birostris, assembly GCF_030028105.1. Lineage (NCBI taxonomy): Eukaryota > Metazoa > Chordata > Chondrichthyes > Myliobatiformes > Myliobatidae > Mobula > Mobula birostris. Next base: position 34,470,552 of record NC_092380.1, on the reverse strand, counting down.
CGCACCCACGGCTTACTAACCACAACACAGCGCACCCACAGCTTACTAACCCTAACACAGCGCAATCACAGCTTACTAACCCGAACACAGCGCACCCACGGCTTACTAACCCGAACACAGCGCACCCAGAGCTTACTAACCCGAACACAGCGCACCCACGGCTTGCTAACCCGAACACAGCGCAGTCACGGCTTACTAACCCGAACACAGTGCACCCACGGCTTACTAACCTTAACACAGCGCAGTCACAGCTTACTAACCCGAACACAGCGCAGTCACGGCTTACTAACCCTAACACAGCGCAGTCACGGCTTACTAACCCGAACACAGCGCACCCACGGCTTACTAACCCGAACACAGCACACCCACAGCTTACTAACCTTAACACAGCGCAGTCACAGCTTACTAACCCTAACACAGCGCAGTCACGGCTTACTAACCTACTAACCGGAAAACAGCGCACCCACAGCTTACTAACCCGAACACAGCGCACCCACGGCTTACTAACCCGAACACAGCGCACCCACGGCTTACTAATCCGAACACAGCGCACCCACGGCTTACTAACCCAAACACAGCGCAGTCACGGCTTACTAACCCTAACACAGCGCAGTCACGGCTTATTAACCCGAACACAGCGCACCCACAGCTTACTAACCCTAACACAGCGCAGTCACAGCTTACTAACCTACTAACCGGAAAACAGCGCACCCACGGCTTACTAACCCGAACACAGCGCACCCACGGCTTACTAATCCGAACACAGCGCACCCACGGCTTACTAACCCGAACACAGCGCACCCACGGCTTACTAACCCGAACACAGCGCAGTCACCGCTTACTAACCCGAACACAGCGCACCCACGGCTTACTAACCTGAACACAGCGCAGTCACGGCTTACTAACCCTAACACAGCGCACCCACAGCTTACTAACCCGAACACAGCGCACCCACGGCTTACTAACCTGAACACAGCGCACCCACGGCTTACTAACCCTAACTAACCTGTTCGTCTTTGGAGTGCAGAGCGATGCTCATCTCAGGGCATCCATTTGCCCACTTTTGTCCCTTATCTCTCTACACCTTTCCTGTAGATTGTGTCTGCCCAACACCTTTAAATGCTTTTTTTTTATTGTACCTGCCTCAACCACTTCCTCACATAGCTATTCCATATACTCACCTCCCTCTGAGTGAAGAAGTTGCCCCTCTGGTCCCTTTTAAATCTCTCCACTCATCTTAAACTTATGCTCCCTAGTTTTTGATTTCCTTTCCTTGGGAAAGTACTATTGTTTCTGAATATTCACCCTATCTATACCCCTCGTGATTACATATGATTACGTAAATCACCCCTCATCCTTCTAACACTTGTCTGCTCACCTGTTCCCTATGTCTCATGGGGATAGGGTATGGGAGTGTAGGCTTAACAAGAGCAATGGCGATCACAGTTATCTGTAGGGGTAGCACCTCTGGTGAAGGGGCTTGTCGTGTCCATTCTGGGGCAGCCGCCTCACCTTCGGTCTCCACCAGACACTCAGTTCTCACCTGTGTCTCCAAGTAGCTTTTTGCACGTGACAGCGGTAAAACCTGAGGTCACTGCTTTGACCGGCGGGCTAAACCAGCTGCGGTAGCTGGTGGGCCTCATACCCCGGTGAGAGAGGGACATGCCTGTCCTAGCCTGGGAAGTCAGCTCTGGGGCACTGGGCGGATGAGGTCGACAGTGCCATCTAATGGCCAGGAGGCTCGGCAATGCTCTGCGAAGAATGAAGGACATGACAAGGCACTGAAGGAGTCCACAGTGAACAAGGAAGATCCCAGTTGTGACACTTGTTCATATCAGTGGACCCGGACCTCTGAGGTTGAGAGAATGGAACTGCCCCACTGCAACAGCTTTACCACTTTAAAAACTCTCCCAAACAGGTTTCACACGATGGGCACCCACCACATTTCCATGATCCTACCCAATCTATTTATTGTAAAACTCTGATAGTGACAGCCCAGCATCTGGTTACCTCATTAGTCTGGAATGCGAGCTGGGAGTGTTGGGTGCTGGCAGGGTGGGCGGTTGGAATGAAGGATCCAGAGGGCGGCTTGATATTTCGGCTGGAGCTGAGATGAAGATCCAAAACTGCAGCGGTTGGGAATGTGGATTCCCCACGGGACTGACTGGAAAATTTAGCCTGCTGTGTGACATGTAAAATAGTGAGATAAAAGTGTGTTATATAACATCCAGAGAACCTGCTGGTCTGGCATCACCAAAGACCCAAGGTGCTATATTAGTTCAAGTAAGTTCAAAGCAGCATCAGGGACCCACCACCCAGGACATGCCCTCTTTTCGCTGCTGCCGTCAGGAAGAAGGTACAGGAGCCTCAGGACTCACACATCCTGGTTCGGGAGCAGTTATTAACCCACAATCATCAGGCACTTGAACCAAAGGGTAACCTCACTCGCTCCATCACTAAAATGTTCCCACAACCTATAGTCTCTCTTTCAAGGACTCTACAACTAATTTTCTCGATGTCTGTTGCTTACGCATTTATTATTTTTATCATTTTCTATTTGCACAGTTTGTTGTCTTTTGCACATTGGTTGTTGTCCGTCCTGTTGGGGGCAGTCTTTCATTGATCCTATTGGGGTTATGGATTTACCATGAATGCCCACAAGAAAACACATCTCCTCAGGGTTGTATATGGTGACATATATGTACTTTGATAATAAATTTACTTTGAACTCGGTACCAGCAGTTACACACAGTGCAGGACACACAATTCCTAGAGTAATAAACATACAGTTACGAATATAATAATTGATCCCAAGCCTCTGAGTGTCATGCCCTGTAGATTGATGGGGCATGGGATGTTATTGGCAATAGAAGCCCGCAGCAGTCTGATTATCATGTGCTAGTGCAGCCAGGGGTAAACGGAATCCAGCATGTCTTCTACCGAGCGAACACTGGAGGGCAGCACTGATGTCTTCTACCGAGTGAACACTGGAGGGCAGCACTGGTGTCTTCTACCGAACGAACACTGGAGGGCAGCACTGGTGTCTTCTACCGAGTGAACACTGGAGAGCAGCGCTGATGGGAGGGGCCAGCCCCCAATTTTCCCCTCTCTCCCTCCCTCCCTCCCTCCCTCCCTCCCTCTATATGTCTTTCCTCACCCAGACATGTCAGTACTTTGAAGTTGACTCTGCACACTGCAGCAGCATACTGTTTCTAGGGAGAGGTTAGGGAATGGAGTGAGGGATTGGGATCTTTAGTGTCTCTGACAACATTCACTCCACATTTAGTGGTGCTGATCTAGCCCTGAGCCACAAGAGACTCTACAACATTCTGAAAGACAAATTTATAAATTACTGAGATCGTACAGATTATGTTCAATCACCACCGTCAGGTCCAGCAGAGATAATTGTAACATACAGAGCAGTGAAACCTCGGACAAGCAAGCACACACAGGCAGCAAAGTATTGGCACTTACACCAGCCTGCTGCCTTGCTGTGTGATTTATGCTGAGTTTCTCTCAGCATTTCAGACAGGATTCCATCACTTTCATTCTGCGTCTCCTGGTTTTTGACCTCCCTTCCACTGGGCCCTAACCTGTCCTCTCCCCTTCCGCTCCTCCCGTCCCCACTTCCCTATCCGCCCTGTACACAGACATCCCACCCTGCAAAAACCCATTTCAGGGAGGTAGCACCATCAATTTGCGGGAGACCTCTGGGAGAGGTGGGATGTCTGCAATAGAGTAGCTCCTTAGCAGCTAGCCAGCTAGTTAAATAACGTTAGCTATGCTAATGAACGAATGACACCTGTTAAACTCACCTCAACATGTCTTTTACAGTCATCTGGGCAATAGAAAAGTCACTGTTGCAAACAGTGCAGCGAGCAACACTATCATTATTTTTGACCCCTATTAGGCAGGGGTACACTTTAGTGTAGTCTGGGGTGACCTACGTTTTATATTTTCTTTTTTTGGAACACTCTGCCACTTTGACTTTTTTTGGAACTCCCTCGTTCTTGCTGTCGCTCATGGTCACTCTCACTCGCGTTTGCTTTCTCGCTCTTGCTCTCGCTCTTTCGCGCTTGCTTACTCGCTCTCTCGCTCTTGCGCTCTCTCTCGTGGTCGATCTCACTCTCACTCGTGCTCTCTCTCTCGTGCTTGCTTTCTTGCTCTCATTCTCTCTTGCGCTTGCTTTCCTCGCTCTTGCGCTCTCTCACTGTCTCTCACGCGTTCTCTCACGCTCGCTCTCAAAAAATCAATTTCCGGGATATTGTATATAATTTGCGGGCATCAGGGAGCCACTATTAATTTGCGGGAGACTTCCGGAACTTCCGAGAGAGGTGGGATGTCTGAGCACACCTCTCACTGTCTTTCTCTCACCCCTCTCCCTCCCACTCTCCCCTTCTTTCTCCCCCTCTCCTCTCTCCCTCTCTCTCTCTCCCCCTCTCCCCCTCTCCTCTCTCCCCCTCTCCTCTCTCCCCCCTCCTCTCTCCTCCTCTCCCCCTCCTCTCTCCCCCTCTCCTCTCTCCCCTCCCCCTCTCCTCTCTCCCCCTCTCCCCCTCTCCTCTCTCCCCCTCTCCTCTCTCCCCCTCCTCTCTCCCCCTCTCCTCTATCCCCCTCTCCTCTCTCCTCTCTCCTCTCTCCTCCTCTCCCCCTCTCCTCTCCCCTCTCCTCTCCCCTCTCCTCTCCCCTCTCCTCTCCCCTCTCCTCTCTCCCCCTCTCCTCTCTTCCTGTCCCCCTCCTCTCTCCCTGTCCTCCTCCACTCCCCCTCCTCCTCTTCCCCCCTCCTCTCTCCCCTCTCCTCTCTCCCTGTCCCCCTCCTCTCCCCTCTCCATTTTCTCCCCCCGCTCCTCTTCTTCTGTCCCCCTGCCCATCTCTCCATCACTCCCCTTCTCTCTCCCCCCTCCCCCACGTGCTTTCACTCTGTCCCTCCTCTCCTCTCTCTCTCCTTCCCCATCTTCCCCCTCCCTCGCTTCTGTCTACTTTTAGACACCATTATAGAAACCATAGAAACTACAGTACAGAAACAGGCCTTTTGGCCCTTCTTGGCTGTGCCGAACCATTTTCTGCCTAGTCCCACTGACCTGCACACGGACCATATCCCTCCATACACCTCCCATCCATGTATCTGTCCAATTTATTCTTAAATGTTAAAAAAGAACCCGCATTTACCACCTCGTCTGGCAGCTCATTCCACACTCCCACCACTCTCTGTGTGAAGAAGCTCCCCCTAATGTTCCCTTTAAACTTTTCCCCCCTCACCCTTAACCCATGTCCTCTGGTTTTTTTCTCCCCTTGCCACAGTGGAAATTTTAGACTCTATTTTTCTTTGTTCCAAACTTCTTCCGTCTATCCACAGAACTAAAGTCCCTCCATAGGGTTTTGCAAATAAAATGACACGAGGTGTTTTTTAAGACCATAAGGTATTATGGCAGAATTAGCCATTTGGTCCGCCATCTGATCATACCGGATCCAATTTTCCTCTCAATCCTAATCTCCTGCCTTCTCTCGATATCCCTTCATGCCCTGACCAATCAAGAACCTATCAGCCTCTGCCTTAAATATACATAAAGACTTGGCCTCCACAGCCACCTGTGGCAACGAATTCCACAAATTCACCACTTTCTGGCTAAAGAAATTCCTCCTCATCTCCATTCTAAAAGGACGCCCCTCTATTCTGAGGCTGTGTCCTCTGGTCTTAGACTTTCCCACCAGAGGAAACGTTCTCTCGACATCCACTCTATCAAAGCCTTTTACCATTCGATAAGTTTCAATGAGTTCACGCCTCATTCTTCTAAATTCTAGTGAATACAGGCCCAGAACCATCAAACGCTCTTCATTGAATCCTGGAATAATTTTTGTGCACCTCCTTTGAACCATCTCCAGTTTCAGCACATCCTTTCTAAAATAAGGAGCTCAAAACTGCTCACAATACTCTAAGTGAGGCCTCAGCAGTGCTTTATAAAATCTTAACATTACATCCTTGCTTTTATTTTCAGGTTCTTTATGTTTAAGAAAAAAAAAATACATTTATTGAACTCCAAAAAAACTGAACATAAAGTGGGCCGAAAACTCTATGTAATGACGCCATCACATCAGACCAGCCTCTTAGAGTGAGTCCCCAACTCAATGTGAGTGGTTGTGAATTATGTACATTTCCACCAGTTACATTACCCTATACCTCACTCAATCATCTTAAAATTATGCCCCGTGGTCTTAGCCATTTCTGCCCTGGGCAAGGGTGGCAGGCTGGAGATGGGTTTCTACCAAAGGTGGTGCAAGACAGTCCTTCCCTTTACTAGGCTGCAGGTCACCCTTGGGCAAGGTGTAGCTCTTGCTTAATCCCCCGAAATGTGTCACGTGAGGCCAAGGGAGCAGGTGGTGGATGGTCGTAGGAGAAGCTGGTGCATATCATGAGACATGGTTATGTGACCGCTGGTGCCAGGCAGACAACCTCTGAAGAGTATTGATAATTGCTGGGGTCATCCATCTTAATAGACAATAGACAATAGGTGCGGGAGTAGGCCATTCAGCCCTTCAAGCCAGCACCACCATTGACTGTGATCATGGCTGATCATCCACAATCAGTACCCTTTTCCTGCCTTCTCCCCATATCCCTTCATTCCGCTATCTTTAAGAGCTCTATCTAACTCTTTCTTGAAGGAATCCAGAGAATTGGCCTCCACTGCCTTCAGAGGAGAAGACACTGTAAAGACACTGCCCAGAAGAAGACAATGGCAAACCATTTCAGTAGAAAAATTTGCCAAGAACAAACAGAATCAAGACCATGATCATCCACATCATACAACACAGCACATAGTGATGGTGATGATGCCCTGTGTAAAGGTTTCTGGCTTTCAACACTTTATTCTGAACCACCACCTGCCTTGTCGGTGTAGGTGGAGGGAGAGTCACCTTGCTGTAGCATGAATGCTGTCCACTGCACTCGGCCTCCACTACACAGAAGATCAGAGTTGGGCTGTTACACTGCACTTTATAAAAAGCTGGTCTGCCTGTACTCGTGCAGTTCTGGTCTCCATCTTAGAAGAAGGGTGTGTTGTGTTGGGGGGAGTCCAGAGGAGATTCACCACAATGTTGCTCAGATTGGGGGACTTTAGTTATGGGGGGAGATTGGAGAGGCTGGGCTTGCTTTCCCTGGAGTGAAGGAGGTTGAGAGGAGACCAGAGAGAGCTATTTAAAATTACAATAGACATAGATAGAAAAGAGAGTCAGACTCTTTATCCAGGATGAAAATAAAGATTAGGAGATTAGCTTTACTTATCAATGTACATCTTTCAGCGTCAAATCAAATCGGTGAGGATTGTGCTGGGCTACCCGCAAGGGTTTCCTTGCTTCCGGTGCCAACGTAGCATGCCTGTACCAGAGTCATGGAGAAGTACAGCACAGAAATAGGCCCTTTGGCCCATCTAGTCCATGATGAGACTACTTAAACTGCCTACTCCCATTGCCTTGCACTGGGACCATGGCCCCCATACGCCATAGGTTAAAGATGAGGGGGGAAGTTTAAAGGAGATGTGTAAGACAAAAATATTACACAGAGAGTGTGAGGTACTTGGAACACACTGCTGGGGGCAGTAATGGATATGAGAGAACAGAGGACAGTACAGCACAGGAACAATGTTCTGCTGAACCAATTAAATTAGAAATCAAATGGCCAACTAATCTCCTCTACCTACTGAATATCCATATCTTTCCATTTCCCTCACATTCCTGAGCCTATCTAAGCATCTCTTAAAAGTCCCGCAAACAACAGGAATTCTCTCGTCTTCAACCCTCCTCTTCTTCATGGACACCCCGCTCTGGTCTTCTGCCTGCTCTGGATCTGTTTATCGCAAACTGCCGACGGGACATCAACCGTCTCGACTTCACCATACCTTGTCCCCATTCCAACCTCACTCTTTCGGAATGCTCTGCTCTCCACTCCCTCCGCACTAATCCTAACCTTATTATTAAACTCGCCGATAAGGGGGGTGCTGTTGTAGTCTGGCGTACTGACCTCCACCTTGCTTCGGCCTGAAAAGTCAACTGTACCTCTTCCTAGAGATGCTGCCTGGCCTGCTGCGTTCACCAGCAACTTTGATGTGTGTTTCTTAAAAGTCCCAAATGTTTCTGCTTCTACCACCACCCCAGGCAGCGCATCCCCAGCACCCAGCACTCTCTGTGTAAAAAAAAGATCGCCCCCTCAAACCTCCTTTGAAATTACCCCCTCTCACCTTAAATACACACCCTCTAATATTAGAGCTTTCAACCCTGGGAAAAAGATCCTGTCTACTCTATCTGTGCCTCTCACAATCTTACAAACCTCTATCAGATCTCCCTTCAGCCTCCGACGCTCCAGAGAAAACAACCCAAGTTTGTGCAGCCTCTCGTTATAGCTCATGCCCTCTAATCCAGGCAGCATCCTGATAAACCTCCTCTGCACCCTCTCCAAAGCCTAAAACTGAATGCAATACCCCAGAACCGGCATATTTAGAGCTTCATAAAGCTGAAACGGAACTTGCTGACTTTTGAACTCAGTGCCTTGATTAATAAAGGCAAACATGCCATTCAGTATCCTTCTAAACTACCCCATCAGTCTGTGCAGCAGACAGCAATAGCAACACTGGAGAGGTATTTTGGCAGTCATACGGGCAGGTAGGGTTTGGACAGATATAGACCATGTGCAGGCAAAATGGGATTGGTCTAGGTTAGCATTAGCTAGACTAATCCTGATGCACCAAATGGCCTGTTTCTCTGCTGCATAGGTTCTTGATGAGTAATGGCATCAAGGGCTGTGGGGAGAAGGCGGGGAATGGGGTTGAGAGGGTCGGTAAATCAGATGGCAGAGCAGACTCGATGGGCCGAATGACCTACTGCTGTTCCTACGTCTTATAGTCTTCTGGTCAAGGCATTAGCTTGAGCTACACAGCAGTCTTATATTTGCTCCGTATCTAACCCCATCCTTCTGTTTAACACCCCCTCCCTTCCTGTGTATTTACTCAAATTCTCCTTCAATCAGTCTATAAATTCCACCAAATGCCAGATTCACTTGCTTCACCGCCCACTGTCGAGGGACTAGGGAAGCAGACGTGACTCGGTGAGCACTGCTGTAAGATCAGTCCCAGTGAGGCAGTGTTAGATTAATGCTTTATTCAAATCAAGCCTGCATGCCTTGCAGTAATTACATTGCAGGGGCTGTGTAATAAGATTTCTGATGGTGTAGACATGTCAGCAGAGCTGGGTGATGAATGTGGCCTGTGTTTTAATCAGGGATCCATTTCCCATCTACACTGGAGCCCCACAAACAGCTCGCACTGTAACCTCATCTCGCTTCAGAGCCAGTGGGAGGCGGCAGCAGGCAGCGTTAACCCTGTAGATGCCAACCAGCATCGTACAGGAAGGCGACTGCGTAGATAAGGAGCGAGGAGAAGGGTGCGAGGGCAGGTCGTGTTTCTCTGGAATGACCTGCTTCCCTCTGTACAGCTCACTGACTCTGGAACAGGACAGGTGCCTAGACTGTGACCTTCATATGGCCAAGACATGTGTGAGGTTGTATCTATGACCAGAGGAGATCGCAGGTCTTACAATGTAGTTTCAATTTCATACTTTAAACAGGGTGGTGTCTGGAAAACTTTAAACTTTAGTTGTTCTGGGAACATACATGGACACCATGTTACACAGCTGCTGTACTTAATGAAGTGGCCACTGACTGTATGTTCATGGTCTTCTGCTGCTGTAGCCCATCCACTTCAAGGCTCAACGTGTTGTGCATTCAGAGATGTTTATCTGTACACCACTGTTGTGATTCCTGGTTATCTGAGTTCCTGTCACCTTCCTATCAGCTTGAACCAGTCTGGCCATTCTCCTCTGGCCCTCATTAACAAGGCGTTTTCACCACTCACTGGATGTTTTTTGTTTTCCGCACCATTCTCTGTAAACTCGACATAATGTAAAGATTTTTACTCCTCATGTACGTGAAGGATGTAAGAAATAAAGTCAATTCAGTTCATTTCAATTCTGGAGACTGTTGTGTGTGAAAATCCCACATCAGCAGTTTCTGAGATACTCAAATCCGTCTGGTACCAACAATCAGTCCACGGTCGAAGTCACTTAGATCTCATTTCTTCCCCATTCTGATGTTTGATCTGAACAACAACTAAACCTCTTGACCATGTCTGCATGTTTTTATGCATCGAGTTGCTGCCACATGATTGGCAGATTAGATATATGATTAACATGCAAGCATATAGGTGTACCTAATAAAATGGCCACTGGGTGTATACGAACGTTTTTTTTCAGGCCAATGAGGTTGAAATCTCAGTGCAAACAGACTTTGTGTGTTACACTGCTGTTGAAGTCATTTGGAAGATTTTACACTGCCTATAAAACACCAGAGAAAAATGAAATCTTGCTCCAAAATGAGGAGGCAAGTTTTCTGATCAGAACTATAACGAGAGGACATCTACACAGTGGCCACTTTATTAGGTACACCTGTAAAGTTCAAAGTAGATTTATTATCAACGTGCATATACGTCACTATATTTGTAAATAGATTCGCTTTCTTGCAGGCGTACTCAGTCCAATAACCATAATGGAATCAATGAAAGACTGCAATCATCTTGTTAATGTAAATATCTAATCAGTCAATCATGTGGCCGCAACTCAGTGCATAAAAGCATGCAGACATGGTCAAGTGGTTCAGTTGTTGTTCAGAACAAACATCAGAATGGGGAAGAAATGTGATCCAAATGACTTTGACCGTGGAATGATTGTTGGTGCCAGACAGGGTGGTTTGAGTATGTCAAAAACTGCTGATCTCCTGGGATTTTCATACACAACAGTCTCAAGTGTCTATAGAGAATAGAGCGAAAAATCAGAAAACATCCAGTGAGCAGCAGTTCTGTGAGTGAAACCATCTTGTCAGAGAAGAATGGCCAGACTGTTTCAAGCAGGCAGGAAGGTGACAGTAACTCAGATAACCACACATCACAACGGTGATGTGCAGAAGAGCATCTCTAAGATGTCAAACCTTGAAATGGATGGGCTACAGCAGCAGAAGACCATGAACAATCACCCAGTGGCTACAAGAGAAGCCTAATAAAGTGGCCACTGTGTGCAGGTTTCGTACCAGTGGTGAGAGATTAGGAAGGGACATTAGGGGCAGCTTCTTCACGCTAAGGTGGTGCATATTTGGAATAAGCTGCCAGGAATAGTGGTTGAGGCAGGCACATTAGCAACACTGAAAATCAAATCAGAGAAGTGATTAGATATGAAGAAATTTACAGGGCAGTTGGGACCTAGCTCACTGGGCAACACAGTTGGCATGGATGAGTTCGGCCAAGTGGCCTGTTTCTACATTGTATGATAGTAAAAAACTGAGGAATATGGGTAAAAATAATCATCTCCACATTGATCTGAACTTAAATCATTTTTGCTTCTGGCATTGTGTAACCAAACTTAATGCCCCACAAATGTTCTTTATCCACTCCTTGAGAATTGCTCACTGTTTACTCTCACATCTTCTTTATTCCTAAGCACATTCTAACTCTAAACCTCTCTCTCTCTCTCTACTTTCTCTGTCACTCTCTCTCTCTCTCTCTTTCTCTCTCTCTCTTTTCTCTCATCTTTCCCACCTTAACTGTAACAAATCCTTTTGGGTCTTGGACCCCTGTTGCCCCTGGTGACTAGAGTTGCCAACTTTCTCCCTCCCAAATAAGGGACAAAAGTAGCAGTCAAATATGGGACACTTGTGTTTACCCCAAGAAAGACTACCATGACCATGAAACCTTGTGCGGGCACCTGTGTGTGCATGCATGACGTGCGCATGCGTGTATGTGCCGATTTTTTTCTACAAATCATTTTTGGCTTAATCTTCCTGATTCTGATACACTGTACATACATTATTTCTACATTATATAGGCTGTGTATTTATACCATTGCTGCTTTTACTATATGTTAATGTTATTTTAGGTTTTATGCATTACTAGACAACGGGGTGACCCGTTGGGGCACCCTTTGAGAGAAGGGTATTGCAGTCTGATGTGACCAGAATGAACATTAAATTTTCCTGAATGCTATTGGTATCGCTTTGCTTTGGAAACTGAAGTAGAAAACCTCAGTTTATTAAAGCAGAATGACGCATAGCAAAGCAAATATAGCTCCTCCTTGTTTAACAAAGGACACTTTTGATGGCATCATTTCTGGTTTATCTGCCACCCTTGAGCCTCTTGTTATCTTTCTGGAGACGTGCAGTCCTTTCATCCCCCGTCTCTTCATCTCTTCTGCTGTTTGTTGTTTGTCTCTGATCCTGGAGACGTGCATGCCTCTCCTCCTCTGTCTCTTCTTCTCTCGTCTTTTTTTGTCCTGACTCTTTGATGCAGCCCTGGCCTCATCCGATTCTTGTTCTCTCCCTCTCCTTGCCACTTCTCGACAACGTTTGGCGTCTTCTCTTGACCATAATGTCCCCCTTCCCTCTCCACGCGGCATAATTAGGCTGACCATTTTTTTTTAACCCTAATGCTGGATGGAAGATACGAAGCAGTAACACCAAAGGATGCTGATTATTCTTGATGATGTGGTTGGCGCTCTCCTAAATGGATGTGATATAGTCACCACCGTCCTTTGACTGCAGCAAAGGGTTTTATGGGTGTTTCGAAGTACATCATTACAGTAAGATTTAATTATCTCTTATTGATGGGTGGCAGTTAAATCTGTCCAAATCCTGCACATGCTGATGGTGATTAGTAGAATGTGACCCTGCGAAATAGAGCTGCCCTGCCCTTTTGCTCCGGTAGGTGTTGCTGCTGAGGCTGGCCGTGCGCATGCGTCCGGCTGTCGCGTCCCGATTTCCATGATGGCCGATTGGCTCTCGGGTTAAAAGGGAGCCTATTGATTTTTGCGAATGAGCAATTTTATATGAATATATAACCCTGAACTTTGCCTGCAATCTGTAAGTTAGAGCATTTTGATTTGATTTAGCCAAAAAAAGTGCCACTGTAATGCACCATTTGCGCTAATTGGAGGTGACAAACAGACAGACAGAGCATGAGAGTTTTAGTAGTATATGGATTGGTATGATTTGATAGGTTATTTTTTGGGTCTGGGAATGCTAAAAAATTTTTCCCATATAAATTAATGGTAATTGCTTCTTCGTTTTATGCCATTTCGGCTTACGAACGGTTTCATAGGAACGCTCTACCTTAGCGGGGGGAATACAGGACAAGGGCGGTCCAAACCAATTTAGCCCGGTATACAGGATGTACCGGCTAATACGGGACAGTTGGCAACCCTACTGGTGACTCAGCTTCCCCCAGCATGACTTGATTCAGAGATTCATTCAAACTGAAAAGGAACAGTGGTGTAGCTGGTCGGTCTGCTGCCTCACGGCTTCAGAGACTTTGGTTGGATCTTGACCACTGGCATGGTCTGTGTGGGGTTTGCATATTCTCCCTGTGACTGTGTAGACACCGCCCCCCCCAACTCCACCACCACCAAGTGCTCCTATTTTCTCCTACAGTTCTGTGCAAAAGTCTTAGGCACATGTTTAAAAAATTGTTTAAAGATGTTTTTAAAAATAATGAAATGAAAAGTTGCAAAATACCAAAAAAATTACTGTAAAGAGCAGTAAACAGTAAAAAACTAAATCAAATCAATATTTGATGTGAACCACCCTTTTCCTTTAAAACTGCATCAATTCCCTTCAGTACACTGTCGTGCAGCTCTATAAGAAAATCAGTTGGTAGGTTTTTGATTGGTCAGGGCATGAAGGATCTGGGAGAAGGCAGCAGAATGGGGTTGATACATCAGACATGATGAAATGGCAGAGCAGAGTCAATGGGCCGAATGGCCTAATTCTGCTCCTGTCTCTGATGGTCTTAGAGTCTCATCTGGGAATTTCTTGTGCATGTATATGACTGTACAGCTTGCTGTAATTTACTTTCTAATACCTTGCAGCCACAGAGATTTGAAACCAGAAAACCTTCTCCTGGATGAAAAGAACAACATCCGAATTGCGGATTTTGGAATGGCTTCCCTCCAGGTTGGTGATAGCCTCCTGGAGACCAGTTGTGGGTAAGAGGGCAGTCTGTAAATACTTGGGGGTCAGAGCTGGTGTCCTGGGGTCAAATCGTTCAGCAATCAGCCAGTGAACAGCCATGCCTTTACTGCATTGCTGCTGGTGGGAGCTTGCTGTGCCCCGGTTGTGCTGTGCGCTGCAGCAGGGATTACACTGGGAGCATCTCAGACGACGTTGGGGTCTGAATTGGCCGCTCACCCCTCTTTGTGTGTCCATAATGCTATAAACCATAGGAGCAGGTTAGGCCATTTGGCCCATTGAGTCTGTTCCGCAATTCGATCATAACTAATTTATTATCCTTCTCAACCCCGTTCTCCTACCTTCTCCCCATGACCTTTGACTAATCAGGAACCTGTTAACCCCTGCTTTAAGTATACCCGATGACTCGTCCTCCAAAGCTGTCTGTGGCAATGGATTCCACACATTCACCACCCTCTGGTTAAAGAAATACCTCCTCATCTCTGTTCCAAAGGGACAACCTTGTATTCTGAGGCTGTTCCCTCTGGTCCTAGACTTCCCCACTATAGCAAACATCCTCTCCACTTATACTCTATCTAGGCCTTTCAATATTCAGTAGGTTTCAATGAGATCCCCCTCATTCTTCTAAACTCTGGCAATTTCTGGCCCAGAACCATCAAATGGTTCCCCCTTCTTTCCTGGGATCGTTCTGGTGAACCTCCTCTGGATCCTCTTCAATGCCAGTATATCCTTTCATAGATTAGGGGCCCAAAACTGCTCACAATACTCCAAATGTGGCCTGACTATTACCATGTAAAATCTCAGCAGAGCTGGTCTTGCAAGAGGTTGGAACATCCTTCCTGTTTTCTCCAGCTTTCCCAATATCTCTGGGATCTTCCTGAGTTCACTTTCCATGAACCCTTTCATTACCAGACCCATCTCAACCCAGGTGTATGGCTGAACTGTTGCATGGTCCATTCAGAAATCTGAAAGCGGAGAGGAAGAAATCTGAGCTTTAGAGTAATCCAGCATGGAAACAGGCCTCTCGGCCCACCTAATCCATGCTGAACAAGGTGCCTATCTCAGGTAGTTCCACTTCCATTTTCTCTTACTCTCTAACCTTTCCTATCCGGAGTCCATGGAATGTGTTGAATCATGAGGCACATTGAATGTCACACCAGTTCCCAGTTGTTTTCACTGTTTATATTACGAATGAAGATTTTATTTTGGAGAGGAAACACACAGAAAGATGCCAAACGCACAGTGATCAACGATTCAGTGCTGGGAGATGTATCAGTTCCTGGGCGAATTGTCCAACTGCCTAGGACGCCTCACATCCACTGGGGAGTGATGACGGGTTTGGGATCAACTTGCTGCTTCTGGATGACGTGGCGTGCTGCCAGACTGAGGTCCATGATCGGAGTGGTGGGGGCAGGGGGGGAGGTGGTGGCAGTCAGCAGTGGGTTTGAACCACAGCCAGAAGGTCAGAGGGGAGTGGAGCCTTTCCCCTTGTTTGCAAGGACAGATTGCCAGGGTCAAAAGCAGCGGCTGGCTGATGGGGAACGTGGCTGGATGTCAGGAACTTCCTGTGTGCGTGGGCGAGAGGTCACTGGTGTATTCCACTTTCAGACTGGGAAGGGATCAAACTGAATATCTTGTTATCAGGTTGTCTTGCATTTAACAACCCTATACTCTGCTCTCTCTCTAGGTCTCCGCATTACGCCTGTCCAGAGGTCATCCGGGTAAGTTCTATTCTGTCTCTGGGCTTCTTTTGTTGCATATTGATTCTATAAGACATTAGAGAAGAATTAAACTATTTGGCCGATTGAATCTTCTCCACCATTCCATCATGGCTGATTTACTTTCTGTCTCCCCATAACCCTTTACCAATCAAGAACCTATCAAACTCTGCCTTGAATGCGCCCAACGACTTGCCCTTCCCAGCTGTCTGTGGCAATGAATCCCTGGCTGAAGGAATTCCTTCTCATCTCAGTTTTAAAGGGGTGCTGTTTTATTCTGAGGCTGTGCCCTCTAGTCCTAGACTCTGTGACTAGTGGAAGCATCCTCTACCAGGCCTTTCAGTACCCAGTAGATCCCTCCTCATCCATCAGAACTCGTCTTGTACAGGCCCAGAGACACTAAATGCTCATCACATGTTAGGCCCTTCATTCCTAGGATCCTCTGGAACCTCCCAGGGCAGGCACTTCCTTCCTTAGGTAGCTGGCCCAAAACCCGCTCACAGGATTCCATAGGTGGTCTGACCAAAACCTTATAAAGCCATTTCCAAAACTCAGTACCATGGAATGTATTTCCTATGTGTACCTGTCTAGGGCCAATCAGATCCTCAGACTGGTGGAAGTCGGTGCAGCGCCTTTTCTCCAGACTCTAGACTGAAAGGACTATGGCTATAATTCTTCAAGAAGTTCAAGTTTAATTGTCGGTCACCCATACATGAATATGGCCAAACAAAACAGTGTTCTCTGGGGCCAAGGTCAAAAACACAGTGCCACCAGCACATAGAGCAGAAAAATGTACAGTCACAAACAAAAATATAGCCCAAGCATGGCCTGTAGATTGATGGCACATGGGATGTTGTCCCGGTCCGGTTTCTCTTCCACTGAGTGAAAACTGGAGGGTAGCACCTACGGGTGGGACCAGCCTCCAGCCCAGCTCTCTCCCACATCGCCTCTGCCATTCCTCTCCTAAGCAGCTACGTGTAAAAATCGAGGCAACGTAGCTCCCCCGCCATCAGTCTCACCAATGAGCTGGCGAACCAGACTAGCAGCATTCTTGTTCCGATTGGTGCTTTAGCCTGTTCAGTCCACGACCGGTTCTTCCACAACTGCCCAGCTGGCAGTGCTTGGTAGGCAAATCTAGAGGCTGGCTAGGCCTCAGTTGGAAAAAGGGTGGGAAGGCCACTGCAACAGAATCCCTCAGTTACTGTAAAGAAATCCACCCAGGCTGACTGTATGTATGTGGCCTTGTTCTCCCACTTCATGTGGTAGAGGGCTGAAAAAATATCAGCAAATGCTTGCAGGACTTGGCTACTCAGCAACTCAAGCCAGCTTCACCATTCAGAAAATTCAAGGCCAATCTTGTACCTCATCCACTTTCCCATCTGTTGTTCTCAGCATTCAAGAATATTATTTCAGCCATTATATAGTCAACAACAAAGCCCTGGAGGGAAAGGGGATTCATGATCCTCTGGGAGAATATTCTCTCCATCTCAGTCCAAAATGTCTGGCCTGTTACGCTAAGACAATCAGTATGATTACTGAGTAGTTCCAGAAATCCCCAGCCCCCTCAGCATCCTGTCAGTGCCTTTGAATCATAAGCTTATAAAGATTAGCTTTATTTGTCACATACACATCAGAACATTGAAACGGACAGTTAAATGTGTCATTGGCATCAATGGCCAACAGTCTGAGGGTTGTGCTGAGGAGGGGATGGCCTGTGAGTGTTGCCTTGACTCTGGCACCAACATGGCATGCCCACAACTTACTATCCTGTGCACCTTTTGGAATTTGGGAAGATACCGGAGCGGAGCACCCGGATGAAACCACACAGACATGGGGAGAGTGTCCATACTTCTGAGAAACAACAACAAGATTGGTGCCACTCTAAAGTGTAACACTAGCCGCTACGCTAACATACCGCCCTCATCACGGAGTCATGGCCTCTTGTTCTAGTCAGCAGCGGCCAAACCTCTCTTCAAGGAACAGGGTGATACAAGTGGAGGAAGAAGAGAAAGGAATTGACTGCCAAGGGGTCTCTGGTGAATGGGCACCACTGACCTCTCTGTTTTCCGATGACAGGGAGAGAAGTACGACGGGCGGCGGGCGGACGTGTGGAGCTGTGGTGTCATCCTCTTTGCACTTCTGGTGGTAAGCAGCAGGATCCTGGGGTGCTACCTTAGACAGCCCTGGGCCGAGCAGCCCATTGTCTCCAGGGACGCCCCAGTGCACCGGCAATACATTGGCACTTGCCAAACCCCTGCCCGTCCTGACAAGCAGAGGGCAACACACACTAAATGCTGGAGGAAGTCAGCAAGTCAGGCAGCGTCTGTGGAGGAAAATAAACAGCCGATGTTTCAGGCTGAGACCTTTCATCATGACCGGGCGGGGAGGGATGGGGGAGGAGAGAGTGAGGGGAGGGAGTGTCCCAGGGTGGTGGAGGGACGTAACATTGGATGGGGGAGGGGAGTATCACAGTATGGGGTGGGGAGTATCACAGTATGGGTTGGGGAGTTTGGGGGAGGGGAGTGTTGGAGAGGAGAGTATCACTGTATGGGGTGGGGAGTTTGGGGGAGGGGAGTATCACTGTATGGGGGTGGGGAGTGTGGGGGAGGGGAGTATCACTGTATGGGGTGGGGAGTGTGGGGGAGGGGAGTGTTGGAGTGGAGAGTATCACTGTATGGGGGTGGGGAGTTTGGGGGAGGGGAGTGTTGGAGAGGAGAGTATCACTGTATGGGGGTGGGGAGTGTGGGGGAGGGGAGTGTTGGAGAGGAGAGTATCACAGTATGGGGGAGGGGAGTCTCACTGTATGGGGTGGGGAGTGTGGGGGAGAGGAGTCTCACTGTAAGGGTTGGGGAGTTTGGGGGAGGGGAGTCTCACTGGGGGGTAGGGAGTGTGGGGGAGGGTTGCGAGGGTGGAATGACTGGTGTCCTGTCCCTCCGTAGGGTGCGCTGCCCTTCGACGACGACAATCTTCGGCAGCTGCTGGAGAAGGTGAAGCGAGGGGTCTTCCACATGCCTCACTTCATTCCCCCCGATTGCCAGGGCCTGCTGCGGGGCATGATCGAGGTGGACGCAGAGAAACGCCTGTCGGTCAGTCTCCCTGCCCCAGACCATCTCTACCCCTGTTACAGATTGATCTCTCATCACTGAGCTAGGAGGCACAACATCAGTGTTAGCCTTGGGGATGGGAATCAAAGCTACTCCTTGGGGAAGGGAATCAGTGTTATTCCTTGGGAAGGGAAATCAGCATTACCCTACAGGGTGGGGAATCGGAGTTAGGCCATGAGGGGAGGGGAGGCCATGTGGGTGGGATTCAGCATTATTCTGTGGGGAGGGGAGTCAGTATTACCCCATGAAGGCAGGGCCATTAGCGTTACCCCATGAGGGGAATCAGTGTTGCCTGTACGATATGGTTATCAATGTTACCCATTGGGGATGGTTATTAGTGTTACGCTATGGGGCAAGGCCATTAATGTTAATCCAGGGAGGATCATTACTTTTCTCCCAAGAAAATTATCAGAATTACTCCAGTGGGGAAAGGTCAATGTTACACTGTTGGTGAAGATTATAGGTGTTACCCTACTGGGGAAGATTATTACCGTTACCCCACTGGTGAAGATTATCAGTGTTACCCTACTGGGGAAGATTATTACTGTTACCCCACTGGGGAAGATTATTACTGTTACCCCTTTGGTGAAGAATATCAGTATACCCCATTGGGGAAGATCATTAGTTTAACTTCATTGGGGAAGAATATCAGTGTAACCACATTGGGGAAGATTATTAGTTTAACCTCATTGGAGAAGGCTGTTGGCTTACCCCACCAGTTTATGAAATGTGAGTTACCTGGCAGGGAAGTGTTTACTGCTTTTGGAGATCTCCCTCCTGACGCTGCCACAATCCAAGATTTCTCTGCAATGGAAAGCTTCTAATCTCAATTCTCTTGTTAAACTCCTTTCCTTTCTCTCTCTCCCGTGACTCATCGCTGCCCACAGCTGGAACAGATTCAGAAGCACTCCTGGTATCAGTAAGTATCCACCATGCAGCTCGAGACCTAGAGGCAGGTCTCAGATCTGACTGCCCTATGATTCAGGGTGATTCCTTCCCATCTTCCCTTCACCCCAGTACAGAGGGAGGGGCTGGTTTCTCAGCCCAAGACTCTGCAAGCCAAACCATGAAGGTGTCTGAGCTGTGTTGCTGATTGTTAACTCCCAGTGACCCTGAGGACCCGATCCTGGGGGACCACACACCAGCAACTGATCCATTTTCTTTGCTGCATTTATCTCCGCACTCTGGCGTTCCCCAAGCAGGGGCCAGGAAGGGGTAGTCTCCTTCTGTACATGGGGAAAGGGAATCCTTCCTCTGTTGAGGAAGACAATCTGCTGGAGGAACCCAGCAGGTCAACAGATATCCGTGGAAGTAAATGGACAGTCGGTATTTACATAAGACCATAAAACATAGGTCAGAATCCCTTCAAATCTGCTCCACTGATGGATAAATCATTGCTGATTTATTATCCTTCTCAACTCCATTCTGCTGCCTTGTCCCCGTATCCTTTGACACCCTTTCCAATCAAAAATCTATCAACCTCTGCTTTATGTACACTCAGTGACTTGGCCTCCACAACCGTCTGTGTCAATGAATTCTGCAGATTCACCACCCACTGGCTGAAGACATTCCTCCTCAGCACTGTCTGCCCTCTGGTATTAGACTCTCCCACTGTAAGAAACACTCTCCATGTCCACTGTATCTGGGCCTTTCAATATTCCCCCTTATTTTCTAAACTCCAGCAAGTACAGGCCCAGAGCCATCAAACTCTCCTTATAAGTTAACCCTTTCATTACCAGGAACATTTTCGTGAACCTGCTCTGGACCCTCTCCAGTGCCAGCACATCCTTTCTGAGATAAAAGGCCGAAAAATGCTCACGATACTCTAAGTGCATATTCAGGTTGAGACCTTTCATAGAGTTCAGGTGAAGGGTTTCAGTATGAAATGCCGTTTGTTCGTTCTCCCTCACAGATGTTGCCTGTCCTGCTGAATTCCTCCAGCAGACCATTTGCTTCAGAATACAGCATCTGTCTCTTGTGTCTGTCTTCCTTTATTGACTGAGTGGTAGAGAGAGGGAGGTCTGTGATTCGGGAGGGGCCATGTTGCTGGTGCTTATCCGGACTTTTCTGGACCCCTATCTGGATGGACCTTTGCCCTTGGGAAAGGGTCATTGGGATGTGGAGATGGTAAATACTTCACACACAATAAGAAGTAAACCACTCACAGCTATATTCCCTTGGGTGGGGTTCAGATCAACTGGTACCACATCTGCATTCTGGACTAGTGCTCTGCGACCCTGCCCCAGGACTGACTTCCCCTTCCCCTTCCCTCTCTCCCTTCCCTTCTCTCCCTTCCCTTCTCTTCCTTCCCCTCTCCCTTCCCCTCTCCCTTCCCCTCTCCCTTCCCCTCTCCTTCTTCCCTTCTCCTCTACCCTTCTCCCCTTCTCCTCCCTCTTCTCTCCTCCCTCTTTCCTCTTCCTTTTCCCTTCTCCCCTTCCCTCTCTCCCTTCCCTTCTCTCCCTTCCCTTCCCCTTTCCCTTCCCCTCTCCTTCTTCCCTTCTCCTCTTCCCTTCTCCTCTTCCCTTCTCCTTCTTCCCTTTTCCTCTTTCCTTCTCCCCTTCTCCTCCCTCTTCCCTCCTCCCTCTTTCCTCTTCCTTTTCCCTTCTCCCCCTTCCCTCTCCCCTTCCCTTCTCCCTCTTCCCTTCTCCAATTTCCTCTCCCTCTTCCTTCTCCCCTTCCCTTTTCCTCTTCCCTTCTCCCCTTCCCTTCTCCCCATTCCTTCTCCCCCTTTTCTCTCCCTCTTCCCTCTTTCCTATCCCCTTCCCTTCTCCCCTTCATTTCTCCCCTTTGTTTCTCCCCTCCTTCACCTCCCCTTCACCTCTTCCCCTTCGCTTCTCCTCCCCTTTGCTTCCCCTTCCCTTTGCATCCCCTTCACTTTTCTCCCCTTCATTTCTTCCTCCTTCACCTCCCCTTCACTTCTCCCCTCTTCACTTCTCCCCTCTTCACTTCTCCTCCCCTTTGCTTCTCTTCCCCCTTCACTTTTCTCCCCTTCACCTCCCCTTCACTTCTCCCCTCTTCACTTCTCTCCACTCCTCCTGCCTTGCCTTTCCCTTCCCCTCCCCTCCCCCTTTGTCGTGGTCAAGCAGTCAGAACCAAGCACTTGGGAGTTGGGGGATTCCACACTGCGAGCTGCTCACCCCTGCCCACCCACCAGTCCTCCTACCTCAAAGCCCTGCTTGTATACAAGAAGCAGGTGGGATTCACTTAGTCATGGGGCCCTCGAGTCACACAGCACAGGACTGAGCCCTTCGGTTCCAGCTGTTCCATGCTGACCATCAGAACCAGCCCGTGTTTAAAGTGAGAGGGAATATTTAACTTAATGCTCATAAACAGAGGCAGGCCATTCAGTCCCTCCATCTGCTTCACCTTCTAATGAGATCATGGCTCATCTCCTAGCTCATTACCACTTTCCTGCACTAAACCCCTATCGTCCCCCTCAGTATCTGAGAAACTTTAAGTCTCTGTCCTGAAGATAACTCAGTGACAGAGCTTGGGGAGAGAATTCCAAAGATTCCCCACACTCTGGGTGAAGAAGTCTTCTTCGCACTCCAGTGGTGAATGGTCAACCCTTTATTCTTGAGAGGGTGACCCTTGATTCCAGCCCCACCCTGCGGGGGACACCCTCCTGGCATCCAGCTTAGTGAGGTCTCGTATGTTTGAGTGTGGTCACCTCTTGTTCTTCTAAACTCAAGAGATTGCAGGTCATGTCATCCTGTCTGCTTATTGTAGGGCAGTCTCCAATCACGGATTTGGAAGTTTATCCCTTGTTATGCAGGAGACTAGAATGCCTACTGTATTCTAGAAGAGGCCAAACTAGGGAAGATTTAGAGTCAAGGAAGTTGTTCACCCCACTGACATGCTGGAGTTTACACAGATTTGACATGTCCTCTAAAACTTTGACAAACATCTATAACTGCACAGTGGAGAGTATCCTAACTCAAAAGTTCAAAGTACATTTATTATCGAAGTATCTTTACCATAGAAAACCTCGAGATTTGCATTCTTGCAGGCAGCCGCAAAACAAAGAAACACAATAGAACCCACAAAAAAAACTCCACACAACAAAATCCATCAAACACCCAATGTGAGAAAAAAACAAATAACACTTGGAACATGAACTGCAGAGTCCCCAAAAGTGAGTCTGCAGCCACTGAGCTAGTTCACTGCTAAAGCTGGTCCAGGAGCCCGATGGCTGCAGGCCACAGCCACTGAGCCA
This sequence comes from Mobula birostris, assembly GCF_030028105.1. Classification (NCBI taxonomy): domain Eukaryota; kingdom Metazoa; phylum Chordata; class Chondrichthyes; order Myliobatiformes; family Myliobatidae; genus Mobula; species Mobula birostris. Next base: position 34,447,467 of record NC_092380.1, on the reverse strand, counting down.
GTTCAGTGCTGAGGCAAGTAAAGTCTCTTGAAGTAATGAGCTGAACACCAGGTCATCCTTCGCCCTTGGATCGATACCTTAATCTTTTTAATCTGGCTCGGCGCTTAAATTGGTTAAATTTTGGTTCGTATTTTGCACTTGATCCAGCAGTACCTGCCATGGCCGTACTTGCATTCTTGAGAGTCCAGTGGGCTGAGACCTTCAGGAGATTGCAGTGATCGTAATCCAGAAAAAGTAGTTAATACAATACTTAATAGTTTTGTTTGCTGCCAGTAAAATGTCGCCTTGTTTCGCCAGCGCCATCTTGCCAGTAGATCTGTGTTGCATTACAGCTGGTATGGAAACACCAATGCCCTTGAATGGAAAGGTCGATGAAACATATGTGGAAACAGCCCAGTCCATCATAGGTGAAGCCCTCCCCACTAATGAGCACATTTACAAGGAGTGCTGCCAGAAATCCATCATCAAGGACCCTCCATTATCCAGGGCATGTTTTCTTCTTGCTGTTGCCATCAGGAAGGAGTCTTTGGTCCCACACCACCAGATTCAGGAACAGTTACTACCCTTCAGCCATTAGTCTCCTGAACTTCACTCACCTCAACTCGGAACTGATTCCACAACCCGTGGACCCACTTTACAGGGTTCTACAACTTACATTCTCAATATTATTTATTCATTCATTCTTCTGGTTATTGACTTGTTGTATCTGCACAGTTTGTCTTTTGCACATTGGTTGTTTGTCCGTCTTTGTGTGTGCGCGCGCAGATATTCATTGATTCTATTGTGTTTCTTTGTGAATGCCCGCAAGAAAATGAATCTCAGGGTAGTACATGGTGACAAATATGTGCTTTGAACTTTGAACCGGAACTGTACTGAGAGAACAACGTGCTGCCCCCGCAGCAGATCAAAGCTCTGCAAGACCACACGCAGCGCTGTGTAAGTGTGATCAGGGTTTCTACTGCGAACAGCTTTACAGACAACGAGCTTCACTACCCCTGTTCCCCCTCTGCAAGTCAAAGTCCAGGTTACCATCGTGAGTGCAGTGGATAGGGCAATGAGAAACTTACCTGCAGCAGCGTCACAGGTACAGAGGGTCCGAGAGCTTAACGTATCTAGCGCACACACGTTGCTGGAGCAACTCCGCAGTTCGGGCAGCGTCTATGCAGAGGAACAGAGTCAACATCTCAGACCAAGACCTGATGAAGGGTCTCGGCACAAAACGTCGACTGTTTCTTCATTTCCAGTGATGCTGCCTGAGCTGCTGAATTCCTCCAGCATTGTGTGTGTTGCTCTGGATTTCCAGCATCTGCACGATCTCTTGTGTTTATATGCGATCCAAATCATCATCTTCCTCACCCTCACACTAATCCTTCTTGACTCCTTTCTTGGAAACAAAATCCTTCCCCCTTGGGCTTCGTGTCCCAGGAAGTTACTTCAGCCATTTTGCTCTGCTTTGCTTTACACTGGCTCCAAGCACATGTGCAGAGGGTGAGTGCGATGGCGGGGCTTGGCAGGTACCCCTCCCTCAGCCCCACCCTGTCCATGTGAAGTTGAGGGTGTCAGTGTGTCGTTACAGAGGAGGCAGGAACGAGCCTGAACCAGAGCAGCCCATCGCTCGGAAAGTGATGATCTGTCGGCTCCAGTCGGTGAGCGACATTGACCCTGATGTCCTGGACAGCATGAACTCCCTTGGCTGCTTTCGAGACAAGAACAAACTGAAGCAGGACCTGCTGTTTGAGGAGTAAGTGGCTCGCCGATGAACCCTTGCACCTGGATGCCCATCCAGGCCCAGCAAATCCCCAGATCTGTTCATCCCTAGTCCATCACTTGCCCCTTCCTAGAAACTTCAATTGCCCATCCCACAGTGTGATAATCCCCCCACCCCCCCACAATGCGATAATCCCTCAGAACCCCCCCCACAGTGTGATACTCCCTCCCCACCCCTCCCACAGTGTGATAATCCCCCAGCACCCCCCCACAGTGATAATCCCTCTCCACCCCTCCCACAGTGATAATCCTCCACCTCCCCCCCACAGTGTGATAATCCCTCTCCACCCCTCCCACAGTGTGATAATCCCTCACCCCTCCCACAGTGTAAGGTTCTCTCAATGCTGTCACTCACTTGGTATTGTCCCTCCCACGGTGTGGCATCCCCTCATCACCCCTCCCACAGTGACTTACTGACCTTCCCACAGTGAGACAGTGTGACACTCCCTCACACCCCCTCCCACCCCGCCCGGGAGTGCGGCGCTCCCTCAATACTGCCCCTCCCACAGTGCAGTGCACCCTCGGCATGGCGCTGACCCACCTGCCAGGAGTAGGTTGAGTCTGGGGCAACAGGTAGGTACCAATAAAGCTGAGCCTGATTGCAGATTTCAAAGTAGATCAGTCATGTAACTTCAGGAATGATGAACAATCTGCCGAGGGCAATCTTTGTTCTTCTGGAACCAGGTGTCACTGACAGGACCAGCATTCCCAGACTGTCTCTAACTGTGCTGGGGAAGGAAATAGCTCAACCACTTGTAAAACCCGCTGCTATCCTTCTGGTGAACGTGCTGCTGGGGAGTGAGTTTTTAATTTTTGTTTATTTAGAGATACAGCTCTGAACAAACCCTTCCAACCGAACAAGTCTTGCTGCCCAGCAACCCACCTATTTTAACCCTAACCTAATCATAGAACAATTTATAATGGACATTTAGCCTACTAACTGGTCCGTCTCTGGACATTGTGAGAAACCCCAGAGGAAACCAACGTGCTAACAAAAAGAACATAGAAACTTTGTACAGAGACTGCCGGAACTGAAATCGGAGCTCTGACGCCCCCGGCTGTAATAGCGTTGCACTAACCTCCACACTACTGTGGCACCCACAGTTTTAAACCACTGCTCTCTGTCTGGTGCAGGCTGTGCTGGGGAGGGAATTCTGGCACTTAAATCCAGAAGGAAGATAGGACAGTGGTGTACTTCCCAGTCAGGGTGTGTGACTTGGAGGGGAATCTGCAGATGGTGGAGAATGTCATATACCTGATGCAAGCATTGGGAAGGCCAAATCTCCACATTATTAATGTGAATGCACACATCAGGGAACGACTGGCTTTTAAAAATCCTTGCAGGGCACTCCCGATCTCCCAGCCCTGCCCTCCGTCATGTCACCTTCATGACCTCATACTGTATTACTGTGAACAGTAATGGACACCGTCTGTCTCATGTTCCCTACCACCATCCCACTCTGGGTGCATGCACACATGAACCCCGACACCATTCAGGAAGTACTACACATTTACAGGGTTCATATCCTGCACCGTGTCCGTATCCCTCACCTTGTCCGTATCCCTCACCTTGTCCGTATCCCTCACCTTATCCTTATCCCTCACCGTGTCTGTATCCCTCGCCCTGTCCATATCCCAACTCCTTGTCCATATCCCAACTCCTTGTCCATATCCCGACACCTTGTCTGTATCCCACATCTTGTCCTTATCCTACACCTTGTCCACATCCCTCACCTTGTCCATATCCCTCTCCTTGTCCATATCTCAACACCTTGTCCATATCCTGACACCTTGTCTGTATCCCACATCTTGTTCTTATCCTGCACCTTGTCCACATCCCTCACCTTGTCCACATCCCTCACCTTGTCCATATCCCTCTCCTTGTCCATATCCCTCACCTTGTCCATATCCCAACTCCATGTCCATATCCCGACACCTTGTCCATATCGTGACACCTTGTCTGTATCCCACATCTTGTCTTTATCCCGCACCTTGTCCATATCCCTCACCCTGTCCATATCCCTCACCCTGTCCATATCCCGACACCTTGTCCACATCCCTCACCTTGTCCACATCCCTCACCTTGTCCATATCCCTCATCCTGTCCACATCCCTCACCTTGTCCACATCCCTCTCCTTGTCCATATCTCGACACCTTGTCCACATCCCTCACCTTGTCCACATCCCTCACCTTGTCCATATCCCTCTCCTTGTCCATATCCCTCACCTTGTCCATATCCCAACTCCATGTCCATATCCCGACACCTTGTCCATATCGTGACACCTTGTCTGTATCCCACATCATGTCTTTATCCCGCACCTTGTCCATATCCCTCACCCTGTCCATATCCCTCACCCTGTCCATATCCCTCATCCTGTCCACATCCCTCACCTTGTCCGCATCCCTCTCCTTGTCCATATCTCGACACCTTGTCCACATCCCTCACCTTGTCCATATCCCGACACCTTGTCCATATCCCGACTCCTTGTCCACATCCCCCACCTTGTCCACATCCCCCACCTTGTCCACATCCCTCACCTTGTCCATATCCCTCACCCTGTCCATATCCTGACACCTTGTCCATATCCCAACTCCTTGTCCATATCCCGACTCCTTGTCTGTATCCCACATCTTGTCCTTATCCTGCACCTTGTCCATATCCTGACACCTTCAATACCTTCTCCATATCCCGATGCCTTATCCATATCATCCGTATCAAAATGCCTTGTTGATATCCCATGCTTTGTCCATATCCTCATACTTTGTCCATATTCTGGGCCATGTACAGCCCGAATTTTATTGATGTCCCTTGTGCTGTGACTAACTGAAATATCATCATACATTCTGGTACAAGTTCTGTTCATATGCTATCCCAAGCCCCACTTTCAAGTCCCAAACTTGGGCCACACTTTACATCTAAGTTTAATTCTGTTCTCACCAGCTGTATCCAAACTGATGGCTTGTTGCAAGGCCCTTGACATTTTATGCATATTTGACCCCACTCATACCTGTGGAGCAGTGGGTGGTGGCAAATCAGATGTTGTACTGCTCTGGCACCTCTCGATAACCAGTGTGATTATCTTCTCTCCACACCCAGGGAAAACCAGGAGAAAATGATCTATTTCCTGTTGCTTGATCGGAAAGAGCGATATCCTAGCTGTGAAGATGAGGATCTGCCTCCACACAATGACATTGGTGAGTGTGACGGCTGTCTTTCAGAGTAGGTATCTTCCTCCACTCTCTTCCCCTGAGAGTTCTACCTTCTTGCTTGGGTTCCCTGAGTGTCAGGCACTCTCTGGGAGGATATGTCTCCACAAGCTGGCACTCTCAAGGGTGAGTCTACAGAGACCACGAACCATTTTTCTCCAGGAACCATCAATCGCTGAGCTACTGACCTTGAATGTGGGCTCCCTCAGAGGTCTTTGAGCACCCTTGGGCCCGGCTGCTGATCTCCCTGACTTCCACTGGTCCACCATTGCAGGTGCCGAGGTCCTCCTCAGGTTACAAGCTGATATCTTGTCTTGTCCATACTGCACCAACTGCCGCCGCTGGGCTATAAACGTGCAGGAGCAATGTGTGGTTAAATGCCTTGCTCAAGAGTACAACAAGCTGCCTCGGCTGAGGCTCGAACTCGCGACCTTCAGATCACTAGTCCAATGCCTTAACCACTTGGCACGCGCCAGCACGTACAAACAATGTATATATAAACAGGCAGTTGGGAGATCAGCAAGAGGGATTTGCCAGAGCGCTGCATGAGAATGCAGCATCCATCATCAGACAATCCCACCATCCAGACCATGCTCTCTTCTCGCGACGACCATTGGGCAGGAGAGACAGGAGTCTTCCACGTTCAGGAGCAGTTACTACTCTACAACCATCAGGCTCCTGAACCAGTGTGGATAACTTTACTTACCACGACTCTGAACTGATCTACAGCTCAGTCATACATGTTCAAGGACCCTTTACTCCTCATGCTCTCAGTATTTATTTTATTCTCACAGCTTGTCGTCTTTTGCACAGTGGTTGTTTGTCAGTCTTTGTTTATGTATAGCTTTTTATAAATTCTATTGTATTTCTTTATTTTCCTGTAAGTGCCTGCAAGTAAATGAATCTCATATTTAGTAATACTGCATATATAATAATACATTTTACTGTGAACTTTGGTGGCTACCAAACCAGACTGGCACCCATCCTTCCTCTTCCTTCAGACCCTCCTAGGAAGCGGGTTGACTCGCCCATGCTGAACCGACATGGCAAGCGTCGGCCCGAGAGGAAATCGATGGAGGTTCTGAGCGTGACAGACGGCGGATCCCCAGTACCTGCACGCCGGGCTGTCGACGTGGTCCAGCATAGTCAGCGGTAAGGAAGCATCTCCTGGCCTGGGACCCACAGGAGTGCGTTTGGACATTTGGCATCTTTGGGAGCTTCTGAGTCTTGTTGTTGTTTTTGGTGTAATGGTGTACGTTCAGAGTAGGAAGCATCATTCCGCAGTAAACACGGCACTCAGCACCTCTACATTGGAGATCTGTGGATAAAGCTCCTGATAGTAAGGGGGTCAGATAGGCGAATCTGTGGACGCAGTCCGGAGACCCAGATGGTAGTTTGCCTCCCTGGTGCCAGGGTCCGGGATGTATCTGATCGCGTCCAAGATATCCTGAAGTGGGAGGGAGAGGAGCCAGAGGTCGTGGTACATACAGGTACCAATGACATAGGTAGAAAAAGAGGAGAGGTCCTGAAAGGAGAATATAAGGAGTTAGGAAGGGAGTTGAGAAAAAGGACTGCAAAGGTAGTAATCTTGGGATTACTGCCTGTGCCATGCGACAGTGAGAGTAGGAATGCGATGAGGTGGAGGATAAATGCGTGGCTGAGGGATTGGAGCAGGGGGCAGGGATTCAAGTTTTTGGATCATTGGGACCTTTTTGGCGCAGGTGTCACCTGTACAAAAAGGTCGGGTTACACTTGAATCCTAGGGGGACCAATATCCTGGTGGGGAGATTTGCGAGGGCTATTGAGGTGACTTTAAACTAGAATGGTTGGGGGGTGGGAATCAAATTAAAGAGACTAGGAGAGAGGAGGTTAGTTCACAAATAGAGAAAGCTAGTAGACAGTGTGTGAGGGAGGATAGGCAGGGGACAGAGATCAGGAGCACTCAGACCAAAGATGTAGGAGACAAGGAAGAAAAAGATAACAAAGTTGTTAAGGATAAAAAGAGAGTAAGAGGTGGGGAGTTTCTTAAATGCATCTATTTTAATGCTAGGAGCATTGTAAGAAAGGTGGATGAGCTTCGAGCATGGATTGATACCTGGAAATATGATGTTGTAGCTATTAGTGTGTGGGCACGTGGCCAAGTGGTTAAGGCATTGGACTAGCGACCTGAAGGTCGTGAGTTCGAGCCCCAGCCGAGGAAACGTGTTGTGTCCTTGAGCAAGGCACTTAATCACACATTGCTCTGCGACGACACTGGTGCCAAGCTGTATGGGTCCTAATGCCCTTCCCTTGGACAACATTGGTGTCATGGAAAGGGGAAACTTGCAGCGTGGGCAACTGCTGGTCTTCCATACAACCTGTGCCCTGGAGAGTGAAGACTTTCCAGGCGCAGATCCATGGTCTCGCAAGACTAACGGATGCCTTATTTTTAGCTATTAGTGAAACGTGGTTGTAGGAGGGGTGTGATTGGCAACTAAATATTCCAGGATTTCATTGCTTCTGGTGTGATGGGGGGAGGTGTTGCATTGCTTGTCAGAGAAACTATAACAGCAGTGCTCTGGGAGGATAGATTAGTGGACTCGTCTAGGGAGGCTATTTGGGTGGAATTGAGGAATAGAAAAGGTGTTGTGACGCTTATAACGGTGTATTATAGACCACCTAATGGGGACCAAGAACTGGAGGAGCAAATTTGTAAGGAGATAGCAGATATTTGTAGTAAGCACAAGGCTGTGATTGTGGGAGATTTTAATTTTCCACACATAGACTGGGAAGCCCATTCTGTAAAAGGGCTGGATGGTTTGGAGTTTGTCAGATGTGTGCAAGATAGTTTTTTGTAGCAATACATAGAGGTACCAACTAGAGAAGGGGAAGTGTTGGATCCCCTGTTAGGGAATGAGATAGGGCAGGTGATGGAGGTTTGTGTTGAGGAGCACTTCGGGTCCAGTGATCACAATACCATTAGTTTCAATATAATTATGGAGAAGGATAGGACTGGACCCAGGGTTGAGATTCTTGATTGGGGAAAGGCTAACTTTGAGGAGATACGAAAGGATTTAGAAGGAGTGGACTGGAACAATTTGTTTTATGGGATGGATGTAATAGAGAAGTGGAGGTCATCTAAAGGTGGAATTTTGAGGGTACAGGATCTTTATGTTCCTGTTAGGTTGAAAGAAAAGGTTAAAAGTTTGAGAGAGCCATGGTTTTCAAGGGATATTGGAAACTTGGTTCGGAAAAAGAGAGGGATCTTCAATAAATATAGGCAGCTTGGAGTTAATGAGGTGCTTGGGGAATATAAAGAATGTAAACAGAATCTTAAGAAAGAAATTAGAAAAGCTAAAAGAAGATACGAGGCTGCTTTGGCAAGTAAAGTGAAAATAAATTCAAAGGGTTTCTACAGTTATATTAATAGCAAAAGGATAGTGAGGGATCAAATTGGTCCCTTAGAGAATCAGAGTGGACGGCTATGTGCGGAGCCAAAAGATGTGGGGGAGATTTTGAACAATTTCTTTTCTTCGGTATTCACTAAGGAGAAGGATATTGAATTGTGTAAGGTAAAGGAAACAAGAAGGGTAGTTATCAAAAGTATGACGATTAAAGAAGAGGAAGTACTGGCGCTTTTAAGGAGTCTAAAAGTGGATAAGTCTCTGGGTCTGGAAAAGATATTCTCTAGGACCTTGAGGGAAGTTAGTGTGGAAATAACAGGGGCTCTGACAGAAATATTTTAAATGTCATTAGAAACGGGGATGGTGCCGGAGGATTGGCGTATTGCTCATGTGGTTCCGTTGTTTAAAAAGGGTTCGAAGAGTAAACCTAGCAATTATCGGCCTGTGAGTTTGATGTCAGTGCTGGGTAAATTGATGGAAAGTATTCTTAGAGATGGTATATATAATTATCTGGATAGACAGGGTCTGATTAGGAACAGTCAACATGGATTTGTGCGTGGAAGGTCATGTTTGACAAATCTTATTGAATTTTTTGATGAGGTTACTAAGAAAGTTGACGAGGGTAAAGCGGTGGATGTTGTCTATATGGACTTCAGTAAGGCCTTTGACAAGGTTCCACACGGTTGGTTAGTTAGGAAGGTTCAATCGTTAGGCATTAATATCGAAGTAGTAAAATGGATTCAGCAGTGACTAGATGAGAGATGCCAGAGAGTAGTGGTGGATAACTGTGTGTCAGATTGGAGGACGGTGTGTAGCAGTGTGCCTCGGGGATCTGTACTGGGTCCAATGTTGTTTGTCATATATATTAATGATCTGGATGATGGGGTGGTAAATTGGATTAGTAAGTATGCAGATGATACTAAGATAGGTGGAGTTGTGGATAATGAAGTAGGTTTTCAAAGCTTGCAGAGAGATTTAAGCCAGTTAGAAGCGTGGGCTGAAAGATGGCAGATGGAGTTTAATGCTGAAAAATGTGAGGTGCTACATTTTGGTAGGACTAATCAAAATAGGACATACATGGTAAATGGTAGGGCATTGAAGAATGCTGTAGGACAGAGGGATCTGGGAATAATGGTGCCTAATTCCCTGATGGTGGAATCTAATGTGGATAGGGTGGTGAAGAAAGCTTTTGGTATGCTGGCCTTAATAATCAGAGCATTGAGTATAGGAGTTGGGATGTAACATTGAAATTGTATAAGGCATTGGTAAAGCCAAATTTGGAGTATTGTGTACAGTTCTGGTCACCGAATTATAGGAAAGATGTCAATAAAATTGAGAGAGTACAGAGGAGATTTGCTAAAATGTTGCCTGGGTTTCATCTCCTAAGTTACAGAGAAAGGTTGAACAAGTTAGGTCTTTATTCTTTGGAGCCTAGAAGGTTGAGGGGGGACTTGATAGAGGTGTTTAAAATTATGAGGGGGATAGATAGAGTTGATGTGGATAGGCTTTTTCCATTGAGAGTGGGGGAAATTCAAACAAGAGGACATGAGTTGAGAGTTAAAGGGCAAAAGTTTAGGGGTAACATGAAGGGGAACTTCTTTACTCAGAGAGTGGTAGCTGTGTGGAACAAGCTTCCAGCAGAAGTGGTTGAGGCAGGTTTGATGTTGTCATTTAAAGTTAAATTGGATAGATATATGGACAGGAAGGGAATGGAGGGTTATGGGCTGAGTGCAGGTCAGTGGGACTAGGTGAGAGTAAGAGTTCGGCACGGACTAGAAGGGCTGAGATGGCCTGTTTCCGTGCTGTAATTGGTATATGGTTATATTGGCATTCACATAGTAGCCGCCTCCAAAGCCCCGTTCCAATGGATATAGGGGTCCAGGGTGACAAAGACAATTCAAGCTCAACCATTCCACATGCCAAATGTCGTGGAACATTCAGAGAATGCACACAGTTCCATGGATAATAGGCAGAGGAGGTAGAGACCTGCCTCGTAGCGCCAAAGACTCAGGTTCAAACCTGAACCTCAGTGCTCTCTGTGTGGAGTCTGCCTGTTCTCCCAGTGACCGTGTGGGCTTCTCCTGGGTTCACCGGTTTTCTCCCATGTCCCAAAGGTGTGTGGGTCAGTAGCCTAATTAGTCGCTGTAAATTGTCCCCAGCATGTAGTTGGGTGGTAGATTCTGGTGGGGGTGGGGGGGGGGTTGATGAAAATGTGGGGAGAGAAAGCCTTGACAGAGAGGACATGGAGAGAATGTTTCCAGTGGGGGGGCGGGGGTAGTTCAGGACCAGAGGGCACTGTCTCAGAATGGAAGGATGTCCCTTTAGAACAGAGCTGAGGAGGAATTTCTTTGGCCAGAGGGATGTGAATCTGTGAAATTCTTTGCCGCAGATGGCCACGTAGAACAAGTCATTGGGTATATTTAAAGCAAAGTTTAATAGGTTCTTGGTTGGTAAGGGCATCGATGTTTACAGGGAGAAAGCAGAAGAATGGTGTTGAGAGGGATAATAAATCAGCCATCGTGAATGGCCTAATTCTGCCCCCATTTCTTATCGACTTAATAAAGTATGAGTTGTGAAAATGGGTGATTGATGTTTGGTGTGGACTCAATGAGTTTAAAGGGCTATTTCAGTGTTGTATGAGACTGCTGGAAGGGAGGGAAAAGAGAAAACAATAATAATGATGCATATGGAGAACATGAGATGAAGGGTCCTTGAAAGTGGTTTAGGGAAGTAGGTTGTGGGAATAGCTCAGTGACAGGGCAAGTGAAATTGAATGAAGTTATTCCTTTTGGTGCAACAGCGTAATGGTTGAGGGTTAATAACTGTTCCTGAACCTGGTGGAGTGAGTACCTTCTTCCTGTTGGCAGCAGTGAGAAGAGAGCATGAGCTGGGTAGTGGGGTCCCTGATGGTGGATCACTGAGAAGAGAGTTGGGTGGTGGGGGACCCTGATGGTGGATCAGTGAGAAGAGAGCATGAGCTGGGTGGTGGGGGTCCCTGATGGTGGATCAGTGAGATGAGAGCTGGGTGGTGGGGGTACCTGATGGTGGATCAGTGAGATGAGAGCTGGGTGGTGGGGGTCCCTGATGGTGGATCAGTGAGAAGAGAGCATGAGCTGGGTGGTGGGGGTCCCTGTTGGTGGATCAGTGAGAAGAGAGCATGAGCTGGGTGGTGGGGGACCCTGATGGTGGATCAGTTAGATGAGAACTGGGTGGTGGGGGTCCCTGATGGTGGATCAGTGAGATGAGAGCTGGGTGGCGGGGGTCCCTGATGGTGGATCAGTGAGATGAGAGCTGGGTGGTGGGGGTCCCTGATGGTGGATCAGTGAGATAAGAGCTGGGTGCTGGGGGTCCCTGCTGGTGGATCAGTGAGATGAGAGCTGGGTGGTGGGGGTCCCTGATGGTGGATCAGTGAGATGAGAGCTGGGTGGCGGGGGTCCCTGATGGTGGATCAGTGAGATGAGAACTGGGTGGTGGGGGTCCCTGATGGTGGATCAGTGAGAAGAGAGCATGAACTGGGTGGTGGGGGTCCCTGTTGGTGGATCAGTGAGATGAGAGCTGGGTGGTAGGGGTCCCTGATGGTGGATCAGTGAGATGAGAGCTGGGTAGTGGGGGTCACTGATGGTGGATCAGTGAGAAGAGAGCATAAGCTGGGTGGTGGGGGTCCCTGATGGTGGATCAGTGAGATGAGAGCTGAGTGGTGGGGGTCCCTGATGGTGGATCAGTGAGAAGAGAGCATGAGCTGGGTGGCGGGGGTCCCTGATGGTGGATCAGTGAGATGAGAGCTGGGTGGTGGGGGTCCATGTTGGTGGATCAGTGAGATGAGAGCTGGGTGGTAGGGGTCCCTGATGGTGGATCAGTGAGATGAGAGCTGGGTAGTGGGGGTCACTGATGGTGGATCAGTGAGAAGAGAGCATAAGCTGGGTGGTGGGGGTCCCTGATGGTGGATCAGTGAGATGAGAGCTGAGTGGTGGGGGTCCCTGATGGTGGATCAGTGAGAAGAGAGCATGAGCTGGGTGGCGGGGGTCCCTGATGGTGGATCAGTGAGATGAGAGCTGGTTGGTGGGGGTTCCTGATGGTGGATCAGTGAGATGAGAGCTGGGTGGTGGGGGTCCCTGATGGTGGATCAGTGAGATGAGAGCTGGGTGGTGGGGGTCCCTGATGGTGGATCAGTGAGATGAGAGCTGGGTGGTGGGGGGGTCCCTGATGGTGGATCAGTGAGAAGAGAGCATGAACTGGGTGGTGGGGGTCCCTGTTGGTGGATCAGTGAGATGAGAGCTGGGTGGTGGGGGTCCCTGCTGGTGGATCAGTGAGATGAGAGCTGGGTGGCTGGGGTCCCTGATGGTGGATTAGTGAGATGAGAGCTGGGTGGTGGGGGTCCCTGATGGTGGATCAGTGAGATGAGAGCTGGGTGGCGGGGGTCCCTGATGGTGGATCAGTGAGATGACAGCTGGGTGGTGGGGGTCCCTGATGGTGGATCAGTGAGATGAGAGCTGGGTGGTAGGGGTCCCTGATGGTGGATCAGTGAGATGAGAGCTGGGTAGTGGGGGTCACTGATGGTGGATCAGTGAGAAGAGAGCATAAGCTGGGTGGTGGGGGTCCCTGATGGTGGATCAGTGAGATGAGAGCTGAGTGGTGGGGGTCCCTGATGGTGGATCAGTGAGAAGAGAGCATGAGCTGGGTGGCGGGGGGCCCTGATGGTGGATCAGTGAGATGAGAGCTGGTTGGTGGGGGTTCCTGATGGTGGATCAGTGAGATGAGAGCTGGGTGGTGGGGGTCCCTGATGGTGGATCAGTGAGATGAGAGCTGGGTGGTGGGGGTCCCTGATGGTGGATCAGTGAGATGAGAGCTGGGTGGTGGGGGGGTCCCTGATGGTGGATCAGTGAGAAGAGAGCATGAACTGGGTGGTGGGGGTCCCTGTTGGTGGATCAGTGAGATGAGAGCTGGGTGGTGGGGGTCCCTGATGGTGGATCAGTGAGATGAGAGCTGGGTGGCTGGGGTCCCTGATGGTGGATTAGTGAGATGAGAGCTGGGTGGTGGGGGTCCCTGATGGTGGATCAGTGAGATGAGAGCTGGGTGGCGGGGGTCCCTGATGGTGGATCAGTGAGATGAGAGCTGGGTGGTGGGGGTCCCTGATGGTGGATCAGTGAGATGAGAGCTGGGTGGTGGGAGTCCCTGATGGTGGATCAGTGAGATGAGAGCTGGGTGGTGGGGGTCCCTGATGGTGGATCAGTGAGATGAGAGCTGGGTGGCGGGGTTCCCTGATGGTGGATCAGTGAGATGAGAACTGGGTGGTGGGGGTCCCTGATGGTGGATCAGTGAGAAGAGAGCATGAACTGGGTGGTGGGGGTCCCTGTTGGTGGATCAGTGAGATGAGAGCTGGGTGGTAGGGGTCCCTGATGGTGGATCAGTGAGATGAGAGCTGGGTAGTGGGGGTCACTGATGGTGGATCAGTGAGATGAGAGCTGGGTGGTGGGGGTCCATGTTGGTGGATCAGTGAGATGAGAGCTGGGTGGTTGGGGTCCCTGATGGTGGATCAGTGAGATGAGAGCTGGGTAGTGGGGGTCACTGATGGTGGATCAGTGAGAAGAGAGCATAAGCTGGGTGGTGGGGGTCCCTGATGGTGGATCAGTGAGATGAGAGCTGAGTGGTGGGGGTCCCTGATGGTGGATCAGTGAGAAGAGAGCATGAGCTGGGTGGCGGGAGTCCCTGATGGTGGATCAGTGAGATGAGAGCTGGTTGGTGGGGGTTCCTGATGGTGGATCAGTGAGATGAGAGCTGGGTGGTGGGGGTCCCTGATGGTGGATCAGTGAGATGAGAGCTGGGTGGTGGGGGTCCCTGATGGTGGATCAGTGAGATGAGAGCTGGGTGGTGGGGGGGTCCCTGATGGTGGATCAGTGAGAAGAGAGCATAAGCTGGGTGGTGGGGGTCCCTGATGGTGGATCAGGGAGATGAGAGCTGGGTGGTGGGGGTCCCTGATGGTGGATCAGTGAGATGAGAGCTGGGTGGTGGGGGTCCCTGATGGTGGATCAGTGAGATGAGAGCTGGGTGGTGGGGGTCCCTGATGGTGGATCAGGGAGATGAGAGCTGGGTGGTGGGGGTCCCTGATGGTGGATCAGTGAGATGAGAGCTGGGTAGTGGGAGTCCCTGATGGTGGATCAGTGAGATGAGAGCTGGGTGGTGGGGGTCCCTGATGGTGGATCAGTGAGATGAGAGCTGGGTGGTGGGGTCCCTGTTGGTGGATCAGTGAGATGAGAGCTGGGTGGTGGGGGTCCCTGATGGTGGATCAGTGAGATGAGAGCTGAGTGGTGGGGGCGTCCCTGATGGTGGATCAGTGAGAAGAGAGCATGAACTGGGTGTTGGGGGTCCCTGTTGGTGGATCAGTGAGATGAGAGCTGCGTGGTATGGGTCCCTGATAGTGGATCAGTGAGATGAGAGCTGAGTGGTGGGAGTCCCTGATGGTGGATCAGTGAGAAGAGTGCATGAGCTGGGTGGTGGGGGTCCCTGATGGTGGATCAGTGAGATGAGAGCTGGGTGGTGGGGGTTCCTGATGGTGGATCACTGAGATGAGAGCTGGGTGGTGGGGGTCCCTGATGTTGGATCAGTGAGATGAGAGCTGGGTGGTGGGGGTCCCTGATGGTGGATCAGTGAGATGAGAGCTGGGTGGTGGGGGGGTCCCTGATGGTGGATCAGTGAGAAGAGAGCATGAACTGGGTGGTGGGGGTCCCTGTTGGTGGATCAGTGAGATGAGAGCTGGGTGGTGGGGGTCCCTAATGGTGGATCAGTGAGATGAGAGCATGAGCTGGGTGGTGGGGGTCCCTGATGGTGGATCAGTGAGATGAGAGCTGGGTGGTGGGGGTCCCTGATGGTGGATCAGTGAGAAGAGAGCATGAGCTGGGTGGTGGGGGTCCCTGTTGGTGGATCAGTGAGATGAGAGCTGGGTGGTGGCGGTCCCTGATGGTGGATCAGTGAGATGAGAGCTGGGTGGTGGGGGTCCCTGATGGTGGATCAGTGAGATGAGGGCTGGGTGGCGGGGGTCCCTGATGGTGGATTGGTGAGATGAGAGCTGGGTGGTGGGGGTCCCTGATGTTGGATCAGTGAGATGAGAGCTGGGTGGCGGGGGTTCCTGATGGTGGATCACTGGGATGAGAGCTGGGTGGTGGGGGTCCCTGATGGTGGATCAGTGAGATGAGAGCTGGGTGGTGGGGGTCACTAATGGTGGATCAGTGAGATGAGAGCTGGGTGGTGGGGGTCCCTGATGGTGGATCAGTGAGATGAGAGCTGGGTGGCGGGGGTCCCTGATAGTGGATCAGTGAGATGAGAGCTGGGTGGTGGGGGTCCCTGATGGTTGATCAGTGAGATGAGAGCTGGGTGGTGGGGGTCCCTGATGGTGGATCAGTGAGAAGAGAGCATGAACTGGGTGGTGGGGGTCCTGATGGTGGATCAGTGAGAAGAGAGCATGAGCTGGGTGGTGGGGGTCCCTGATGTTAGATCAGTGAGAAGAGAGCATGAGCTGGGTGGTGGGGGTCCCTGATGGTGGATCAGTGAGATCAGAGTTGGGTGGTGGGGGTCCCTGATGGTAGATCAGTGAGATGAGAGCTGGGTGGTGGGGGTTCCTCATGGTGGATCAGTGAGATGAGAGCTGGGTGGTGGGGGTCCCTGATGGTGGATCAGTGAGAAGAGAGCATGAACTGGGTGTTGGGGTTCTGTTGGTGGATCAGTGAGATGAGAGTTGGGTGGTAGGGGTCCCTGATGGTGGATCAGTGAGAGAGAGCATAAGCTGGGTGGTGGGGGTCCCTGATGGTGGATCAGTGAGATGAGAGCTGAGTGGTGGGGGTCCCTGATGGTGGATCAGTGAGAAGAGAGCATGAGCTGGGTGGTGGGGGTCCCTGATGGTGGATCAGTGAGATGAGAGCTGGGTGGTGGGGGTCCCTGATGGTGGATCAGTGAGATGAGAGCTGGGTGGCTGGGGTCCCTGATGGTGGATTAGTGAGATGAGAGCTGGGTGGTGGGGGTCCCTGATGGTGGATCAGTGAGATGAGAGCTGGGTGGCGGGGGTCCCTGATGGTGGATCAGTGAGATGAGAGCTGGGTGGTGGGGTCCCTGATGGTGGATCAGTGAGATGAGAGCTGGGTGGTGGGGGTCCCTGATGGTGGATCAGTGAGATGAGAGCTGGGTGGTGGGGGTCCCTGATGGTGGATCAGTGAGATGCTAGCTGGGTGGCGGGGGTCCCTGATGGTGGATCAGTGAGATGAGAACTGGGTGGTGGGGGTCCCTGATGGTGGATCAGTGAGAAGAGAGCATGAGCTGGGTGGTGGGGGTCCCTGTTGGTGGATCAGTGAGATGAGAGCTGGGTGGTAGGGGTCCCTGATGGTGGATCAGTGAGATGAGAGCTGGGTAGTGGGGGTCACTGATGGTGGATCAGTGAGAAGAGAGCATAAGCTGGGTGGTGGGGGTCCCTGATGGTGGATCAGTGAGCTGAGAGCTGAGTGGTGGGGGTCCCTGATGGTGGATCAGTGAGAAGAGAGCATGAGCTGGGTGGCGGGGGTCCCTGATGGTGGATCAGTGAGATGAGAGCTGGGTGGTGGGAGTCCATGTTGGTGGATCAGTGAGATGAGAGCTGGGTGGTAGGGGTCCCTGATGGTGGATCAGTGAGATGAGAGCTGGGTAGTGGGGGTCACTGATGGTGGATCAGTGAGAAGAGAGCATAAGCTGGGTGGTGGGGGTACCTGATGGTGGATCAGTGGGATGAGAGCTGGGTGGTAGGGGTCCCTGATGGTGGATCAGTGAGATGAGAGCTGGGTGGTGGGGGTCCCTGATGGTGGATCAGTGAGATGAGAGCTGGGTGGCGGGGGTCCCTGATGGTAGATTAGTGAGATGAGAGCTGGGTGGTGGGGGTTCCTCATGGTGGATCAGTGAGATGAGAGCTGGGTGGTGGGGGTCCCTGATGGTGGATCAGTGAGAAGAGAGCATGAACTGGGTGTTGGGGTCCCTGTTGGTGGATCAGTGAGATGAGAGCTGGGTGGTAGGGGTCCCTGATGGTGGATCAGTGGGAAGAGAGCTTAAGCTGGGTGGTGGGGGTCCCTGATGGTGTATCAGTGAGATGAGAGCTGAGTGGTGGGGGTCCCTGATGGTGGATCAGTGAGAAGAGAGCATGAGCTGGATGGTGTGGGTCCCTGATGGTGGATCAGTGAGATGAGAGCTGGGTGGTGGGGGTCACTGATGGTGGATCAGTGAGATGAGAGCTGGGTGGCTGGGGTCCCTGATGGTGGATCAGTGAGATGAGAGCTGGGTGGTGGGGGTCCCTGTTGGTGGATCAGTGAGATGAGAGCTGGGTGGTGGGAGTCCCTGATGGTGGATCAGTGAGATGAATGCTGGGTGGCGGGGGTCCCTGATGGTGGATCAGTGAGATGAGAGCTGGGTGGTGGGGGTCCCTGATGGTGGATCAGTGAGATGAGAGCTGGGTGGTGGGGGTCCCTGATGGTGGATCAGTGAGATGAGAGCTGGGTGGTGGGGGTCCCTGATGGTGGATCAGTGAGATGAGAGCTGGGTGGCGGGGGTCCCTGATGGTGGATCAGTGAGATGAGAACTGGGTGGTGGGGTTCCCTGATGGTGGATCAGTGAGAAGAGAGCATGAACTGGGTGGTGGGGGTCCCTGTTGGTGGATCAGTGAGATGAGAGCTGGGTGGTAGGGGTCCCTGATGGTGGATCAGTGAGATGAGAGCTGGGTAGTGGGGGTCACTGATGGTGGATCAGTGAGAAGAGAGCATAAGCTGGGTGGTGGGGGTCCCTGATGGTGGATCAGTGAGATGAGAGCTGAGTGGTGGGGGTCCCTGATGGTGGATCAGTGAGAAGAGAGCATGAGCTGGGTGGCGGGGGTCCCTGATGGTGGATCAGTGAGATGAGAGCTGGGTGGTGGGGGCCATGTTGGTGGATCAGTGAGATGAGAGGTGGGTGGTAGGGGTCCCTAATGGTGGATCAGTGAGATGAGAGCTGGGTAGTGGGGGTCACTGATGGTGGATCAGTGAGAAGAGAGCATAAGCTGGGTGGTGGGGGTCCCTGATGGTGGATCAGTGAGATGAGAGCTGAGTGGTGGGGCTCCCTGATGGTGGATCAGTGAGAAGAGAGCATGAGCTGGGTGGCGGGAGTCCCTGATGGTGGATCAGTGAGATGAGAGCTGGTTGGTGGGGTTTCCTGATGGTGGATCAGTGAGATGAGAGCTGGGTGGTGGGGGTCCCTGATGGTGGATCAGTGAGATGAGAGCTGGGTGGTGGGGGTCCCTGATGGTGGATCAGTTAGATGAGAGCTGGGTGGTGGGGGGGTCCCTGATGGTGGATCAGTGAGAAGAGAGCATAAGCTGGGTGGTGGGGGTCCCTGATGGTTGATCAGTGAGATGAGAGCTGAGTGGTGGGGGTCCCTGATGGAGGTTCAGTGAGAAGAGAGCATAAGCTGGGTGGTGGGGGTACCTGAAGGTGGATCAGTGAGATGAGAGCTGGGTGGTAGGGGTCCCTGATGGTGGATCAGTGAGATGAGAGCTGGGTGGTGGGGGTCCCTGATGGTGGATCAGTGAGATGAGAGCTGGGTGGCGGGGGTCCCTGATGGTAGATTAGTGAGATGAGAGCTGGGTGGTGGGGGTTCCTCATGGTGGATCAGTCAGATGAGAGCTGGGTGGTGGGGGTCCCTGATGGTGGATCAGTGAGAAGAGAGCATGAACTGGGTGTTGGGGTCCCTGTTGGTGGATCAGTGAGATGAGAGCTGGGTGGTGGGGGTCCCTGATGGTGGATCAGTGAGAAGAGAGCTTAAGCTGGGTGGTGGGGGTCCCTGATGGTGTATCAGTGAGATGAGAGCTGAGTGGTGGGGGTCCCTGATGGTGGATCAGTGAGAAGAGAGCATGAGCTGGATGGTGTGGGTCCCTGATGGTGGATCAGTGAGATGAGTGCTGGGTGGTGGGGGTCCCTGATGGTGGATCAGTGAGATGAGAGCTGGGTGGCTGGGGTCCCTGATGGTGGATCAGTGAGATGAGAGCTGGGTGGTGGGGTTCCATGTTGGTGGATCAGTGAGCTGAGAGGTGGGTGGTAGGGGTCGCTAATGGTGGATCAGTGAGATGAGAGCTGGGTAGTGGGGGTCACTGATGGTGGATCAGTGAGAAGAGAGCATAAGCTGGGTGGTGGGTGTCCCTGATGGTGGATCAGTGAGATGAGAGCTGAGTGGTGGGGGTCCCTGATGGTGGATCAGTGAGAAGAGAGCATGAGCTGGGTGGCGGGGGTCCCTGATGGTGGATCAGTGAGATGAGAGCTGGGTGGTGGGGGTCCCTGATGGTGGATCAGTGAGATGAGAGCTGGGTGGTGGGGGTCCCTGATGGTGGATCAGTGAGATGAGAGCTGGGTGGTGGGGGTCCCTGATGGTGGATCAGTTAGATGAGAGCTGGGTGGTGGGGGGGTCCCTGATGGTGGATCAGTGAGAGGAGAGCATAAGCTGGGTGGTGGGGGTCCCTGATGGTTGATCAGTGAGATGAGAGCTGAGTGGTGGGGGTCCCTGATGGAGGTTCAGTGAGAAGAGAGCATGAGCTGGGTGGTGGGGGTCCCTGATGGTGGATCAGTGAGATGAGAGCTGGGTGGTGGGGGTCCCGTTTGGTGGATCAGTGAGATGAGAGCTGGGTGGTGGGGGTCCCTGATGGTGGATCAGTGAGATGAGAGCTGGGTGGTGGGGGTCCCTGATGGTGGATCAGGGAGATGAGAGCTGGGTGGTGGGGGTCCCTGATGGTGGATCAGTGAGATGAGAGCTGGGTAGTGGGAGTCCCTGATGGTGGATCATTGAGATGAGAGCTGGGTGGTGGGGGTCCCTGATGGTGGATCAGTGAGATGAGAGCTGGGTGGTGGGGGTCCCTGTTGGTGGATTAGTGAGATGAGAGCTGGGTGGTGGGGGTCCTTGATGGTGGATCAGTGAGAAGAGAGCATGAACTGGGTGGTGGGGGTCCCTGTTGGTGGATCAGTGAGATGAGAGCTGCGTGGTATGGGTATCTGATGGTGGATCAGTGAGATGAGAGCTGGGTAGTGAGGGTCACTGATGGTGGATCAGTGAGAAGAGAGCATAAGCTGGGTGGTGGGGGTCCCTGATGGTGGATCAGTGAGATGAGAGCTGGGTGGTGGGGGTCCCTGATGGTGGATCAGTGAGATGAGAGCTGGGTGGTGGGGGTCCCTGATGGTGGATCAGTGAGATGAGAGCTGGGTGGTGGGGGTCCCTGATGGTGGATCAGGGAGATGAGAGCTGGGTGGTGGGGGTCCCTGCTGGTGAATCAGTGAGATGAGAGCTGGGTAGTGGGAGTCCCTGATGGTGGATCAGTGAGATGAGAGCTGGGTGGTGGGGGTCCCTGATGGTGGATCAGTGAGATGAGAGCTGGGTGGTGGGGGTCCCTGTTGGTGGATCAGTGAGATGAGAGCTGGGTGGTGGGGGTCCCTGATGGTGGATCAGTGAGATGAGAGCTGGGTGGTGGGGGGGTCCCTGATGGTGGATCAGTGAGAAGAGAGCATGAACTGGGTGGTGGGGGTCCCTGTTGGTGGATCAGTGAGATGAGAGCTGGGTGGTGGGGGTCCCTGATGGTGGATCAGTGAGATGGGAGCATGAGCTGGGTGGTGGGGGTCCCTGATGGTGGATCAGTGAGATGAGAGCCGGGTGGTGGGGGTCCCTGATGGTGGATCAGTGAGAAGAGAGTATGAGCTGGGTGGTGGGGGTCCCTGTTGGTGGATCAGTGAAATGAGAACTGGGTGGTGGGGGTCCCTGTTGGTGGATCAGTGAGATGAGAGCTGGGTGGTGGGGGTCCCTGATGGTGGATCAGTGAGATAAGAGCTGGGTGGTGGGGGTCCCTGTTGGTGGATCAGTGAGATGAGAGCTGGGTGGTGGGGGTCCCTGATGGTGGATCAGTGAGATGAGAGCTGGGTGGTGGGGGTCCCTGATGGTGGATCAGTGAGATGAGAGCTGGGTGGTGGGGTCCCTGATGGTGGATCAGTGAGATGAGAGCTGGGTGGTGGGGGTCCCTGATGGTGGATCAGTGAGATGAGAGCTGGGTGGCGGGGGTCCCTGATGGTGGATCAGCGAGATGAGAGCTGGGTGGCGGGGGTCCCTGATGGTGGATCAGTGAGATGAGAGCTGGGTGGTGGGGGTCCCTGATGGTGGATCAGTGAGATGAGAGCTGGGTGGTCGCGGTCCATGATGGTGGATCAGTGAGATGAGAGCTGGGTGGTGGGGGTCCCTGATGGTGGATCAGTGAGATGAGAGCTGGGTGGTGGGGGTCCCTGATGGTGGATCAGTGAGATGAGAGCTGGGTGGTGGGGGTCCCTGATGGTGGATCAGTGAGATGAGAGCTGGGTGGTGGGGGTCCCTGATAGTGGATCAGTGAGAAGAGAGCATGAGCTGGGTGGTGGGGGTCCCTGAGGGTGGATCAGTGAGATGAGAGCTGGGTGGTGGGGGTTCCTGATGGTGGATTAGTGAGATGAGACCTGGGTGGTGGGGGTCCCTGATGGTGGATCAGTGAGATGAGAGCTGGGTGGCGGGGGTCCCTGATGGTGGATCAGTGAGATGAGAGTTGGGTGGTGGGGGTCCCTGATGGTGGATCAGTGAGATGAGAGCTGGGTGGTGGGGGTCCCTGATGGTGGATCAGTGAGATGAGAGCTGGGTGGTGGGGGTCCCTGATGGTGGATCAGTGAGATGAGAGCTGGGTGGCGGGGGTCCCTGATGGTGGATCAGTGAGATGAGAACTGGGTGGTGGGGGTCCCTGATGGTGGATCAGTGAGAAGAGAGCATGAACTGGGTGGTGGGGGTCCCTGTTGGTGGATCAGTGAGATGAGAGCTGGGTGGTAGGGGTCCCTGATGGTGCATCAGTGAGATGAGAGCTGGGTAGTGGGGGTCACTGATGGTGGATCAGTGAGAAGAGAGCATAAGCTGGGTGGTGGGGGTCCCTGATGGTGGATCAGTGAGATGAGAGCTGGGTGGTGGGGGTCCCTGATGGTGGATCAGTGAGATGAGAGCTGGGTGGTGGGGGTCCCTGATGGTGGATCAGTTAGATGAGAGCTGGGTGGTGGGGGGGTCCCTGATGGTGGATCAGTGAGAAGAGAGCATAAGCTGGGTGGTGGGAGTCCCTGATGGTTGATCAGTGAGATGAGAGCTGAGTGGTGGGGGTCCCTGATGGAGGTTCAGTGAGAAGAGAGCATGAGCTGGGTGGTGGGGGTCCCTGATGGTGGATCAGTGAGATGAGAGCTGGGTGGTGGGGGTCCCTGATGGTGGATCAGTGAGATGAGAGCTGGGTGGTGGGGGTCCCTGATGGTGGATCAGTGAGATGAGAGCTGGGTGGTGGGGGTCCCTGATGGTGGATCAGGGAGATGAGAGCTGGGTGGTGGGGGTCCCTGATGGTGGATCAGTGAGATGAGAGCTGGGTAGTGGGAGTCCCTGATGGTGGATCACTGAGATGAGAGCTGGGTGGTGGGGGTCCCTGATGGTGGATCAGTGAGATGAGAGCTGGGTGGTGGGGGTCCCTGTTGGTGGATTAGTGAGAGGAGAGCTGGGTGGTGGGGGTCCTTGATGGTGGATCAGTGAGAAGAGAGCATGAACTGGGTGGTGGGGGTCCCTGTTGGTGGATCAGTGAGATGAGAGCTGCGTGGTATGGGTCTCTGATGGTGGATCAGTGAGATGAGAGCTGGGTAGTGAGGGTCACTGATGGTGGATCAGTGAGAAGAGAGCATAAGCTGGGTGGTGGGGGTCCCTGATGGTGGATCAGTGAGATGAGAGCTGGGTGGTGGGGCTCCCTGATGGTGGATCAGTGAGATGAGAGCTGGGTGGTGGGGGTCACTGATGGTGGATCAGTGAGATGAGAGCTGGGTGGTGAGGGTCCCTGATGGTGGATCAGGGAGATGAGACCTGGGTGGTGGGGGTCCCTGCTAGTGAATCAGTGAGAAGAGAGCTGGGTGGTGGGGGTCCCTGATGGTGGATCAGTGAGATGAGAGCTGGGTGGTGGGGGGGTCCCTGATGGTGGATCAGTGAGAAGAGAGCATGAACTGGGTGGTGGGGGTCCCTGTTGGTGGATAAGTGAGATGAGAGCTGGGTGGTGGGGGTCCCTGATGGTGGATCAGTGAGATGGGAGCATGAGCTGGGTGGTGGGGGTCCCTGATGGTGGATCAGTGAGATGAGAGCCGGGTGGTGGGGGTCCCTGATGGTGGATCAGTGAGAAGAGAGTATGAGCTGGGTGGTGGGGGTCCCTGTTGGTGGATCAGTGAAATGAGAACTGGGTGGTGGGGGTCCCTGTTGGTGGATCAGTGAGATGAGAGCTGGGTGGTGGGGGTCCCTGATGGTGGATCAGTGAGATAAGAGCTGGGTGGTGGGGGTCCCTGTTGGTGGATCAGTGAGATGAGAGCTGGGTGGTGGGGGTCCCTGATGGTGGATCAGTGAGATGAGAGCTGGGTGGTGGGGGTCCCTGATGGTGGATCAGTGAGATGAGAGCTGGGTGGTGGGGTCCCTGATGGTGGATCAGTGAGATGAGAGCTGGGTGGCGGGGGTCCCTGATGGTGGATCAGTGAGATGAGAGCTGGGTGGTGGGGGTCCCTGATGGTGGATCAGTGAGATGAGAGCTGGGTGGTGGCGGTCCCTGATGGTGGATCAGTGAGATGAGAGCTGGGTGGTGGGGGTCCCTGATGGTGGATCAGTGAGATGAGAGCTGGGTGGTGGGGGTCCCTGATGGTGGATCAGTGAGATGAGAGCTGGGTGGTGGGGGTCCCTAATGGTGGATCAGTGAGATGAGAGCTGGGTGGTGGGGGTCCCTGATAGTGGATCAGTGAGATGAGAGCATGAGCTGGGTGGTGGGGGTCCCTGAAGGTGGATCAGTGAGATGAGAGCTGGGTGGTGGGGGTTCCTGATGGTGGATTAGTGAGATGAGAGCTGGGTGGTGGGGGTCCCTGATGGTGGATCAGTGAGATGAGAGCTGGGTGGCGGGGGTCCCTGATGGTGGATCAGTGAGATGAGAGTTGGGTGGTGGGGGTCCCTGATGGTGGATCAGTGAGATGAGAGCTGGGTGGTGGGGGTCCCTGATGGTGGATCAGTGAGATGAGAGCTGAGTGGTGGGGGTCCCTGATGGTGGATCAGTGAGAAGAGAGCATGAGCTGGGTGGCGGGGGTCCCTGATGGTGGATCAGTGAGATGAGAGCTGGGTGGTGGGGGCCATGTTGGTGGATCAGTGAGATGAGAGGTGGGTGGTAGGGGTCCCTAATGGTGGATCAGTGAGATGAGAGCTGGGTAGTGGGTGTCACTGATGGTGGATCAGTGAGAAGAGAGCATAAGCTGGGTGGTGGGGGTCCCTGATGGTGGATCAGTGAGATGAGAGCTGAGTGGTGGGGCTCCCTGATTGTGGATCAGTGAGAAGAGAGCATGAGCTGGGTGGCGGGAGTCCCTGATGGTGGATCAGTGAGATGAGAGCTGGTTGGTGGGGTTTCCTGATGGTGGATCAGTGAGATGAGAGCTGGGTGGTGGGGGTCCCTGATGGTGGATCAGTGAGATGAGAGCTGGGTGGTGGGGGTCCCTGATGGTGGATCAGTTAGATGAGAGCTGGGTGGTGGGGGGGTCCCTGATGGTGGATCAGTGAGAAGAGAGCATAAGCTGGGTGGTGGGGGTCCCTGATGGTTGATCAGTGAGATGAGAGCTGAGTGGTGGGGGTCCCTGATGGAGGTTCAGTGAGAAGAGAGCATAAGCTGGGTGGTGGGGGTACCTGAAGGTGGATCAGTGAGATGAGAGCTGGGTGGTAGGGGTCCCTGATGGTGGATCAGTGAGATGAGAGCTGGGTGGTGGGGGTCCTTGATGGTGGATCAGTGAGATGAGAGCTGGGTGGCGGGGGTCCCTGATGGTAGATTAGTGAGATGAGAGCTGGGTGGTGGGGGTTCCTCATGGTGGATCAGTGAGATGAGAGCTGGGTGGTGGGGGTCCCTGATGGTGGATCAGTGAGAAGAGAGCATGAACTGGGTGTTGGGGTCCCTGTTGGTGGATCAGTGAGATGAGAGCTGGGTGGTAGGGGTCCCTGATGGTGGATCAGTGAGAAGAGAGCTTAAGCTGGGTGGTGGGGGTCCCTGATGGTGTATCAGTGAGATGAGAGCTGAGTGGTGGGGGTCCCTGATGGTGGATCAGTGAGAAGAGAGCATGAGCTAGATGGTGTGGGTCCCTGATGGTGGATCAGTGAGATGAGTGCTGGGTGGTGGGGGTCCCTGATGGTGGATCAGTGAGATGAGAGCTGGGTGGCGGGGGTCCCTGATGGTGGATCAGTGAGATGAGAGCTGGGTGGTGGGGTTCCATGTTGGTGGATCAGTGAGCTGAGAGGTGGGTGGTAGGGGTCGCTAATGGTGGATCAGTGAGATGAGAGCTGGGTAGTGGGGGTCAATGATGGTGGATCAGTGAGAAGAGAGCATAAGCTGGGTGGTGGGGGTCCCTGATGGTGGATCAGTGAGATGAGAGCTGAGTGGTGGGGGTCCCTGATGGTGGATCAGTGAGAAGAGAGCATGAGCTGGGTGGCGGGGGTCCCTGATGGTGGATCAGTGAGATGAGAGCTGGGTGGTGGGGGTCCCTGATGGTGGATCAGTGAGATGAGAGCTGGGTGGTGGGGGTCCCTGATGGTGGATCAGTGAGATGAGAGCTGGGTGGTGGGGGTCTCTGATGGTGGATCAGTTAGATGAGAGCTGGGTGGTGGGGGGGTCCCTGATGGTGGATCAGTGAGAGGAGAGCATAAGCTGGGTGGTGGGGGTCCCTGATGGTTGATCAGTGAGATGAGAGCAGAGTGGTGTGGGTCCCTGATGGAGGTTCAGTGAGAAGAGAGCATGAGCTGCGTGGTGGGGGTCCCTGATGGTGGATCAGTGAGATGAGAGCTGGGTGGTGGGGGTCCCGTTTGGTGGATCAGTGAGATGAGAGCTGGGTGGTGGGGGTCCCTGATGGTGGATCAGTGAGATGAGAGCTGGGTGGTGGGGGTCCCTGATGGTGGATCAGGGAGATGAGAGCTGGGTGGTGGGGGTCCCTGATGGTGGATCAGTGAGATGAGAGCTGGGTAGTGGGAGTCCCTGATGGTGGATCAGTGAGATGAGAGCTGCGTGGTATGGGTCTCTGATGGTGGATCAGTGAGATGAGAGCTGGGTAGTGAGGGTCACTGTTGGTGGATCAGTGAGAAGAGAGCATAAGCTGGGTGGTGGGGGTCCCTGATGGTGGATCAGTGAGATGAGAGCTGGGTGGTGGGGGTCCCTGATGGTGGATCAGTGAGATGAGAGCTGGGTGGTGGGGGTCCCTGATGGTGGATCAGTGAGATGAGAGCTGGGTGGTGGGGGTTCCTGATGGTGGATCAGGGAGATGAGAGCTGGGTGGTGGGGGTCCCTGCTGGTGAATCAGTGAGATGAGAGCTGGGTAGTGGGAGTCCCTGATGGTGGATCAGTGAGATGAGAGCTGGGTGGTGAGGGTCCCTGATGGTGGATCAGTGAGATGAGAGCTGGGTGGTGGGGGTCCCTGTTGGTGGATCAGTGAGATGAGAGCTGGGTGGTGGGGGTCCCTGATGGTGGATCAGTGAGATGAGAGCTGGGTGGTGGGGGGGTCCCTGATGGTGGATCAGTGAGAAGAGAGCATGAACTGGGTGGTGGGGGTCCCTGTTGGTGGATCAGTGAGATGAGAGCTGGGTGGTGGGGGTCCCTGATGGTGGATCAGTGAGATGGGAGCATGAGCTGGGTTGTGGGGGTCCCTGATGGTGGATCAGTGAGATGAGAGCCGGGTGGTGGGGGTCCCTGATGGTGCATCAGTGAGAAGAGAGTATGAGCTGGGTGGTGGGGGTCCCTGTTGGTGGATCAGTGAAATGAGAACTGGGTGGTGGGGGTCCCTGTTGGTGGATCAGTGAGATGAGTGCTGGGTGGTGGCGGTCCCTGATGGTGGATCAGTGAGATAAGAGCTGGGTGGTGGGGGTCCCTGTTGGTGGATCAGTGAGATGAGAGCTGGGTGGTGGGGGTCCCTGATGGTGGATCAGTGAGATGAGAGCTGGGTGGTGGGGGTCCCTGATGGTGGATCAGTGAGATGAGAGCTGGGTGGTGGGGTCCCTGATGGTGGATCAGTGAGATGAGAGCTGGGTGGTGGGGGTCCCTGATGGTGGATCAGTGAGATGAGAGCTGGGTGGCGGGGGTCCCTGATGGTGGATCAGTGAGATGAGAGCTGGGTGGCGGGGGTCCCTGATGGTGGATCAGTGAGATGAGAGCTGGGTGGTGGGGGTCCCTGATGGTGGATCAGTGAGATGAGAGCTGGGTGGTGGCGGTCCATGATGGTGGATCAGTGAGATGAGAGCTGGGTGGTGGGGGTCCCTGATGGTGGATCAGTGAGA
Organism: Mobula birostris; assembly: GCF_030028105.1. Taxonomy (NCBI): domain Eukaryota; kingdom Metazoa; phylum Chordata; class Chondrichthyes; order Myliobatiformes; family Myliobatidae; genus Mobula; species Mobula birostris. Next base: position 34,419,741 of record NC_092380.1, on the reverse strand, counting down.
TGAGAGCTGGGTGGTGGGGGTCCCTGATGGTGGATCAGTGAGATGAGAGCTGGGTGGTGGGGGTCCCTGATGGTGGATCAGTGAGATGAGAGCTGGGTGGTGGGGGTCCCTGATAGTGGATCAGTGAGAAGAGAGCATGAGCTGGGTGGTGGGGGTCCCTGAGGGTGGATCAGTGAGATGAGAGCTGGGTGGTGGGGGTTCCTGATGGTGGATTAGTGAGATGAGACCTGGGTGGTGGGGGTCCCTGATGGTGGATCAGTGAGATGAGAGCTGGGTGGCGGGGGTCCCTGATGGTGGATCAGTGAGATGAGAGTTGGGTGGTGGGGGTCCCTGATGGTGGATCAGTGAGATGAGAGCTGGGTGGTGGGGGTCCCTGATGGTGGATCAGTGAGATGAGAGCTGGGTGGTGGGGGTCCCTGATGGTGGATCAGTGAGATGAGAGCTGGGTGGCGGGGGTCCCTGATGGTGGATCAGTGAGATGAGAACTGGGTGGTGGGGGTCCCTGATGGTGGATCAGTGAGAAGAGAGCATGAACTGGGTGGTGGGGGTCCCTGTTGGTGGATCAGTGAGATGAGAGCTGGGTGGTGGGGGTCCCTGATGGTGGATCAGTGAGATGAGAGCTGGGTGGTGGGGTTCCCTGATGGTGGATCAGTGAGATGAGAGCTGGGTGGTGGGGGTCCCTGATGGTGGATCAGTTAGATGAGAGCTGGGTGGTGGGGGGGTCCCTGATGGTGGATCAGTGAGAAGAGAGCATAAGCTGGGTGGTGGGGGTCCCTGATGGTTGATCAGTGAGATGAGAGCTGAGTGGTGGGGGTCCCTGATGGAGGTTCAGTGAGAAGAGAGCATGAGCTGGGTGGTGGGGGTCCCTGATGGTGGATCAGTGAGATGAGAGCTGGGTGGTGGGGGTCCCTGATGGTGGATCAGTGAGATGAGAGCTGGGTGGTGGGGGTCCCTGATGGTGGATCAGGGAGAGGAGAGCTGGGTGGTGGGGGTCCCTGATGGTGGATCAGTGAGATGAGAGCTGGGTAGTGGGAGTCCCTGATGGTGGATCATTGAGATGAGAGCTGGGTGGTGGGGGTCCCTGATGGTGGATCAGTGAGATGAGAGCTGGGTGGTGGGGGTCCCTGATGGTGGATCAGTAAGATGAGAGCTGGGTGGTGGGGGTCCCTGATGGTGGATCAGTGAGATGAGAGCTGGGTGGTGGGGTCCCTGATGGTGGATCAGTGAGATGAGAGCTGGGTGGTGGGGGTCCCTGATGGTGGATCAGTGAGATGAGAGCTGGGTGGCGGGGGTCCCTGATGGTGGATCAGTGAGATGAGAGCTGGGTGGCGGGGGTCCCTGATGGTGGATCAGTGAGATGAGAGCTGGGTGGTGGGGGTCCCTGATGGTGGATCAGTGAGATGAGAGCTGGGTGGTGGCGGTCCATGATGGTGGATCAGTGAGATTAGAGCTGGGTGGTGGGGGTCCCTGATGGTGGATCAGTGAGATGAGAGCTGGGTGGTGGGGGTCCCTGATGGTGGATCAGTGAGATGAGAGCTGGGTGGTGGGGGTCCCTGATGGTGGATCAGTGAGATGAGAGCTGGGTGGTGGGGGTCCCTGATAGTGGATCAGTGAGAAGAGAGCATGAGCTGGGTGGTGGGGGTCCCTGAGGGTGGATCAGTGAGATGAGAGCTGGGTGGTGGGGGTTCCTGATGGTGGATTAGTGAGATGAGACCTGGGTGGTGGGGGTCCCTGATGGTGGATCAGTGAGATGAGAGCTGGGTGGCGGGGGTCCCTGATGGTGGATCAGTGAGATGAGAGTTGGGTGGTGGGGGTCCCTGATGGTGGATCAGTGAGATGAGAGCTGGGTGGTGGGGGTCCCTGATGGTGGATCAGTGAGATGAGAGCTGGGTGGTGGGGGTCCCTGATGGTGGATCAGTGAGATGAGAGCTGGGTGGCGGGGGTCCCTGATGGTGGATCAGTGAGATGAGAACTGGGTGGTGGGGGTCCCTGATGGTGGATCAGTGAGAAGAGAGCATGAACTGGGTGGTGGGGGTCCCTGTTGGTGGATCAGTGAGATGAGAGCTGGGTGGTAGGGGTCCCTGATGGTGCATCAGTGAGATGAGAGCTGGGTAGTGGGGGTCACTGATGGTGGATCAGTGAGAAGAGAGCATAAGCTGGGTGGTGGGGGTCCCTGATGGTGGATCAGTGAGAAGAGAGCATGAGCTGGGTGGCGGGGGTCCCTGATGGTGGATCAGTGAGATGAGAGCTGGGTGGTGGGGGTCCCTCATGGTGGATCAGTGAGATGAGAGCTGGGTGGTGGGGGTCCCTGATGGTGGATCAGTGAGATGAGAGCTGGGTGGTGGGGGTCCCTGATGGTGGATCAGTTAGATGAGAGCTGGGTGGTGGGGGGGTCCCTGATGGTGGATCAGTGAGAAGAGAGCATAAGCTGGGTGGTGGGGGTCCCTGATGGTTGATCAGTGAGATGAGAGCTGAGTGGTGGGGGTCCCTGATGGAGGTTCAGTGAGAAGAGAGCATGAGCTGGGTGGTGGGGGTCCCTGATGGTGGATCAGTGAGATGAGAGCTGGGTGGTGGGGGTCCCTGATGGTGGATCAGTGAGATGAGAGCTGGGTGGTGGGGGTCCCTGATGGTGGATCAGGGAGAGGAGAGCTGGGTGGTGGGGGTCCCTGATGGTGGATCAGTGAGATGAGAGCTGGGTAGTGGGAGTCCCTGATGGTGGATCATTGAGATGAGAGCTGGGTGGTGGGGGTCCCTGATGGTGGATCAGTGAGATGAGAGCTGGGTGGTGGGGGTCCCTGTTGGTGGATTAGTGAGAGGAGAGCTGGGTGGTGGGGGTCCTTGATGGTGGATCAGTGAGAAGAGAGCATGAACTGGGTGGTGGGGGTCCCTGTTGGTGGATCAGTGAGATGAGAGCTGCGTGGTATGGGTCTCTGATGGTGGATCAGTGAGATGAGAGCTGGGTAGTGAGGGTCACTGATGGAGGATCAGTGAGAAGAGAGCATAAGCTGGGTGGTGGGGGTCCCTGATGGTTGATCAGTGAGATGAGAGCTGAGTGGTGGGGGTCCCTGATGGAGGTTCAGTGAGAAGAGAGCATGAGCTGGGTGGTGGGGGTCCCTGATGGTGGATCAGTGAGATGAGAGCTGGGTGGTGGGGGTCCCTGATGGTGGATCAGTGAGATGAGAGCTGGGTGGTGGGGGTCCCTGATGGTGGATCAGGGAGAGGAGAGCTGGGTGGTGGGGGTCCCTGATGGTGGATCAGTGAGATGAGAGCTGGGTAGTGGGAGTCCCTGATGGTGGATCATTGAGATGAGAGCTGGGTGGTGGGGGTCCCTGATGGTGGATCAGTGAGATGAGAGCTGGGTGGTGGGGGTCCCTGTTGGTGAATTAGTGAGAGGAGAGCTGGGTGGTGGGGGTCCTTGATGGTGGATCAGTGACAAGAGAGCATGAACTGGGTGGTGGGGGTCCCTGTTGGTGGATCAGTGAGATGAGAGCTGCGTGGTATGGGTCTCTGATGGTGGATCAGTGAGATGAGAGCTGGGTAGTGAGGGTCACTGATGGTGGATCAGTGAGAAGAGAGCATAAGCTGGGTGGTGGGGGTCCCTGATGGTGGATCAGTGAGATGAGAGCTGGGTGGTGGGGCTCCCTGATGGTGGATCAGTGAGATGAGAGCTGGGTGGTGGGGGTCACTGATGGTGGATCAGTGAGATGAGAGCTGGGTGGTGGGGGTCCCTGATGGTGGATCAGGGAGATGAGAGCTGGGTGGTGGGGGTCCCTGCTAGTGAATCAGTGAGATGAGAGCTGGGTGGTGGGGGTCCCTGATGGTGGATCAGTGAGATGAGAGCTGGGTGGTGGGGGGGTCCCTGATGGTGGATCAGTGAGAAGAGAGCATGAACTGGGTGGTGGGGGTCCCTGTTGGTGGATCAGTGAGATGAGAGCTGGGTGGTGGGGGTCCCTGATGGTGGATCAGTGAGATGGGAGCATGAGCTGGGTGGTGGGGGTCCCTGATGGTGGATCAGTGAGATGAGAGCCGGGTGGTGGGGGTCCCTGATGGTGGATCAGTGAGAAGAGAGTATGAGCTGGGTGGTGGGGGTCCCTGTTGGTGGATCAGTGAAATGAGAACTGGGTGGTGGGGGTCCCTGTTGGTGGATCAGTGAGATGAGAGCTGGGTGGTGGGGGTCCCTGATGGTGGATCAGTGAGATAAGAGCTGGGTGGTGGGGGTCCCTGTTGGTGGATCAGTGAGATGAGAGCTGGGTGGTGGGGGTCCCTGATGGTGGATCAGTGAGATGAGAGCTGGGTGGTGGGGGTCCCTGATGGTGGATCAGTGAGATGAGAGCTGGGTGGTGGGGTCCCTGATGGTGGATCAGTGAGATGAGAGCTGGGTGGTGGGGGTCCCTGATGGTGGATCAGTGAGATGAGAGCTGGGTGGCGGGGGTCCCTGATGGTGGATCAGTGAGATGAGAGCTGGGTGGCGGGGGTCCCTGATGGTGGATCAGTGAGATGAGAGCTGGGTGGTGGGGGTCCCTGATGGTGGATCAGTGAGATGAGAGCTGGGTGGTGGCGGTCCCTGATGGTGGATCAGTGAGATGAGAGCTGGGTGGTGGGGGTCCCTGATGGTGGATCAGTGAGATGAGAGCTGGGTGGTGGGGGTCCCTGATGGTGGATCAGTGAGATGAGAGCTGGGTGGTGGGGGTCCCTAATGGTGGATCAGTGAGATGAGAGCTGGGTGGTGGGGGTCCCTGATAGTGGATCAGTGAGAAGAGAGCATGAGCTGGGTGGTGGGGGTCCCTGAGGGTGGATCAGTGAGATGAGAGCTGGGTGGTGGGGGTTCCTGATGGTGGATTAGTGAGATGAGAGCTGGGTGGTGGGGGTCCCTGATGGTGGATCAGTGAGATGAGAGCTGGGTGGCGGGGGTCCCTGATGGTGGATCAGTGAGATGAGAGTTGGGTGGTGGGGGTCCCTGATGGTGGATCAGTGAGATGAGAGCTGGGTGGTGGGGGTCCCTGATGGTGGATCAGTGAGATGAGAGCTGGGTGGTGGGGGTCCCTGATGGTGGATCAGTGAGATGAGAGCTGGGTGGCGGGGGTCCCTGATGGTGGATCAGTGAGATGAGAACTGGATGGTGGGGGTCCCTGATGGTGGATCAGTGAGAAGAGAGCATGAACTGGGTGGTGGGGGTCCCTGTTGGTGGATCAGTGAGATGAGAGCTGGGTGGTAGGGGTCCCTGATGGTGCATCAGTGAGATGAGAGCTGGGTAGTGGGGGTCACTGATGGTGGATCAGTGAGAAGAGAGCATAAGCTGGGTGGTGGGGGTCCCTGATGGTGGATCAGTGAGATGAGAGCTGAGTGGTGGGGGTCCCTGATGGTGGATCAGTGAGAAGAGAGCATGAGCTGGGTGGCCGGGGTCCCTGATGGTGGATCAGTGAGATGAGAGCTGGGTGGTGGGGGTTCCTGTTGGTGGATCAGTGAGATGAGAGCTGGGTGGTAGGGATCCCTGATGGTGGATCAGTGAGATGAGAGCTGGGTAGTGGGGGTCACTGATGGTGGATCAGTGAGAAGAGAGCATAAGCTGGGTGGTGGAGGTCCCTGATGGTGGATCAGTGAGATGAGAGCTGAGTGGTGGGGGTCCCTGATGGTGGATCAGTGAGAAGAGAGCATGAGCTGGGTGGTGGGGGTCCCTGATGGTGGATCAGTGAGATGAGAGCTGGGTGGTGGGGGTCCCTGATGGTGGATCAGTGAGATGAGAGCTGGGTGGCGGGGGTCCCTGATGGTGGATCAGTGAGATGAGACCTGGGTGGTGGGGGTTCCTGATGGTGGATCAGTGAGATGAGAGCTGGGTGGTGGGGGTCCCTGATGCTGGATCAGTGAGATGAGAGCTGGGTGGCGGGGGTCCCTGATGGTGGATCAGTGAGATGAGAGCTGGGTGGTGGGGGTCCCTGATGGTGGATCAGTGAGATGAGAGCTGGGTGGTGGCGGTCCATGATGGTGGATCAGTGAGATGAGAGCTGGGTGGTGGGGGTCCCTGATGGTGGATCAGTGAGATGAGAGCTGGGTGGTGGGGGTCCCTGATGGTGGATCAGTGAGATGAGAGCTGGGTGGTGGGGGTCCCTGATGGTGGATCAGTGAGATGAGAGCTGGGTGGTGGGGGTCCCTGATAGTGGATCAGTGAGAAGAGAGCATGAGCTGGGTGGTGGGGGTCCCTGAGGGTGGATCAGTGAGATGAGAGCTGGGTGGTGGGGGTTCCTGATGGTGGATTAGTGAGATGAGACCTGGGTGGTGGGGGTCCCTGATGGTGGATCAGTGAGATGAGAGCTGGGTGGCGGGGGTCTCTGATGGTGGATCAGTGAGATGAGAGTTGGGTGGTGGGGGTCCCTGATGGTGGATCAGTGAGATGAGAGCTGGGTGGTGGGGGTCCCTGATGGTGGATCAGTGAGATGAGAGCTGGGTGGTGGGGGTCCCTGATGGTGGATCAGTGAGATGAGAGCTGGGTGGCGGGGGTCCCTGATGGTGGATCAGTGAGATGAGAACTGGGTGGTGGGGGTCCCTGATGGTGGATCAGTGAGAAGAGAGCATGAACTGGGTGGTGGGGGTCCCTGTTGGTGGATCAGTGAGATGTGAGCTGGGTGGTAGGGGTCCCTGATGGTGCATCAGTGAGATGAGAGCTGGGTAGTGGGGGTCACTGATGGTGGATCAGTGAGAAGAGAGCATAAGCTGGGTGGTGGGGGTCCCTGATGGTGGATCAGTGAGAAGAGAGCATGAGCTGGGTGGCGGGGGTCCCTGATGGTGGATCAGTGAGATGAGAGCTGGGTGGTGGGGGTCCCTGATGGTGGATCAGTGAGATGAGAGCTGGGTGGTGGGGGTCCCTGATGGTGGATCAGTGAGATGAGAGCTGGGTGGTGGGGGTCCCTGATGGTGGATCAGTTAGATGAGAGCTGGGTGGTGGGGGGGTCCCTGATGGTGGATCAGTGAGAAGAGAGCATAAGCTGGGTGGTGGGGGTCCCTGATGGTTGATCAGTGAGATGAGAGCTGAGTGGTGGGGGTCCCTGATGGAGGTTCAGTGAGAAGAGAGCATGAGCTGGGTGGTGGGGGTCCCTGATGGTGGATCAGTGAGATGAGAGCTGGGTGGTGGGGGTCCCTGATGGTGGATCAGTGAGATGAGAGCTGGGTGGTGGGGGTCCCTGATGGTGGATCAGGGAGAGGAGAGCTGGGTGGTGGGGGTCCCTGATGGTGGATCAGTGAGATGAGAGCTGGGTAGTGGGAGTCCCTGATGGTGGATCATTGAGATGAGAGCTGGGTGGTGGGGGTCCCTGATGGTGGATCAGTGAGATGAGAGCTGGGTGGTGGGGGTCCCTGTTGGTGGATTAGTGAGAGGAGAGCTGGGTGGTGGGGGTCCTTGATGGTGGATCAGTGAGAAGAGAGCATGAACTGGGTGGTGGGGGTCCCTGTTGGTGGATCAGTGAGATGAGAGCTGCGTGGTATGGGTCTCTGATGGTGGATCAGTGAGATGAGAGCTGGGTAGTGAGGGTCACTGATGGTGGATCAGTGAGAAGAGAGCATAAGCTGGGTGGTGGGGGTCCCTGATGGTTGATCAGTGAGATGAGAGCTGAGTGGTGGGGGTCCCTGATGGAGGTTCAGTGAGAAGAGAGCATGAGCTGGGTGGTGGGGGTCCCTGATGGTGGATCAGTGAGATGAGAGCTGGGTGGTGGGGGTCCCTGATGGTGGATCAGTGAGATGAGAGCTGGGTGGTGGGGGTCCCTGATGGTGGATCAGGGAGAGGAGAGCTGGGTGGTGGGGGTCCCTGATGGTGGATCAGTGAGATGAGAGCTGGGTAGTGGGAGTCCCTGATGGTGGATCATTGAGATGAGAGCTGGGTGGTGGGGGTCCCTGATGGTGGATCAGTGAGATGAGAGCTGGGTGGTGGGGGTCCCTGTTGGTGGATTAGTGAGAGGAGAGCTGGGTGGTGGGGGTCCTTGATGGTGGATCAGTGACAAGAGAGCATGAACTGGGTGGTGGGGGTCCCTGTTGGTGGATCAGTGAGATGAGAGCTGCGTGGTATGGGTCTCTGATGGTGGATCAGTGAGATGAGAGCTGGGTAGTGAGGGTCACTGATGGTGGATCAGTGAGAAGAGAGCATAAGCTGGGTGGTGGGGGTCCCTGATGGTGGATCAGTGAGATGAGAGCTGGGTGGTGGGGCTCCCTGATGGTGGATCAGTGAGATGAGAGCTGGGTGGTGGGGGTCACTGATGGTGGATCAGTGAGATGAGAGCTGGGTGGTGGGGGTCCCTGATGGTGGATCAGGGAGATGAGAGCTGGGTGGTGGGGGTCCCTGCTAGTGAATCAGTGAGATGAGAGCTGGGTGGTGGGGGTCCCTGATGGTGGATCAGTGAGATGAGAGCTGGGTGGTGGGGGGGTCCCTGATGGTGGATCAGTGAGAAGAGAGCATGAACTGGGTGGTGGGGGTCCCTGTTGGTGGATCAGTGAGATGAGAGCTGGGTGGTGGGGGTCCCTGATGGTGGATCAGTGAGATGGGAGCATGAGCTGGGTGGTGGGGGTCCCTGATGGTGGATCAGTGAGATGAGAGCCGGGTGGTGGGGGTCCCTGATGGTGGATCAGTGAGAAGAGAGTATGAGCTGGGTGGTGGGGGTCCCTGTTGGTGGATCAGTGAAATGAGAACTGGGTGGTGGGGGTCCCTGTTGGTGGATCAGTGAGATGAGAGCTGGGTGGTGGGGGTCCCTGATGGTGGATCAGTGAGATAAGAGCTGGGTGGTGGGGGTCCCTGTTGGTGGATCAGTGAGATGAGAGCTGGGTGGTGGGGGTCCCTGATGGTGGATCAGTGAGATGAGAGCTGGGTGGTGGGGGTCCCTGATGGTGGATCAGTGAGATGAGAGCTGGGTGGTGGGGTCCCTGATGGTGGATCAGTGAGATGAGAGCTGGGTGGTGGGGGTCCCTGATGGTGGATCAGTGAGATGAGAGCTGGGTGGCGGGGGTCCCTGATGGTGGATCAGTGAGATGAGAGCTGGGTGGCGGGGGTCCCTGATGGTGGATCAGTGAGATGAGAGCTGGGTGGTGGGGGTCCCTGATGGTGGATCAGTGAGATGAGAGCTGGGTGGTGGCGGTCCCTGATGGTGGATCAGTGAGATGAGAGCTGGGTGGTGGGGGTCCCTGATGGTGGATCAGTGAGATGAGAGCTGGGTGGTGGGGGTCCCTGATGGTGGATCAGTGAGATGAGAGCTGGGTGGTGGGGGTCCCTAATGGTGGATCAGTGAGATGAGAGCTGGGTGGTGGGGGTCCCTGATAGTGGATCAGTGAGAAGAGAGCATGAGCTGGGTGGTGGGGGTCCCTGAGGGTGGATCAGTGAGATGAGAGCTGGGTGGTGGGGGTTCCTGATGGTGGATTAGTGAGATGAGAGCTGGGTGGTGGGGGTCCCTGATGGTGGATCAGTGAGATGAGAGCTGGGTGGCGGGGGTCCCTGATGGTGGATCAGTGAGATGAGAGTTGGGTGGTGGGGGTCCCTGATGGTGGATCAGTGAGATGAGAGCTGGGTGGTGGGGGTCCCTGATGGTGGATCAGTGAGATGAGAGCTGGGTGGTGGGGGTCCCTGATGGTGGATCAGTGAGATGAGAGCTGGGTGGCGGGGGTCCCTGATGGTGGATCAGTGAGATGAGAACTGGATGGTGGGGGTCCCTGATGGTGGATCAGTGAGAAGAGAGCATGAACTGGGTGGTGGGGGTCCCTGTTGGTGGATCAGTGAGATGAGAGCTGGGTGGTAGGGGTCCCTGATGGTGCATCAGTGAGATGAGAGCTGGGTAGTGGGGGTCACTGATGGTGGATCAGTGAGAAGAGAGCATAAGCTGGGTGGTGGGGGTCCCTGATGGTGGATCAGTGAGATGAGAGCTGAGTGGTGGGGGTCCCTGATGGTGGATCAGTGAGAAGAGAGCATGAGCTGGGTGGCCGGGGTCCCTGATGGTGGATCAGTGAGATGAGAGCTGGGTGGTGGGGGTTCCTGTTGGTGGATCAGTGAGATGAGAGCTGGGTGGTAGGGATCCCTGATGGTGGATCAGTGAGATGAGAGCTGGGTAGTGGGGGTCACTGATGGTGGATCAGTGAGAAGAGAGCATAAGCTGGGTGGTGGAGGTCCCTGATGGTGGATCAGTGAGATGAGAGCTGAGTGGTGGGGGTCCCTGATGGTGGATCAGTGAGAAGAGAGCATGAGCTGGGTGGTGGGGGTCCCTGATGGTGGATCAGTGAGATGAGAGCTGGGTGGTGGGGGTCCCTGATGGTGGATCAGTGAGATGAGAGCTGGGTGGTGGGGGTCCCTGATGGTGGATCAGTGAGATGAGAGCTGGGTGGTGGGGGTCCCTGATGGTGGATCAGTGAGATGAGAGCTGGGTGGTGGGGGTCCCTGATGGTGGATCAGTGAGATGAGAGCTGGGTGGTGGGGGTCCCTGATGGTGGATCAGTGACATGAGAGCTGGGTGGCGGGGGTCCCTGATGGTGGATCAGTGAGATGAGACCTGGGTGGTGGGGGTTCCTGATGGTGGATCAGTGAGATGAGAGCTGGGTGGTGGGGGTCCCTGATGCTGGATCAGTGAGATGAGAGCTGGGTGGTGGGGGTCCCTGATAGTGGATCAGTGTGAAGAGAGCATGAGCTGGGTGGTGGTGGTCCCTGAGGGTGGATCAGTGAGATGAGAGCTGGGTGGTGGGGGTTCCTGATGGTGGATTAGTGAGATGAGAGCTGGGTGGTGGGGGTCCCTGATGGTGGATCAGTGAGATGAGAGCTGGGTGGCGGGGGTCCCTGTTGGTTGATCAGTGAGATGAGACCTGGGTTGTGGGGGTCCCTGATGGTGGATCAGTGAGATGAGAGCTGGGTGGTGGGGGTCCCTGATGGTGGATCACTGAGATGAGAGCTGGGTGGCGGGGGTCCCTGATGGTGGATCAGTGAGATGAGAACTGGGTGGTGGGGGTACCTGATGGTGGATCAGTGAGAAGAGAGCATGAACTGGGTGGTGGGGGTCCCTGTTGTTGGATCAGTGAGATGAGAGCTGGGTGGTGGGGGTCCCTGATGGTGGATCAGTGAGATGAGAGCTGGGTGGTGGGGGTCCCTAATGGTGGATCAGTGAGATGAGAGCTGGGTGGTGGGGGTCCCTGATAGTGGATCAGTGAGAAGAGAGCATGAGCTGGGTGGTGGGGGTCCCTGAGGGTGGATCAGTGAGATGAGAGCTGGGTGGTGGGGGTTCCTGATGGTGGATTAGTGAGATGAGAGCTGGGTGGTGGGGGTCCCTGATGGTGGATCAGTGAGATGAGAGCTGGGTGGCGGGGGTCCCTGATGGTGGATCAGTGAGATGAGAGTTGGGTGGTGGGGGTCCCTGATGGTGGATCAGTGAGATGAGAGCTGGGTGGTGGGGGTCCCTGATGGTGGATCAGTGAGATGAGAGCTGGGTGGTGGGGGTCCCTGATGGTGGATCAGTGAGATGAGAGCTGGGTGGCGGGGGTCCCTGATGGTGGATCAGTGAGATGAGAACTGGATGGTGGGGGTCCCTGATGGTGGATCAGTGAGAAGAGAGCATGAACTGGGTGGTGGGGGTCCCTGTTGGTGGATCAGTGAGATGAGAGCTGGGTGGTAGGGGTCCCTGATGGTGCATCAGTGAGATGAGAGCTGGGTAGTGGGGGTCACTGATGGTGGATCAGTGAGAAGAGAGCATAAGCTGGGTGGTGGGGGTCCCTGATGGTGGATCAGTGAGATGAGAGCTGAGTGGTGGGGGTCCCTGATGGTGGATCAGTGAGAAGAGAGCATGAGCTGGGTGGCCGGGGTCCCTGATGGTGGATCAGTGAGATGAGAGCTGGGTGGTGGGGGTTCCTGTTGGTGGATCAGTGAGATGAGAGCTGGGTGGTAGGGATCCCTGATGGTGGATCAGTGAGATGAGAGCTGGGTAGTGGGGGTCACTGATGGTGGATCAGTGAGAAGAGAGCATAAGCTGGGTGGTGGAGGTCCCTGATGGTGGATCAGTGAGATGAGAGCTGAGTGGTGGGGGTCCCTGATGGTGGATCAGTGAGAAGAGAGCATGAGCTGGGTGGTGGGGGTCCCTGATGGTGGATCAGTGAGATGAGAGCTGGGTGGTGGGGGTCCCTGATGGTGGATCAGTGAGATGAGAGCTGGGTGGTGGGGGTCCCTGATGGTGGATCAGTGAGATGAGAGCTGGGTGGTGGGGGTCCCTGATGGTGGATCAGTGAGATGAGAGCTGGGTGGTGGGGGTCCCTGATGGTGGATCAGTGAGATGAGAGCTGGGTGGTGGGGGTCCCTGATGGTGGATCAGTGACATGAGAGCTGGGTGGCGGGGGTCCCTGATGGTGGATCAGTGAGATGAGACCTGGGTGGTGGGGGTTCCTGATGGTGGATCAGTGAGATGAGAGCTGGGTGGTGGGGGTCCCTGATGCTGGATCAGTGAGATGAGAGCTGGGTGGTGGGGGTCCCTGATAGTGGATCAGTGTGAAGAGAGCATGAGCTGGGTGGTGGTGGTCCCTGAGGGTGGATCAGTGAGATGAGAGCTGGGTGGTGGGGGTTCCTGATGGTGGATTAGTGAGATGAGAGCTGGGTGGTGGGGGTCCCTGATGGTGGATCAGTGAGATGAGAGCTGGGTGGCGGGGGTCCCTGATGGTTGATCAGTGAGATGAGACCTGGGTTGTGGGGGTCCCTGATGGTGGATCAGTGAGATGAGAGCTGGGTGGTGGGGGTCCCTGATGGTGGATCACTGAGATGAGAGCTGGGTGGCGGGGGTCCCTGATGGTGGATCAGTGAGATGAGAACTGGGTGGTGGGGGTACCTGATGGTGGATCAGTGAGAAGAGAGCATGAACTGGGTGGTGGGGGTCCCTGTTGTTGGATCAGTGAGATGAGAGCTGGGTGGTAGGGGTCCCTGATGGTGCATCAGTGAGATGAGAGCTGGGTAGTGGGGGTCACTGATGGTGGATCAGTGAGAAGAGAGCATAAGCTGGGTGGTGGGGGTCCCTGATGGTGGATCAGTGAGATGAGAGCTGAGTGGTGGGGGTCCCTGATGGTGGATCAGTGAGAAGAGAGCATGAGCTGGGTGGCCGGGGTCCCTGATGGTGGATCAGTGAGATGAGAACTGGGTGGTGGGGGTCCCTGTTGGTGGATCAGTGAGATGAGAGCTGGGTGGTTGGGATCCCTGATGGTGGATCAGTGAGATGAGAGCTGGGTAGTGGGGGTCACTGATGGTGGATCAGTGAGAAGAGAGCATAAGCTGGGTGGTGGGGGTCCCTGATGGTGAATCAGTGAAATGAGAGCTGAGTGGTGGGGGTCCCTAATGGTGGATCAGTGAGAAGAGAGCATGAGCTGGGTGGTGGGGGTCCCTGATGGTGGATCAGTGAGATGAGAGCTGGGTGGTGGGTGTCCCTGATGGTGGATCAGTGAGATGAGAGCTGGGTGGTGGGGGTCCCTGATGGTGGATCAGTGAGATGAGAGCTGGGTGGTGGGGGTCCCTGATGGTGGATCAGTGAGATGAGAGCTGGGTAGTGGGAGTCCCTGATGGTGGATCAGTGAGATGAGAGCTGGGTGGTGGGGGTCCCTGATGGTGGATCAGTGAGATGAGAGCTGGGTGGTGGGGGTCCCTGATGGTGGATCAGTGAGATGAGAGCTGGGTGGTGGGGGTCCCTGATGGTGGATCAGTGAGATGAGAGTTGGGTGGTGGGGGTCCCTGATGGTGGATCAGTGAGATGAGAGCTGGGTGGTGGGGGTCCCTGATGGTGGATCAGTGAGATGAGAGCTGGGTGGTGGGGGTCCCTGATGGTGGATCAGTGACATGAGAGCTGGGTGGCGGGGGTCCCTGATGGTGGATCAGTGAGATGAGAGCTGGGTGGTGGGGGTTCCTGATGGTGGATCAGTGAGATGAGAACTGGGTGGTGGGGGTCCCTGATGGTGGATCAGTGAGATGAGAGCTGAGTGGTGGGGGTCCCTGATGGTGGATCAGTGAGAAGAGAGCATGAGCTGGGTGGTGGGGGTCCCTGATGGTGGATCAGTGAGATGAGAGCTGGGTGGTGGGGGTCCCTGATGGTGGATCAGTGAGATGAGAGCAGGGTGGTGTGGGTCCCTGAGGGTGGATCAGTGAGATGAGAGCTGGGTGGTGGGGGTCCCTGATGGTGGATCAGTGAGATGAGAGCTGGGTGGTGGGGGTCCCTGATGGTGGATCAGTGAGATGAGAGCATGAGCTGGGTGGTGGGGTTCCCTGATGCTGGATCAGTGAGATGAGAGGTGGGTGCTGGAGGTCCCTGATGGTGGATCAGTGAGAAGAGAGCATGAGCTGGGTGGTGGGGGTCCCTGATGGTGGATCAGTGAGATGAGAGCTGGGTGGTGGGGGTCCCTGTTCGTGGATCAGTGAGATGAGAGCTGGGTGGTGGGGGTCCCTGATGGTGGATCACTGAGATGAGAGCTGGGTGGTGGAGGTCCCTGTTGGTGGATCAGTGAGATGAGAGCTGGGTGGTGGGGGTCCCTGATGGTGGATCAGTGAGATGAGAGCTGGGTGGTGGGGGTCCCTGATGGTGGATCAGTGAGATGAGAGCTGAGTGGTGGGGGCGTCCATGATGGTGGATCAGTGAGAAGAGAGCATGAACTGGGTGGTGGGGGTCCCTGTTGTTGGATCACTGAGATGAGAGCTGCGTGGTATGGGTCCCTGATGGTGGATCAGTGAGATGAGAGCTGGGTAGTGGGGGTCACTGATGGTGGATCAGTGAGAAGAGAGCATAAGCTGGGTGGTGGGGGTCCCTGATGGTGGATCAGTGAGATGAGTGCTGAGTGGTGGGAGTCCCTGATGGTGGATCAGTGAGAAGAGTGCATGAGCTGGGTGGTGGGGGTCCCTGATGGTGGATCAGTGAGATGAGAGCGGGGTGGTGGGGGTCCCTGATGGTGGATCAGTGAGATGAGAGCTGGGTGGTGGGGGTCCCTGATGGTGGATCAGGGAGATGAGAGCTGGGTGGTGGGGGTCCCTGATGGTGGATCAGTGAGATGAGAGCTGGGTAGTGGGAGTCACTGATGGTGGATCAGTGAGATGAGAGCTGGGTGGTGGGGGTCCCTGATGGTGGATCAGTGAGATGAGAGCTGTGTGTTGGGGGTCCCTGTTGGTAGATCAGTGAGATGAGAGCTGGGTGGTGGGTGTCCCTGATGGTGGATCAGTGAGATGAGAGCTGGGTGGTGGGGGGGTCCCTGATGGTGGATCAGTGAGAAGAGAGCATGAACTGGGTGGTGGGGGTTCCTGTTGGTGGATCAGTGAGATGAGAGCTGGGTGGTGGGGGTCCCTGATGGTGGATCAGTGAGATGAGAGCATGAGCTGGGTAGTGGGGGTCCCTGATGGTGGATCAGTGAGATGAGAGCCGGGTGGTGGGGGTCCCTGATGGTGGATCAGTGAGAAGAGAGCATGAGCTGGGTGGTGGGGGTCCCTGTTGGTGGATCAGTGTGATGAGAGCTGGGTGGTGGGGGTCCCTGTTGGTGGATCAGTGAGATGAGAGCTGGGTGGTGGGGGTCCCTGATGGTCGATCAGTGAGATAAGAGCTGGGTGGTGGGGTCCCTGTTGGTGGATCAGTGAGATGAGAGCTGGGTGGTGCGGGTCCCTGATGGTGGATCAGTGAGATGAGAGCTGGGTGGTGGGGGTCCCTGATGGTGGATCAGTGAGATGAGAGCTGGGTTGTGGGGGTCCCTGATGGTGGATCAGTGAGATGAGAGCTGGGTGGTGGGGGTCCCTGATGGTGGATCAGTGAGATGAGAGCTGGGTGGTGGGGGTCCCTGATGGTGGATCAGTGAGATGAGAGTTGGGTGGTGGGGGTCCCTGATGGTGGATCAGTGAGATGAGAGCTGGGTAGTGGGAGTCCCTGATGGTGGATCAGTGAGATGAGAGCTGGGTGGTGGGGGTCCCTGATGGTGGATCAGTGAGATGAGAGCTGGGTGGTGGGGGTCCCTGATGGTGGATCAGTGAGATGAGAGCTGGGTGGTGGGGGTCCCTGATGGTGGATCAGTGAGATGAGAGTTGGGTGGTGGGGGTCCCTGATGGTGGATCAGTGAGATGAGAGCTGGGTGGTGGGGGTCCCTGATGGTGGATCAGTGAGATGAGAGCTGGGTGGTGGGGGTCCCTGATGGTGGATCAGTGACATGAGAGCTGGGTGGCGGGGGTCCCTGATGGTGGATCAGTGAGATGAGAGCTGGGTGGTGGGGGTCCCTGATGGTGGATCAGTGAGATGAGAGCAGGGTGGTGTGGGTCCCTGAGGGTGGATCAGTGAGATGAGAGCTGGGTGGTGGGGGTCCCTGATGGTGGATCAGTGAGATGAGAGCTGGGTGGTGGGGGTCCCTGATGGTGGATCAGTGAGATGAGAGCATGAGCTGGGTGGTGGGGTTCCCTGATGCTGGATCAGTGAGATGAGAGGTGGGTGCTGGGGGTCCCTGATGGTGGATCAGTGAGAAGAGAGCATGAGCTGGGTGGTGGGGGTCCCTGATGGTGGATCAGTGAGATGAGAGCTGGGTGGTGGGGGTCCCTGTTCGTGGATCAGTGAGATGAGAGCTGGGTGGTGTTGGTCCCTGATGGTGGATCAGTGAGATGAGAGCTGGGTGGTGGAGGTCCCTGTTGGTGGATCAGTGAGATGAGAGCTGGGTGGTGGGGGTTCCCTGATGGTGGATCAGTGAGATGAGAGCTGGGTGGTGGGGGTCCCTGATGGTGGATCTGTGAGATGAGAGCTGTGTGGTGGGGGCGTCCATGATGGTGGATCAGTGAGAAGAGAGCATGAACTGGGTGGTGGGGGTCCCTGTTGGTGGATCACTGAGATGAGAGCTGCGTGGTATGGGTCCCTGATGGTGGATCAGTGAGATGATAGTTGGGTAGTGGGGGTCACTGATGGTGGATCAGTGAGAAGAGAGCATAAGCTGGGTGGTGGGGGTCCCTGATGGTGGATCAGTGAGATGAGTGCTGAGTGGTGGGAGTCCCTGATGGTGGATCAGTGAGAAGAGTGCATGAGCTGGGTGGTGGGGGTCCCTGATGGTGGATCAGTGAGATGAGAGCTGGGTGGTGGGGGTCCCTGATGGTGGATCAGTGAGATGAGAGCTGGGTGGTGGGGGTCCCTGATGGTGGATCAGGGAGATGAGAGCTGGGTGGTGGGGGTCCCTGATGGTGGATCAGTGAGATGAGAGCTGGGTAGTGGGAGTCCCTGATGGTGGATCAGTGAGATGAGAGCTGGGTGGTGGGGGTCCCTGATGGTGGATCAGTGAGATGAGAGCTGTGTGTTGGGGGTCCCTGTTGGTAGATCAGTGAGATGAGAGCTGGGTGGCGGGGGTCCCTGATGGTGGATCAGTGAGATGAGAACTGGGTGGTAGGGGTCCCTGATGGTGGATCAGTGAGATGAGAGCTGGGTAGTGGGGGTCACTGATGGTGGATCAGTGAGAAGAGAGCATAAGCTGGGTGGTGGGGGTCCCTGATGGTGGATCAGTGAGATGAGAGCTGAGTGGTGGGGGTCCCTGATGGTGGATCAGTGAGAAGAGAGCATGAGCTGGGTGGCGGGGGTCCCTGATGGTGGATCAGTGAGATGAGAGCTGGGTGGTGGGGGTCCATGTTGGTGGATCAGTGAGATGAGAGGTGGGTGGTAGGGGTCCCTAATGGTGGATCAGTGAGATGAGAGCTGGGTAGTGGGGGTCACTGATGGTGGATCAGTGAGAAGAGAGCATAAGCTGGGTGGTGGGGGTCCCTGATGGTGGATCAGTGAGATGAGTGCTGAGTGGTGGGGCTCCCTGATGGTGGATCAGTGAGAAGAGAGCATGAGCTGGGTGGCGGGAGTCCCTGATGGTGGATCAGTGAGATGAGAGCTGGTTGGTGGGGTTTCCTGATGGTGGATCAGTGAGATGAGAGCTGGGTGGTGGGGGTCCCTGATGGTGGATCAGTGAGATGAGAGCTGGGTGGTGGGGGTCCCTGATGGTGGATCAGTTAGATGAGAGCTGGGTGGTGGGGGGGTCCCTGATGGTGGATCAGTGAGAAGAGAGCATAAGCTGGGTGGTGGGGGTCCCTGATGGTTGATCAGTGAGATGAGAGCTGAGTGGTGGGGGTCCCTGATGGAGGTTCAGTGAGAAGAGAGCATAAGCTGGGTGGTGGGGGTACCTGAAGGTGGATGAGTGAGATGAGAGCTGGGTGGTAGGGGTGCCTGATGGTGGATCAGTGAGATGAGAGCTGGGTGGTGGGGGTCCCTGATGGTGGATCAGTGAGATGAGAGCTGGGTGGCGGGCGTCCCTGATGGTAGATTAGTGAGATGAGAGCTGGGTGGTGGGGGTTCCTCATGGTGGATCAGTGAGATGAGAGCTGGGTGGTGGGGGTCCCTGATGGTGGATCAGTGAGAAGAGAGCATGAACTGGGTGTTGGGGTCCCTGTTGGTGGATCAGTGAGATGAGAGCTGGGTGGTAGGGGTCCCTGATGGTGGATCAGTGAGAAGAGAGCTTAAGCTGGGTGGTGGGGGTCCCTGATGGTGTATCAGTGAGATGAGAGCTGAGTGGTGGGGGTCCCTGATGGTGGATCAGTGAGAAGAGAGCATGAGCTGGATGGTGTGGGTCCCTGATGGTGGATCAGTGAGATGAGTGCTGGGTGGTGGGGGTCCCTGATGGTGGATCAGTGAGATGAGAGCTGGGTGGCTGGGGTCCCTGATGGTGGATGAGTGAGATGAGAGCTGGGTGGTGGGGGTCCCTGTTGGTGGATCAGTGAGATGAGAGCTGGGTGGTGGGGGTCCCTGATGGTGGATCAGTGAGATGAATGCTGGGTGGCGGGGGTCCCTGATGGTGGATCAGTGAGATGAGAGCTGGGTGGTGGGGGTCCCTGATGGTGGATCAGTGAGATGAGAGCTGGGTGGTGGGGGTCCCTGATGGTGGATCAGTGAGATGAGAGCTGGGTGGCGGGGGTCCCTGATGGTGGATCAGTGAGATCAGAACTGGGTGGTGGGGGTCCCTGATGGTGGATCAGTGAGAAGAGAGCATGAACTGGGTGGTGGGGGTCCCTGTTGGTGGATCAGTGAGATGAGAGCTGGGTGGTAGGGGTCCCTGATGGTGGATCAGTGAGATGAGAGCTGGGTAGTGGGGGTCCCTGATGGTGGATCAGTGAGAAGAGAGCATGAGCTGGGTGGCGGGGGTCCCTGATGGTGGATCAGTGAGATGAGAGCTGGGTGGTGGGGGTCCATGTTGGTGGATCAGTGAGATGAGAGGTGGGTGGTAGGGGTCGCTAATGGTGGATCAGTGAGATGAGAGCTGGGTAGTGGGGGTCACTGATGGTGGATCAGTGAGAAGAGAGCATAAGCTGGGTGGTGGGGGTCCCTGATGGTGGATCAGTGAGATGAGAGCTGAGTGGTGGGGCTCCCTGATGGTGGATCAGTGAGAAGAGAGCATGAGCTGGGTGGCGGGAGTCCCTGATGGTGGATCAGTGAGATGAGAGCTGGTTGGTGGGGGTTCCTGATGGTGGATCAGTGAGAAGAGAGCATGAGCTGGGTGGTGGGGGTCCCTGATGGTGGATCAGTGAGATGAGAGCTGGGTGGTGGGGGTCCCTGTTCGTGGATCAGTGAGATGAGAGCTGGGTGGTGGGGGTCCCTGATGGTGGATCAGTGAGATGAGAGCTGGGTGGTGGAGCTCCCTGTTGGTGGATCAGTGAGATGAGAGCTGGGTGGTGGGGGTCCCTGATGGTGGATCAGTGAGATGAGAGCTGGGTGGTGGGGGTCCCTGATGGTGGATCAGTGAGATGAGAGCTGAGTGGTGGGGGAGTCCATGATGGTGGATCAGTGAGAAGAGAGCATGAACTGGGTGGTGGGGGTCCCTGTTGGTGGATCACTGAGATGAGAGCTGCGTGGTATGGGTCCCTGATGGTGGATCAGTGAGATGAGAGCTGGGTAGTGGGGGTCACTGATGGTGGATCAGTGAGAAGAGAGCATAAGCTGGGTGGTGGGGGTCCCTGATGGTGGATCAGTGAGATGAGTGCTGAGTGGTGGGAGTCCCTGATGGTGGATCAGTGAGAAGAGTGCATGAGCTGGGTGGTGGGGGTCCCTGATGGTGGATCAGTGAGATGAGAGCTGGGTGGTGGGGGTCCCTGATGGTGGATCAGTGAGATGAGAGCTGGGTGGTGGGGGTCCCTGATGGTGGATCAGGGAGATGAGAGCTGGGTGGTGGGGGTCCCTGATGGTGGATCAGTGAGATGAGAGCTGGGTGGTGGGGGTCCCTGTTCGTGGATCAGTGAGATGAGAGCTGGGTGGTGTTGGTCCCTGATGGTGGATCAGTGAGATGAGAGCTGGGTGGTGGAGGTCCCTGTTGGTGGATCAGTGAGATGAGAGCTGGGTGGTGGGGGTTCCCTGATGGTGGATCAGTGAGATGAGAGCTGGGTGGTGGGGGTCCCTGATGGTGGATCAGTGAGATGAGAGCTGTGTGGTGGGGGCGTCCATGATGGTGGATCAGTGAGAAGAGAGCATGAACTGGGTGGTGGGGGTCCCTGTTGGTGGATCACTGAGATGAGAGCTGCGTGGTATGGGTCCCTGATGGTGGATCAGTGAGATGATAGTTGGGTAGTGGGGGTCACTGATGGTGGATCAGTGAGAAGAGAGCATAAGCTGGGTGGTGGGGGTCCCTGATGGTGGATCAGTGAGATGAGTGCTGAGTGGTGGGAGTCCCTGATGGTGGATCAGTGAGAAGAGTGCATGAGCTGGGTGGTGGGGGTCCCTGATGGTGGATCAGTGAGATGAGAGCTGGGTGGTGGGGGTCCCTGATGGTGGATCAGTGAGATGAGAGCTGGGTGGTGGGGGTCCCTGATGGTGGATCAGGGAGATGAGAGCTGGGTGGTGGGGGTCCCTGATGGTGGATCAGTGAGATGAGAGCTGGGTAGTGGGAGTCCCTGATGGTGGATCAGTGAGATGAGAGCTGGGTGGTGGGGGTCCCTGATGGTGGATCAGTGAGATGAGAGCTGTGTGTTGGGGGTCCCTGTTGGTAGATCAGTGAGATGAGAGCTGGGTGGCGGGGGTCCCTGATGGTGGATCAGTGAGATGAGAACTGGGTGGTGGGGGTCCCTGATGGTGGATCAGTGAGAAGAGAGCATGAACTGGGTGGTGGGGGTCCCTGTTGGTGGATCAGTGAGATGAGAGCTGGGTGGTAGGGGTCCCTGATGGTGGATCAGTGAGATGAGAGCTGGGTAGTGGGGGTCACTGATGGTGGATCAGTGAGAAGAGAGCATAAGCTGGGTGGTGGGGGTCCCTGATGGTGGATCAGTGAGATGAGAGCTGAGTGGTGGGGGTCCCTGATGGTGGATCAGTGAGAAGAGAGCATGAGCTGGGTGGCGGGGGTCCCTGATGGTGGATCAGTGAGATGAGAGCTGGGTGGTGGGGGTCCATGTTGGTGGATCAGTGAGATGAGAGGTGGGTGGTAGGGGTCCCTAATGGTGGATCAGTGAGATGAGAGCTGGGTAGTGGGGGTCACTGATGGTGGATCAGTCAGAAGAGAGCATAAGCTGGGTGGTGGGGGTCCCTGATGGTGGATCAGTGAGATGAGTGCTGAGTGGTGGGGCTCCCTGATGGTGGATCAGTGAGAAGAGAGCATGAGCTGGGTGGCGGGAGTCCCTGATGGTGGATCAGTGAGATGAGAGCTGGTTGGTGGGGTTTCCTGATGGTGGATCAGTGAGATGAGAGCTGGGTGGTGGGGGTCCCTGATGGTGGATCAGTGAGATGAGAGCTGGGTGGTGGGGGTCCCTGATGGTGGATCAGTTAGATGAGAGCTGGGTGGTGGGGGGGTCCCTGATGGTGGATCAGTGAGAAGAGAGCATAAGCTGGGTGGTGGGGGTCCCTGATGGTTGATCAGTGAGATGAGAGCTGAGTGGTGGGGGTCCCTGATGGAGGTTCAGTGAGAAGAGAGCATAAGCTGGGTGGTGGGGGTACCTGAAGGTGGATGAGTGAGATGAGAGCTGGGTGGTAGGGGTGCCTGATGGTGGATCAGTGAGATGAGAGCTGGGTGGTGGGGGTCCCTGATGGTGGATCAGTGAGATGAGAGCTGGGTGGCGGGCGTCCCTGATGGTAGATTAGTGAGATGAGAGCTGGGTGGTGGGGGTTCCTCATGGTGGATCAGTGAGATGAGAGCTGGGTGGTGGGGGTCCCTGATGGTGGATCAGTGAGAAGAGAGCATGAACTGGGTGTTGGGGTCCCTGTTGGTGGATCAGTGAGATGAGAGCTGGGTGGTAGGGGTCCCTGATGGTGGATCAGTGAGAAGAGAGCTTAAGCTGGGTGGTGGGGGTCCCTGATGGTGTATCAGTGAGATGAGAGCTGAGTGGTGGGGGTCCCTGATGGTGGATCAGTGAGAAGAGAGCATGAGCTGGATGGTGTGGGTCCCTGATGGTGGATCAGTGAGATGAGTGCTGGGTGGTGGGGGTCCCTGATGGTGGATCAGTGAGATGAGAGCTGGGTGGCTGGGGTCCCTGATGGTGGATGAGTGAGATGAGAGCTGGGTGGTGGGGGTCCCTGTTGGTGGATCAGTGAGATGAGAGCTGGGTGGTGGGGGTCCCTGATGGTGGATCAGTGAGATGAATGCTGGGTGGCGGGGGTCCCTGATGGTGGATCAGTGAGATGAGAGCTGGGTGGTGGGGGTCCCTGATGGTGGATCAGTGAGATGAGAGCTGGGTGGTGGGGGTCCCTGATGGTGGATCAGTGAGATGAGAGCTGGGTGGCGGGGGTCCCTGATGGTGGATCAGTGAGATCAGAACTGGGTGGTGGGGGTCCCTGATGGTGGATCAGTGAGAAGAGAGCATGAACTGGGTGGTGGGGGTCCCTGTTGGTGGATCAGTGAGATGAGAGCTGGGTGGTAGGGGTCCCTGATGGTGGATCAGTGAGATGAGAGCTGGGTAGTGGGGGTCCCTGATGGTGGATCAGTGAGAAGAGAGCATGAGCTGGGTGGCGGGGGTCCCTGATGGTGGATCAGTGAGATGAGAGCTGGGTGGTGGGGGTCCATGTTGGTGGATCAGTGAGATGAGAGGTGGGTGGTAGGGGTCGCTAATGGTGGATCAGTGAGATGAGAGCTGGGTAGTGGGGGTCACTGATGGTGGATCAGTGAGAAGAGAGCATAAGCTGGGTGGTGGGGGTCCCTGATGGTGGATCAGTGAGATGAGAGCTGAGTGGTGGGGCTCCCTGATGGTGGATCAGTGAGAAGAGAGCATGAGCTGGGTGGCGGGAGTCCCTGATGGTGGATCAGTGAGATGAGAGCTGGTTGGTGGGGGTTCCTGATGGTGGATCAGTGAGAAGAGAGCATGAGCTGGGTGGTGGGGGTCCCTGATGGTGGATCAGTGAGATGAGAGCTGGGTGGTGGGGGTCCCTGTTCGTGGATCAGTGAGATGAGAGCTGGGTGGTGGGGGTCCCTGATGGTGGATCAGTGAGATGAGAGCTGGGTGGTGGAGCTCCCTGTTGGTGGATCAGTGAGATGAGAGCTGGGTGGTGGGGGTCCCTGATGGTGGATCAGTGAGATGAGAGCTGGGTGGTGGGGGAGTCCATGATGGTGGATCAGTGAGAAGAGAGCATGAACTGGGTGGTGGGGGTCCCTGTTGGTGGATCACTGAGATGAGAGCTGCGTGGTATGGGTCCCTGATGGTGGATCAGTGAGATGAGAGCTGGGTAGTGGGGGTCACTGATGGTGGATCAGTGAGAAGAGAGCATAAGCTGGGTGGTGGGGGTCCCTGATGGTGGATCAGTGAGATGAGTGCTGAGTGGTGGGAGTCCCTGATGGTGGATCAGTGAGAAGAGTGCATGAGCTGGGTGGTGGGGGTCCCTGATGGTGGATCAGTGAGATGAGAGCTGGGTGGTGGGGGTCCCTGATGGTGGATCAGTGAGATGAGAGCTGGGTGGTGGGGGTCCCTGATGGTGGATCAGGGAGATGAGAGCTGGGTGGTGGGGGTCCCTGATGGTGGATCAGTGAGATGAGAGCTGGTTAGTGGGAGTCCCTGATGGTGGATCAGTGAGATGAGAGCTGGGTGGTGGGGGTCCCTGATGGTGGATCAGTGAGATGAGAGCTGTGTGTTGGGGGTCCCTGTTGGTAGATCAGTGAGATGAGAGTTGGGTGGTGGGGGTCCTTGATGGTGGATCAGTGAGATGAGAGCTGGGTGGTGGGGGGGTCCCTGATGGTGGATCAGTGAGAAGAGAGCATGAACTGGGTGGTGGGGGTTCCTGTTGGTGGATCAGTGAGATGAGAGCTGGGTGGTGGGGGTCCCTGATGGTGGATCAGTGAGATGAGAGCATGAGCTGGGTAGTGGGGGTCCCTGATGGTGGATCAGTGAGATGAGAGCCGGGTGGTGGGGGTCCCTGATGGTGGATCAGTGAGAAGAGAGCATGAGCTGGGTGGTGGGGGTCCCTGTTGGTGGATCAGTGTGATGAGAGCTGGGTGGTGGGGGTCCCTGTTGGTGGATCAGTGAGATGAGAGCTGGGTGGTGGGGGTCCCTGATGGTCGATCAGTGAGATAAGAGCTGGGTGGTGGGGGTCCCTGTTGGTGGATCAGTGAGATGAGAGCTGGGTGGTGGGGGTCCCTGATGGTGCATCAGTGAGATGAGAGCTGGGTGGTGGGGGTCCCTGATGGTGGATCAGTGAGATGAGAGCTGGGTGGTGGGGGTCCCTGATGGTGGATCAGTGAGATGAGAGTTGGGTGGTGGGGGTCCCTGATGGTGGATCAGTGAGATGAGAGCTGGGTAGTGGGAGTCCCTGATGGTGGATCAGTGAGATGAGAGCTGGGTGGTGGGGGTCCCTGATGGTGGATCAGTGAGATGAGAGCTGGGTGGTGGGGGTTCCTGGTGGTGGATCAGTGAGATGAGAGCTGGGTGGTGGGGTTTCCTGATGGTGGATCAGCTTGATGAGAGCTGAGTGGTGGGGGTCCCTGATGGTGGATCAGTGAGAAGAGAGCATGAGCTGGGTGGTGGGGGTCCCTGATGGTGGATCAGTGAGATGAGAGCTGGGTGGTGGGGGTCCCTGATGGTGGATCAGTGAGATGAGAGCAGGGTGGTGTGGGTCCCTGAGGGTGGATCAGTGAGATGAGAGCTGGGTGGTGGGGGTCCCTGATGGTGGATCAGTGAGATGAGAGCTGGGTGGTGGGGGTCCCTGATGGTGGATCAGTGAGATGAGAGCATGAGCTGGGTGGTGGGGTTCCCTGATGCTGGATCAGTGAGATGAGAGGTGGGTGCTGGGGGTCCCTGATGGTGGATCAGTGAGAAGAGAGCATGAGCTGGGTGGTGGGGGTCCCTGATGGTGGATCTGTGAGATGAGAGCTGGGTGGTGGGGGTCCCTGTTCGTGGATCAGTGAGATGAGAGCTGGGTGGTGGGGGTCCCTGATGGTGGATCAGTGAGATGAGAGCTGGGTGGTGGAGGTCCCTGTTGGTGGATCAGTGAGATGAGAGCTGGGTGGTGGGGGTCCCTGATGGTGGATCAGTGAGATGAGAGCTGGGTGGTGGGGGTCCCTGATGGTGGATCAGTGAGATGAGAGCTGAGTGGTGGGGGAGTCCATGATGGTGGATCAGTGAGAAGAGAGCATGAACTGGGTGGTGGGGGTCCCTGTTGGTGGATCACTGAGATGAGAGCTGCGTGGTATGGGTCCCTGATGGTGGATCAGTGAGATGAGAGCTGGGTAGTGGGGGTCACTGATGGTGGATCAGTGAGAAGAGAGCATAAGCTGGGTGGTGGGGGTCCCTGATGGTGGATCAGTGAGATGAGTGCTGAGTGGTGGGAGTCCCTGATGGTGGATCAGTGAGATGAGAGCTGGGTGGCTGGGGTCCCTGATGGTGGATGAGTGAGATGAGAGCTGGGTGGTGGGGGTCCCTGTTGGTGGATCAGTGAGATGAGAGCTGGGTGGTGGGGGTCCCTGATGGTGGATCAGTGAGATGAATGCTGGGTGGCGGGGGTCCCTGATGGTGGATCAGTGAGATGAGAGCTGGGTGGTGGGGGTCCCTGATGGTGGATCAGTGAGATGAGAGCTGGGTGGTGGGGGTCCCTGATGGTGGATCAGTGAGATGAGAGCTGGGTGGCGGGGGTCCCTGATGGTGGATCAGTGAGATCAGAACTGGGTGGTGGGGGTCCCTGATGGTGGATCAGTGAGAAGAGAGCATGAACTGGGTGGTGGGGGTCCCTGTTGGTGGATCAGTGAGATGAGAGCTGGGTGGTAGGGGTCCCTGATGGTGGATCAGTGAGATGAGAGCTGGGTAGTGGGGGTCCCTGATGGTGGATCAGTGAGAAGAGAGCATGAGCTGGGTGGCGGGGGTCCCTGATGGTGGATCAGTGAGATGAGAGCTGGGTGGTGGGGGTCCATGTTGGTGGATCAGTGAGATGAGAGGTGGGTGGTAGGGGTCGCTAATGGTGGATCAGTGAGATGAGAGCTGGGTAGTGGGGGTCACTGATGGTGGATCAGTGAGAAGAGAGCATAAGCTGGGTGGTGGGGGTCCCTGATGGTGGATCAGTGAGATGAGAGCTGAGTGGTGGGGCTCCCTGATGGTGGATCAGTGAGAAGAGAGCATGAGCTGGGTGGCGGGAGTCCCTGATGGTGGATCAGTGAGATGAGAGCTGGTTGGTGGGGGTTCCTGATGGTGGATCAGTGAGAAGAGAGCATGAGCTGGGTGGTGGGGGTCCCTGATGGTGGATCAGTGAGATGAGAGCTGGGTGGTGGGGGTCCCTGTTCGTGGATCAGTGAGATGAGAGCTGGGTGGTGGGGGTCCCTGATGGTGGATCAGTGAGATGAGAGCTGGGTGGTGGAGCTCCCTGTTGGTGGATCAGTGAGATGAGAGCTGGGTGGTGGGGGTCCCTGATGGTGGATCAGTGAGATGAGAGCTGGGTGGTGGGGGAGTCCATGATGGTGGATCAGTGAGAAGAGAGCATGAACTGGGTGGTGGGGGTCCCTGTTGTTGGATCACTGAGATGAGAGCTGCGTGGTATGGGTCCCTGATGGTGGATCAGTGAGATGAGAGCTGGGTAGTGGGGGTCACTGATGGTGGATCAGTGAGAAGAGAGCATAAGCTGGGTGGTGGGGGTCCCTGATGGTGGATCAGTGAGATGAGTGCTGAGTGGTGGGAGTCCCTGATGGTGGATCAGTGAGAAGAGTGCATGAGCTGGGTGGTGGGGGTCCCTGATGGTGGATCAGTGAGATGAGAGCTGGGTGGTGGGGGTCCCTGATGGTGGATCAGTGAGATGAGAGCTGGGTGGTGGGGGTCCCTGATGGTGGATCAGGGAGATGAGAGCTGGGTGGTGGGGGTCCCTGATGGTGGATCAGTGAGATGAGAGCTGGTTAGTGGGAGTCCCTGATGGTGGATCAGTGAGATGAGAGCTGGGTGGTGGGGGTCCCTGATGGTGGATCAGTGAGATGAGAGCTGTGTGTTGGGGGTCCCTGTTGGTAGATCAGTGAGATGAGAGTTGGGTGGTGGGGGTCCTTGATGGTGGATCAGTGAGATGAGAGCTGGGTGGTGGGGGGGTCCCTGATGGTGGATCAGTGAGAAGAGAGCATGAACTGGGTGGTGGGGGTTCCTGTTGGTGGATCAGTGAGATGAGAGCTGGGTGGTGGGGGTCCCTGATGGTGGATCAGTGAGATGAGAGCATGAGCTGGGTAGTGGGGGTCCCTGATGGTGGATCAGTGAGATGAGAGCCGGGTGGTGGGGGTCCCTGATGGTGGATCAGTGAGAAGAGAGCATGAGCTGGGTGGTGGGGGTCCCTGTTGGTGGATCAGTGTGATGAGAGCTGGGTGGTGGGGGTCCCTGTTGGTGGATCAGTGAGATGAGAGCTGGGTGGTGGGGGTCCCTGATGGTCGATCAGTGAGATAAGAGCTGGGTGGTGGGGGTCCCTGTTGGTGGATCAGTGAGATGAGAGCTGGGTGGTGGGGGTCCCTGATGGTGGATCAGTGAGATGAGAGCTGGGTGGTGGGGGTCCCTGATGGTGGATCAGTGAGATGAGAGCTGGGTGGTGGGGGTCCCTGATGGTGCATCAGTGAGATGAGAGCTGGGTGGTGGGGGTCCCTGATGGTGGATCAGTGAGATGAGAGCTGGGTGGTGGGGGTCCCTGATGGTGGATCAGTGAGATGAGAGTTGGGTGGTGGGGGTCCCTGATGGTGGATCAGTGAGATGAGAGCTGGGTAGTGGGAGTCCCTGATGGTGGATCAGTGGGATGAGAGCTGGGTGGTGGGGGTCCCTGATGGTGGATCAGTGAGATGAGAGCTGGGTGGTGGGGGTTCCTGGTGGTGGATCAGTGAGATGAGAGCTGGGTGGTGGGGTTTCCTGATGGTGGATCAGCTTGATGAGAGCTGAGTGGTGGGGGTCCCTGATGGTGGATCAGTGAGAAGAGAGCATGAGCTGGGTGGTGGGGGTCCCTGATGGTGGATCAGTGAGATGAGAGCTGGGTGGTGGGGGTCCCTGATGGTGGATCAGTGAGATGAGAGCAGGGTGGTGTGGGTCCCTGAGGGTGGATCAGTGAGATGAGAGCTGGGTGGTGGGGGTCCCTGATGGTGGATCAGTGAGATGAGAGCTGGGTGGTGGGGGTCCCTGATGGTGGATCAGTGAGATGAGAGCATGAGCTGGGTGGTGGGGTTCCCTGATGCTGGATCAGTGAGATGAGAGGTGGGTGCTGGGGGTCCCTGATGGTGGATCAGTGAGAAGAGAGCATGAGCTGGGTGGTGGGGGTCCCTGATGGTGGATCTGTGAGATGAGAGCTGGGTGGTGGGGGTCCCTGTTCGTGGATCAGTGAGATGAGAGCTGGGTGGTGGGGGTCCCTGATGGTGGATCAGTGAGATGAGAGCTGGGTGGTGGAGGTCCCTGTTGGTGGATCAGTGAGATGAGAGCTGGGTGGTGGGGGTCCCTGATGGTGGATCAGTGAGATGAGAGCTGGGTGGTGGGGGTCCCTGATGGTGGATCAGTGAGATGAGAGCTGAGTGGTGGGGGAGTCCATGATGGTGGATCAGTGAGAAGAGAGCATGAACTGGGTGGTGGGGGTCCCTGTTGGTGGATCACTGAGATGAGAGCTGCGTGGTATGGGTCCCTGATGGTGGATCAGTGAGATGAGAGCTGGGTAGTGGGGGTCACTGATGGTGGATCAGTGAGAAGAGAGCATAAGCTGGGTGGTGGGGGTCCCTGATGGTGGATCAGTGAGATGAGTGCTGAGTGGTGGGAGTCCCTGATGGTGGATCAGTGAGAAGAGTGCATGAGCTGGGTGGTGGGGGTCCCTGATGGTGGATCAGTGAGATGAGAGCTGGGTGGTGGGGGTCCCTGAAGGTGGATCAGTGAGATGAGAGCTGGGTGGTGGGGGTCCCTGATGGTGGATCAGGGAGATGAGAGCTGGGTGGTGGGGGTCCCTGATGGTGGATCAGTGAGATGAGAGCTGGTTAGTGGGAGTCCCTGATGGTGGATCAGTGAGATGAGAGCTGGGTGGTGGGGGTCCCTGATGGTGGATCAGTGAGATGAGAGCTGTGTGTTGGGGGTCCCTGTTGGTAGATCAGTGAGATGAGAGCTGGGTGGTGGGGGTCCTTGATGGTGGATCAGTGAGATGAGAGCTGGGTGGTGGGGGGGTCCCTGATGGTGGATCAGTGAGAAGAGAGCATGAACTGGGTGGTGGGGGTTCCTGTTGGTGGATCAGTGAGATGAGAGCTGGGTGGTGGGGGTCCCTGATGGTGGATCAGTGAGATGAGAGCATGAGCTGGGTAGTGGGGGTCCCTGATGGTGGATCAGTGAGATGAGAGCCGGGTGGTGGGGGTCCCTGATGGTGGATCAGTGAGAAGAGAGCATGAGCTGGGTGGTGGGGGTCCCTGATGGTGGATCAGTGAGATGAGAGCTGAGTGGTGGGGGTCCCTGATGGTGGATCAGTGAGAAGAGAGCATGAGCTGGGTGGCGGGGGTCCCTGATGGTGGATCAGTGAGATGAGAGCTGGGTGGTGGGGGTCCATGTTGGTGGATCAGTGAGATGAGAGGTGGGTGGTAGGGGTCCCTAATGGTGGATCAGTGAGATGAGAGCTGGGTAGTGGGGGTCACTGATGGTGGATCAGTCAGAAGAGAGCATAAGCTGGGTGGTGGGGGTCCCTGATGGTGGATCAGTGAGATGAGTGCTGAGTGGTGGGGCTCCCTGATGGTGGATCAGTGAGAAGAGAGCATGAGCTGGGTGGCGGGAGTCCCTGATGGTGGATCAGTGAGATGAGAGCTGGTTGGTGGGGTTTCCTGATGGTGGATCAGTGAGATGAGAGCTGGGTGGTGGGGGTCCCTGATGGTGGATCAGTGAGATGAGAGCTGGGTGGTGGGGGTCCCTGATGGTGGATCAGTTAGATGAGAGCTGGGTGGTGGGGGGGTCCCTGATGGTGGATCAGTGAGAAGAGAGCATAAGCTGGGTGGTGGGGGTCCCTGATGGTTGATCAGTGAGATGAGAGCTGAGTGGTGGGGGTCCCTGATGGAGGTTCAGTGAGAAGAGAGCATAAGCTGGGTGGTGGGGGTACCTGAAGGTGGATGAGTGAGATGAGAGCTGGGTGGTAGGGGTGCCTGATGGTGGATCAGTGAGATGAGAGCTGGGTGGTGGGGGTCCCTGATGGTGGATCAGTGAGATGAGAGCTGGGTGGCGGGCGTCCCTGATGGTAGATTAGTGAGATGAGAGCTGGGTGGTGGGGGTTCCTCATGGTGGATCAGTGAGATGAGAGCTGGGTGGTGGGGGTCCCTGATGGTGGATCAGTGAGAAGAGAGCATGAACTGGGTGTTGGGGTCCCTGTTGGTGGATCAGTGAGATGAGAGCTGGGTGGTAGGGGTCCCTGATGGTGGATCAGTGAGAAGAGAGCTTAAGCTGGGTGGTGGGGGTCCCTGATGGTGTATCAGTGAGATGAGAGCTGAGTGGTGGGGGTCCCTGATGGTGGATCAGTGAGAAGAGAGCATGAGCTGGATGGTGTGGGTCCCTGATGGTGGATCAGTGAGATGAGTGCTGGGTGGTGGGGGTCCCTGATGGTGGATCAGTGAGATGAGAGCTGGGTGGCTGGGGTCCCTGATGGTGGATGAGTGAGATGAGAGCTGGGTGGTGGGGGTCCCTGTTGGTGGATCAGTGAGATGAGAGCTGGGTGGTGGGGGTCCCTGATGGTGGATCAGTGAGATGAATGCTGGGTGGCGGGGGTCCCTGATGGTGGATCAGTGAGATGAGAGCTGGGTGGTGGGGGTCCCTGATGGTGGATCAGTGAGATGAGAGCTGGGTGGTGGGGGTCCCTGATGGTGGATCAGTGAGATGAGAGCTGGGTGGCGGGGGTCCCTGATGGTGGATCAGTGAGATCAGAACTGGGTGGTGGGGGTCCCTGATGGTGGATCAGTGAGAAGAGAGCATGAACTGGGTGGTGGGGGTCCCTGTTGGTGGATCAGTGAGATGAGAGCTGGGTGGTAGGGGTCCCTGATGGTGGATCAGTGAGATGAGAGCTGGGTAGTGGGGGTCCCTGATGGTGGATCAGTGAGAAGAGAGCATGAGCTGGGTGGCGGGGGTCCCTGATGGTGGATCAGTGAGATGAGAGCTGGGTGGTGGGGGTCCATGTTGGTGGATCAGTGAGATGAGAGGTGGGTGGTAGGGGTCGCTAATGGTGGATCAGTGAGATGAGAGCTGGGTAGTGGGGGTCACTGATGGTGGATCAGTGAGAAGAGAGCATAAGCTGGGTGGTGGGGGTCCCTGATGGTGGATCAGTGAGATGAGAGCTGAGTGGTGGGGCTCCCTGATGGTGGATCAGTGAGAAGAGAGCATGAGCTGGGTGGCGGGAGTCCCTGATGGTGGATCAGTGAGATGAGAGCTGGTTGGTGGGGGTTCCTGATGGTGGATCAGTGAGAAGAGAGCATGAGCTGGGTGGTGGGGGTCCCTGATGGTGGATCAGTGAGATGAGAGCTGGGTGGTGGGGGTCCCTGTTCGTGGATCAGTGAGATGAGAGCTGGGTGGTGGGGGTCCCTGATGGTGGATCAGTGAGATGAGAGCTGGGTGGTGGAGCTCCCTGTTGGTGGATCAGTGAGATGAGAGCTGGGTGGTGGGGGTCCCTGATGGTGGATCAGTGAGATGAGAGCTGGGTGGTGGGGGAGTCCATGATGGTGGATCAGTGAGAAGAGAGCATGAACTGGGTGGTGGGGGTCCCTGTTGGTGGATCACTGAGATGAGAGCTGCGTGGTATGGGTCCCTGATGGTGGATCAGTGAGATGAGAGCTGGGTAGTGGGGGTCACTGATGGTGGATCAGTGAGAAGAGAGCATAAGCTGGGTGGTGGGGGTCCCTGATGGTGGATCAGTGAGATGAGTGCTGAGTGGTGGGAGTCCCTGATGGTGGATCAGTGAGAAGAGTGCATGAGCTGGGTGGTGGGGGTCCCTGATGGTGGATCAGTGAGATGAGAGCTGGGTGGTGGGGGTCCCTGATGGTGGATCAGTGAGATGAGAGCTGGGTGGTGGGGGTCCCTGATGGTGGATCAGGGAGATGAGAGCTGGGTGGTGGGGGTCCCTGATGGTGGATCAGTGAGATGAGAGCTGGTTAGTGGGAGTCCCTGATGGTGGATCAGTGAGATGAGAGCTGGGTGGTGGGGGTCCCTGATGGTGGATCAGTGAGATGAGAGCTGTGTGTTGGGGGTCCCTGTTGGTAGATCAGTGAGATGAGAGTTGGGTGGTGGGGGTCCTTGATGGTGGATCAGTGAGATGAGAGCTGGGTGGTGGGGGGGTCCCTGATGGTGGATCAGTGAGAAGAGAGCATGAACTGGGTGGTGGGGGTTCCTGTTGGTGGATCAGTGAGATGAGAGCTGGGTGGTGGGGGTCCCTGATGGTGGATCAGTGAGATGAGAGCATGAGCTGGGTAGTGGGGGTCCCTGATGGTGGATCAGTGAGATGAGAGCCGGGTGGTGGGGGTCCCTGATGGTGGATCAGTGAGAAGAGAGCATGAGCTGGGTGGTGGGGGTCCCTGTTGGTGGATCAGTGTGATGAGAGCTGGGTGGTGGGGGTCCCTGTTGGTGGATCAGTGAGATGAGAGCTGGGTGGTGGGGGTCCCTGATGGTCGATCAGTGAGATAAGAGCTGGGTGGTGGGGGTCCCTGTTGGTGGATCAGTGAGATGAGAGCTGGGTGGTGGGGGTCCCTGATGGTGGATCAGTGAGATGAGAGCTGGGTGGTGGGGGTCCCTGATGGTGGATCAGTGAGATGAGAGCTGGGTGGTGGGGGTCCCTGATAGTGCATCAGTGAGATGAGAGCTGGGTGGTGGGGGTCCCTGATGGTGGATCAGTGAGATGAGAGCTGGGTGGTGGGGGTCCCTGATGGTGGATCAGTGAGATGAGAGTTGGGTGGTGGGGGTCCCTGATGGTGGATCAGTGAGATGAGAGCTGGGTAGTGGGAGTCCCTGATGGTGGATCAGTGAGATGAGAGCTGGGTGGTGGGGGTCCCTGATGGTGGATCAGTGAGATGAGAGCTGGGTGGTGGGGGTTCCTGGTGGTGGATCAGTGAGATGAGAGCTGGGTGGTGGGGTTTCCTGATGGTGGATCAGCTTGATGAGAGCTGAGTGGTGGGGGTCCCTGATGGTGGATCAGTGAGAAGAGAGCATGAGCTGGGTGGTGGGGGTCCCTGATGGTGGATCAGTGAGATGAGAGCTGGGTGGTGGGGGTCCCTGATGGTGGATCAGTGAGATGAGAGCAGGGTGGTGTGGGTCCCTGAGGGTGGATCAGTGAGATGAGAGCTGGGTGGTGGGGGTCCCTGATGGTGGATCAGTGAGATGAGAGCTGGGTGGTGGGGGTCCCTGATGGTGGATCAGTGAGATGAGAGCATGAGCTGGGTGGTGGGGTTCCCTGATGCTGGATCAGTGAGATGAGAGGTGGGTGCTGGGGGTCCCTGATGGTGGATCAGTGAGAAGAGAGCATGAGCTGGGTGGTGGGGGTCCCTGATGGTGGATCTGTGAGATGAGAGCTGGGTGGTGGGGGTCCCTGTTCGTGGATCAGTGAGATGAGAGCTGGGTGGTGGGGGTCCCTGATGGTGGATCAGTGAGATGAGAGCTGGGTGGTGGAGGTCCCTGTTGGTGGATCAGTGAGATGAGAGCTGGGTGGTGGGGGTCCCTGATGGTGGATCAGTGAGATGAGAGCTGGGTGGTGGGGGTCCCTGATGGTGGATCAGTGAGATGAGAGCTGAGTGGTGGGGGAGTCCATGATGGTGGATCAGTGAGAAGAGAGCATGAACTGGGTGGTGGGGGTCCCTGTTGGTGGATCACTGAGATGAGAGCTGCGTGGTATGGGTCCCTGATGGTGGATCAGTGAGATGAGAGCTGGGTAGTGGGGGTCACTGATGGTGGATCAGTGAGAAGAGAGCATAAGCTGGGTGGTGGGGGTCCCTGATGGTGGATCAGTGAGATGAGTGCTGAGTGGTGGGAGTCCCTGATGGTGGATCAGTGAGATGAGAGCTGGGTGGCTGGGGTCCCTGATGGTGGATGAGTGAGATGAGAGCTGGGTGGTGGGGGTCCCTGTTGGTGGATCAGTGAGATGAGAGCTGGGTGGTGGGGGTCCCTGATGGTGGATCAGTGAGATGAATGCTGGGTGGCGGGGGTCCCTGATGGTGGATCAGTGAGATGAGAGCTGGGTGGTGGGGGTCCCTGATGGTGGATCAGTGAGATGAGAGCTGGGTGGTGGGGGTCCCTGATGGTGGATCAGTGAGATGAGAGCTGGGTGGCGGGGGTCCCTGATGGTGGATCAGTGAGATCAGAACTGGGTGGTGGGGGTCCCTGATGGTGGATCAGTGAGAAGAGAGCATGAACTGGGTGGTGGGGGTCCCTGTTGGTGGATCAGTGAGATGAGAGCTGGGTGGTAGGGGTCCCTGATGGTGGATCAGTGAGATGAGAGCTGGGTAGTGGGGGTCCCTGATGGTGGATCAGTGAGAAGAGAGCATGAGCTGGGTGGCGGGGGTCCCTGATGGTGGATCAGTGAGATGAGAGCTGGGTGGTGGGGGTCCATGTTGGTGGATCAGTGAGATGAGAGGTGGGTGGTAGGGGTCGCTAATGGTGGATCAGTGAGATGAGAGCTGGGTAGTGGGGGTCACTGATGGTGGATCAGTGAGAAGAGAGCATAAGCTGGGTGGTGGGGGTCCCTGATGGTGGATCAGTGAGATGAGAGCTGAGTGGTGGGGCTCCCTGATGGTGGATCAGTGAGAAGAGAGCATGAGCTGGGTGGCGGGAGTCCCTGATGGTGGATCAGTGAGATGAGAGCTGGTTGGTGGGGGTTCCTGATGGTGGATCAGTGAGAAGAGAGCATGAGCTGGGTGGTGGGGGTCCCTGATGGTGGATCAGTGAGATGAGAGCTGGGTGGTGGGGGTCCCTGTTCGTGGATCAGTGAGATGAGAGCTGGGTGGTGGGGGTCCCTGATGGTGGATCAGTGAGATGAGAGCTGGGTGGTGGAGCTCCCTGTTGGTGGATCAGTGAGATGAGAGCTGGGTGGTGGGGGTCCCTGATGGTGGATCAGTGAGATGAGAGCTGGGTGGTGGGGGAGTCCATGATGGTGGATCAGTGAGAAGAGAGCATGAACTGGGTGGTGGGGGTCCCTGTTGGTGGATCACTGAGATGAGAGCTGCGTGGTATGGGTCCCTGATGGTGGATCAGTGAGATGAGAGCTGGGTAGTGGGGGTCACTGATGGTGGATCAGTGAGAAGAGAGCATAAGCTGGGTGGTGGGGGTCCCTGATGGTGGATCAGTGAGATGAGTGCTGAGTGGTGGGAGTCCCTGATGGTGGATCAGTGAGAAGAGTGCATGAGCTGGGTGGTGGGGGTCCCTGATGGTGGATCAGTGAGATGAGAGCTGGGTGGTGGGGGTCCCTGATGGTGGATCAGTGAGATGAGAGCTGGGTGGTGGGGGTCCCTGATGGTGGATCAGGGAGATGAGAGCTGGGTGGTGGGGGTCCCTGATGGTGGATCAGTGAGATGAGAGCTGGTTAGTGGGAGTCCCTGATGGTGGATCAGTGAGATGAGAGCTGGGTGGTGGGGGTCCCTGATGGTGGATCAGTGAGATGAGAGCTGTGTGTTGGGGGTCCCTGTTGGTAGATCAGTGAGATGAGAGTTGGGTGGTGGGGGTCCTTGATGGTGGATCAGTGAGATGAGAGCTGGGTGGTGGGGGGGTCCCTGATGGTGGATCAGTGAGAAGAGAGCATGAACTGGGTGGTGGGGGTTCCTGTTGGTGGATCAGTGAGATGAGAGCTGGGTGGTGGGGGTCCCTGATGGTGGATCAGTGAGATGAGAGCATGAGCTGGGTAGTGGGGGTCCCTGATGGTGGATCAGTGAGATGAGAGCCGGGTGGTGGGGGTCCCTGATGGTGGATCAGTGAGAAGAGAGCATGAGCTGGGTGGTGGGGGTCCCTGTTGGTGGATCAGTGTGATGAGAGCTGGGTGGTGGGGGTCCCTGTTGGTGGATCAGTGAGATGAGAGCTGGGTGGTGGGGGTCCCTGATGGTCGATCAGTGAGATAAGAGCTGGGTGGTGGGGGTCCCTGTTGGTGGATCAGTGAGATGAGAGCTGGGTGGTGGGGGTCCCTGATGGTGGATCAGTGAGATGAGAGCTGGGTGGTGGGGGTCCCTGATGGTGGATCAGTGAGATGAGAGCTGGGTGGTGGGGGTCCCTGATGGTGCATCAGTGAGATGAGAGCTGGGTGGTGGGGGTCCCTGATGGTGGATCAGTGAGATGAGAG
The DNA here is from genome assembly GCF_030028105.1 of Mobula birostris. Taxonomy (NCBI): domain Eukaryota; kingdom Metazoa; phylum Chordata; class Chondrichthyes; order Myliobatiformes; family Myliobatidae; genus Mobula; species Mobula birostris. Next base: position 34,383,091 of record NC_092380.1, on the reverse strand, counting down.
CTGGGTGGTGGGGGTCCCTGATGGTGGATCAGTGAGATGAGAGTTGGGTGGTGGGGGTCCCTGATGGTGGATCAGTGAGATGAGAGCTGGGTAGTGGGAGTCCCTGATGGTGGATCAGTGAGATGAGAGCTGGGTGGTGGGGGTCCCTGATGGTGGATCAGTGAGATGAGAGCTGGGTGGTGGGGGTTCCTGGTGGTGGATCAGTGAGATGAGAGCTGGGTGGTGGGGTTTCCTGATGGTGGATCAGCTTGATGAGAGCTGAGTGGTGGGGGTCCCTGTTGGTGGATCAGTGAGAAGAGAGCATGAGCTGGGTGGTGGGGGTCCCTGATGGTGGATCAGTGAGATGAGAGCTGGGTGGTGGGGGTCCCTGATGGTGGATCAGTGAGATGAGAGCAGGGTGGTGTGGGTCCCTGAGGGTGGATCAGTGAGATGAGAGCTGGGTGGTGGGGGTCCCTGATGGTGGATCAGTGAGATGAGAGCTGGGTGGTGGGGGTCCCTGATGGTGGATCAGTGAGATGAGAGCATGAGCTGGGTGGTGGGGTTCCCTGATGCTGGATCAGTGAGATGAGAGGTGGGTGCTGGGGGTCCCTGATGGTGGATCAGTGAGAAGAGAGCATGAGCTGGGTGGTGGGGGTCCCTGATGGTGGATCTGTGAGATGAGAGCTGGGTGGTGGGGGTCCCTGTTCGTGGATCAGTGAGATGAGAGCTGGGTGGTGGGGGTCCCTGATGGTCGATCAGTGAGATGAGAGCTGGGTGGTGGAGGTCCCTGTTGGTGGATCAGTGAGATGAGAGCTGGGTGGTGGGGGTCCCTGATGGTGGATCAGTGAGATGAGAGCTGGGTGGTGGGGGTCCCTGATGGTGGATCAGTGAGATGAGAGCTGAGTGGTGGGGGAGTCCATGATGGTGGATCAGTGAGAAGAGAGCATGAACTGGGTGGTGGGGGTCCCTGTTGGTGGATCACTGAGATGAGAGCTGCGTGGTATGGGTCCCTGATGGTGGATCAGTGAGATGAGAGCTGGGTAGTGGGGGTCACTGATGGTGGATCAGTGAGAAGAGAGCATAAGCTGGGTGGTGGGGGTCCCTGATGGTGGATCAGTGAGATGAGTGCTGAGTGGTGGGAGTCCCTGATGGTGGATCAGTGAGAAGAGTGCATGAGCTGGGTGGTGGGGGTCCCTGATGGTGGATCAGTGAGATGAGAGCTGGGTGGTGGGGGGTCCCTGAAGGTGGATCAGTGAGATGAGAGCTGGGTGGTGGGGGTCCCTGATGGTGGATCAGGGAGATGAGAGCTGGGTGGTGGGGGTCCCTGATGGTGGATCAGTGAGATGAGAGCTGGTTAGTGGGAGTCCCTGATGGTGGATCAGTGAGATGAGAGCTGGGTGGTGGGGGTCCCTGATGGTGGATCAGTGAGATGAGAGCTGTGTGTTGGGGGTCCCTGTTGGTAGATCAGTGAGATGAGAGCTGGGTGGTGGGGGTCCTTGATGGTGGATCAGTGAGATGAGAGCTGGGTGGTGGGGGGGTCCCTGATGGTGGATCAGTGAGAAGAGAGCATGAACTGGGTGGTGGGGGTTCCTGTTGGTGGATCAGTGAGATGAGAGCTGGGTGGTGGGGGTCCCTGATGGTGGATCAGTGAGATGAGAGCATGAGCTGGGTAGTGGGGGTCCCTGATGGTGGATCAGTGAGATGAGAGCCGGGTGGTGGGGGTCCCTGATGGTGGATCAGTGAGAAGAGAGCATGAGCTGGGTGGTGGGGGTCCCTGTTGGTGGATCAGTGTGATGAGAGCTGGGTGGTGGGGGTCCCTGTTGGTGGATCAGTGAGATGAGAGCTGGGTGGTGGGGGTCCCTGATGGTCGATCAGTGAGATAAGAGCTGGGTGGTGGGGGTCCCTGTTGGTGGATCAGTGAGATGAGAGCTGGGTGGTGGGGGTCCCTGATGGTGGATCAGTGAGATGAGAGCTGGGTGGTGGGGGTCCCTGATGGTGGATCAGTGAGATGAGAGCTGGGTGGTGGGGGTCCCTGATGGTGCATCAGTGAGATGAGAGCTGGGTGGTGGGGGTCCCTGATGGTGGATCAGTGAGATGAGAGCTGGGTGGTGGGGGTCCCTGATGGTGGATCAGTGAGATGAGAGTTGGGTGGTGGGGGTCCCTGATGGTGGATCAGTGAGATGAGAGCTGGGTAGTGGGAGTCCCTGATGGTGGATCAGTGAGATGAGAGCTGGGTGGTGGGGGTCCCTGATGGTGGATCAGTGAGATGAGAGCTGGGTGGTGGGGGTCCCTGATGGTGGATCAGTGAGATGAGAGCTGGGTGGTGGGGGTCCCTGATGGTGGATCAGTGAGATGAGAGTTGGGTGGTGGGGGTCCCTGATGGTGGATCAGTGAGATGAGAGCTGGGTGGTGGGGGTCCCTGATGGTGGATCAGTGAGATGAGAGCTGGGTGGTGGGGGTCCCTGATGGTGGATCAGTGACTTGAGAGCTGGGTGGCGGGGGTCCCTGATGGTGGATCAGTGAGATGAGAGCTGGGTGGTGGGGGTTCCTGATGGTGGATCAGTGAGATGAGAGCTGGGTGGTGGGGGTCCCTGATGGTGGATCAGTGAGATGAGAGCTGAGTGGTGGGGGTCCCTGATGGTGGATCAGTGAGATGAGAGCTGGGTGGTGGGGGTTCCTGATGGTGGATCAGTGAGATGAGAGCTGGGTGGTGGGGGTCCCTGATGGTGGATCAGTGAGATGAGAGCTGGGTGGTGGGGGTCCCTGATGGTGGATCAGTGAGATGAGAGCAGGGTGGTGTGGGTCCCTGAGGGTGGATCAGTGAGATGAGAGCTGGGTGGTGGGGGTCCCTGATGGTGGATCAGTGAGATGAGAGCTGGGTGGTGGGGGTCCCTGATGGTGGATCAGTGAGATGAGAGCATGAGCTGGGTGGTGGGGTTCCCTGATGCTGGATCAGTGAGATGAGAGGTGGGTGCTGGGGGTCCCTGATGGTGGATCAGTGAGAAGAGAGCATGAGCTGGGTGGTGGGGGTCCCTGATGGTGGATCAGTGAGATGAGAGCTGGGTGGTGGGGGTCCCTGTTCGTGGATCAGTGAGATGAGAGCTGGGTGGTGGGGGTCCCTGATGGTGGATCAGTGAGATGGCAGCTGGGTGGTGGAGGTCCCTGTTGGTGGATCAGTGAGATGAGAGCTGGGTGGTGGGGGTTCCCTGATGGTGGATCAGTGAGATGAGAGCTGCGTGGTATGGGTCCCTGATGGTGGATCAGTGAGATGATAGTTGGGTAGTGGGGGTCACTGATGGTGGATCAGTGAGAAGAGAGCATAAGCTGGGTGGTGGGGGTCCCTGATGGTGGATCAGTGAGATGAGTGCTGAGTGGTGGGAGTCCCTGATGGTGGATCAGTGAGAAGAGTGCATGAGCTGGGTGGTGGGGGTCCCTGATGGTGGATCAGTGAGATGAGAGCTGGGTGGTGGGGGTCCCTGATGGTGGATCAGTGAGATGAGAGCTGGGTGGTGGGGGTCCCTGATGGTGGATCAGGGAGATGAGAGCTGGGTGTTGGGGGTCCCTGATGGTGGATCAGTGAGATGAGAGCTGGGTAGTGGGAGTCCCTGATGGTGGATCAGTGAGATGAGAGCTGGGTGGTGGGGGTCCCTGATGGTGGATCAGTGAGATGAGAGCTGTGTGTTGGGGGTCCCTGTTGGTAGATCAGTGAGATGAGAGCTGGGTGGTGGGGGTCCCTGATGGTGGATCAGTGAGATGAGAGCTGGGTGGTGGGGGCGTCCCTGATGGTGGATCAGTGAGAAGAGAGCATGAACTGGGTGGTGGGGGTTCCTGTTGGTGGATCAGTGAGATGAGAGCTGGGTGGTGGGGGTCCCTGATGGTGGATCAGTGAGATGAGAGCATGAGCTGGGTAGTGGGGGTCCCTGATGGTGGATCAGTGAGATGAGAGCCGGGTGGTGGGGGTCCCTGATGGTGGATCAGTGAGAAGAGAGCATGAGCTGGGTGGTGGGGGTCCCTGTTGGTGGATCAGTGTGATGAGAGCTGGGTGGTGGGGGTCCCTGTTGGTGGATCAGTGAGATGAGAGCTGGGTGGTGGGGGTCCCTGATGGTGGATCAGTGAGATAAGAGCTGGGTGGTGGGGGTCCCTGTTGGTGGATCAGTGAGATGAGAGCTGGGTGGTGCGGGTCCCTGATGGTGGATCAGTGAGATGAGAGCTGGGTGGTGGGGGTCCCTGATGGTGGATCAGTGAGATGAGAGCTGGGTGATGGGGGTCCCTGCTGGTGGATCAGTGAGATGAGAGCTGGGTGGTGGGGGTTCCTGATGGTGGATCAGTGAGATGAGAGCTGGGTGGTGGGGGTCCCTGATGGTGGATCAGTGAGATGAGAGCTGGGTGGTGGGGGTCCCTGATGGTGGATCAGTGAGATGAGAGCTGGGTGGCGGGGGTCCCTGATGGTGGATCAGTGAGATGAGAACTGGGTGGTGGGGGTCCCTGATGGTGGATCAGTGAGAAGAGAGCATGAACTGGGTGGTGGGGGTCCCTGTTGGTGGATCAGTGAGATGAGAGCTGGGTGGTAGGGGTTCCTGATGGTGGATCAGTGAGATGAGAGCTGGGTAGTGGGGGTCACTGATGGTGGATCAGTGAGAAGAGAGCATAAGCTGGGTGGTGGGGGTCCCTGATGGTGGATCAGTGAGATGAGAGCTGAGTGGTGGGGGTCCCTGATGGTGGATCAGTGAGAAGAGAGCATGAGCTGGGTGGCCGGGGCCCCTGATGGTGGATCAGTGAGATGAGAGCTGGGTGGTGGGGGTCCCTGTTGGTGGATCAGTGAGATGAGAGCTGGGTGGTAGGGATCCCTGATTGTGGATCAGTGAGATGAGAGCTGGGTAGTGGGGGTCACTGATGGTGGATCAGTGAGAAGAGAGCATATGCTGGGTGGTGGGGGTCCCTGATGGTGGATCAGTGAGATGAGAGCTGGGTAGTGAGAGTCCCTGATGGTGGATCAGTGAGATGAGAGCTGGGTGGTGGGGGTCCCTGATGGTGGATCAGTGAGAAGAGAGCATGAGCTGGGTGGTGGGGGTCCCTGATGGTGGATCAGTGAGATGAGAGCTGGGTGGTGGGGGTCCCTGATGGTGGATCAGTGAGATGAGAGCAGGGTGGTGTGGGTCCCTGAGGGTGGATCAGTGAGATGAGAGCTGGGTGGTGGGGGTCCCTGATGGTGGATCAGTGAGATGAGAGCTGGGTGGTGGGGGTCCCTTTTCGTGGATCAGTGAGATGAGAGCTGGGTGGTGGGGGTCCCTGATGGTGGATCAGTGAGATGAGAGCTGGGTGGTAGGGGTCCCTGTTGGTGGATCAGTGAGAAGAGAGCATGAGCTGGGTGGTGGGGGTCCCTGATGGTGGATCAGTGAGATGAGAGCTGGGTGGTGGGGGTCCCTGTTCGTGGATCAGTGAGATGAGAGCTGGGTGGTGGGGGTCCCTGATGGTGGATCAGTGAGATGAGAGCTGGGTGGTGGGGGTCCCTGATGGTGGATCAGTGAGATGAGAGCTGAGTTGTGGGGGCGTCCATGATGGTGGATCAGTGAGAAGAGAGCATGAATTGGGTGGTGGGGGTCCCTGTTGGTGGATCACTGAGATGAGAGCTGCGTGGTATGGGTCCTTGATGGTGGATCAGTGAGATGAGAGTTGGGTAGTGGGGGTCACTGATGGTGGATCAGTGAGAAGAGAGCATAAGCTGGGTGGTGGGGGTCCCTGATGGTGGATCAGTGAGATGAGTGCTGAGTGGTGGGAGTCCCTGATGGTGGATCAGTGAGAAGAGTGCATGAGCTGGGTGGTGGGGGTTCCTGATGGTGGATCAGTGAGATGAGAGCTGGGTGGTGGGGGTCCCTGATGGTGGATCAGTGAGATGAGAGCTGGGTGGTGGGGGTCCCTGATGGTGGATCAGTGAGAAGAGAGCATGAGCTGGGTGGTGGGGGTCCCTGATGGTGGATCAGTGAGATGAGAGCTGGGTGGTGGGGGTCCCTGATGGTGGATCAGTGAGATGAGAGCTGGGTGGTGGGGGTCCCTGATGGCGGATCAGTGAGATGAGAGCTGGGTGGTGGGGGTCCCTGATGGTGGATCAGTGAGATGAGAGCTGGGTAGTGGGAGTCCCGGTTGGTGGATCAGTGAGATGAGAGCTGGGTGGTGGGGGTCCCTGATGGTGGATCAGTGAGATGAGAGCTGGGTGGTGGGGGTCCCTGATGGTGGATCAGTGAGATGAGAGCTGGGTGGTGGGGGTCCCTGATGGTGGATCAGTGAGATGAGAGCTGGGTGGTGGGGGGGTCCCTGATGGTGGATCAGTGAGAAGAGAGCATGAACTGGGTGGTGGGGGTTCCTGTTGGTGGATCAGTGAGATGAGAGCTGGGTGGTGGGGGTCCCTGATGGTGGATCAGTGAGATGAGAGCCGGGTGGTGGGGGTCCCTGATGGTGGATCAGTGAGAAGAGAGCATGAGCTGGGTGGTGGGGGTCCCTGTTGGTGGATCAGTGTGATGAGAGCTGGGTGGTGGGGGTCCCTGTTGGTGGATCAGTGAGATGAGAGCTGGGTGGTGGGGGTCCCTGATGGTGGATCAGTGAGATAAGAGCTGGGTGGTGGGGGTCCCTGTTGGTGGATCAGTGAGATGAGAGCTGGGTGGTGCGGGTCCCTGATGGTGGATCAGTGAGATGAGAGCTGGGTGGTGGGGGTCCCTGATGGTGGATCAGTGAGATGAGAGCTGGGTGATGGGGGTCCCTGCTGGTGGATCAGTGAGATGAGAGCTGGGTGGTGGGGAGGTCCCTGATGGTGGATCAGTGAGAAGAGAGCATGAACTGGGTGGTGGGGGTTCCTGTTGGTGGATCAGTGAGATGAGAGCTGGGTGGTGGGGGTCCCTGATGGTGGATCAGTGAGATGAGAGCATGAGCTGGGTAGTGGGGGTCCCTGATGGTGGATCAGTGAGATGAGAGCCGGGTGGTGGGGGTCCCTGATGGTGGATCAGTGAGAAGAGAGCATGAGCTGGGTGGTGGGGGTCCCTGTTGGTGGATCAGTGTGATGAGAGCTGGGTGGTGGGGGTCCCTGTTGGTGGATCAGTGAGATGAGAGCTGGGTGGTGGGGGTCCCTGATGGTGGATCAGTGAGATAAGAGCTGGGTGGTGGGGGTCCCTGTTGGTGGATCAGTGAGATGAGAGCTGGGTGGTGCGGGTCCCTGATGGTGGATCAGTGAGATGAGAGCTGGGTGGTGGGGGTCCCTGATGGTGGATCAGTGAGATGAGAGCTGGGTGATGGGGGTCCCTGCTGGTGGATCAGTGAGATGAGAGCTGGGTGGTGGGGGTCCCTGATGGTGGATCAGTGAGATGAGAGCTGGGTGGTGGGGGTCCCTGATGGTGGATCAGTGAGATGAGAGCTGGGTGGTGGGGGTCCCTGATGGTGGATCAGTGAGATGAGAGCTGGGTGGCGGGGGTCCCTGATGGTGGATCAGTGAGATGAGAACTGGGTGGTGGGGGTCCCTGATGGTGGATCAGTGAGAAGAGAGCATGAACTGGGTGGTGGGGGTCCCTGTTGGTGGATCAGTGAGATGAGAGCTGGGTGGTAGGGGTTCCTGATGGTGGATCAGTGAGATGAGAGCTGGGTAGTGGGGGTCACTGATGGTGGATCAGTGAGAAGAGAGCATAAGCTGGGTGGTGGGGGTCCCTGATGGTGGATCAGTGAGATGAGAGCTGAGTGGTGGGGTTCCCTGATGGTGGATCAGTGAGAAGAGAGCATGAGCTGGGTGGCCGGGGTCCCTGACGGTGGATCAGTGAGATGAGAGCTGGGTGGTGGGGGTCCCTGTTGGTGGATCAGTGAGATGAGAGCTGGGTGGTAGGGATCCCTGATTGTGGATCAGTGAGATGAGAGCTGGGTAGTGGGGGTCACTGATGGTGGATCAGTGAGAAGAGAGCATATGCTGGGTGGTGGGGGTCCCTGATGGTGGATCAGTGAGATGAGAGCTGGGTAGTGAGAGTCCCTGATGGTGGATCAGTGAGATGAGAGCTGGGTGGTGGGGGTCCCTGATGGTGGATCAGTGAGAAGAGAGCATGAGCTGGGTGGTGGTGGTCCCTGATGGTGGATCAGTGAGATGAGAGCTGGGTGGTGGGGGTCCCTGATGGTGGATCAGTGAGATGAGAGCTGGGTGGTGGGGGTCCCTGATGGCGGATCAGTGAGATGAGAGCTGGGTGGTGGGGGTCCCTGATGGTGGATCAGTGAGATGAGAGCTGGGTAGTGGGAGTCCCTGTTGGTGGATCAGTGAGATGAGAGCTGGGTGGTGGGGGTCCCTGATGGTGGATCAGTGAGATGAGAGCTGGGTGGTGGGGGTCCCTGATGGTGGATCAGTGAGATGAGAGCTGGGTGGTGGGGGTCCCTGATGGTGGATCAGTGAGATGAGAGTTGGGTGGTGGGGGTCCCTGATGGTGGATCAGTGAGATGAGAGCTGGGTGGTGGGGGTCCCTGATGGTGGATCAGTGAGATGAGAGCTGGGTGGTGGGGGTCCCTGATGGTGGATCAGTGACATGAGAGCTGGGTGGCGGCGGTCCCTGATGGTGGATCAGTGAGATGAGAGCTGGGTGGCGGGGGTCCCTGATGGTGGATCAGTGAGATGAGAACTGGGTGGTGGGGGTCCCTGATGGTGGATCAGTGAGAAGAGAGCATGAACTGGGTGGTGGGGGTCCCTGTTGGTGGATCAGTGAGATGAGAGCTGGGTGGTAGGGGTTCCTGATGGTGGATCAGTGAGATGAGAGCTGGGTAGTGGGGGTCACTGATGGTGGATCAGTGAGAAGAGAGCATAAGCTGGGTGGTGGGGGTCCCTGATGGTGGATCAGTGAGATGAGAGCTGAGTGGTGGGGTTCCCTGATGGTGGATCAGTGAGAAGAGAGCATGAGCTGGGTGGCCGGGGTCCCTGACGGTGGATCAGTGAGATGAGAGCTGGGTGGTGGGGGTCCCTGTTGGTGGATCAGTGAGATGAGAGCTGGGTGGTAGGGATCCCTGATTGTGGATCAGTGAGATGAGAGCTGGGTAGTGGGGGTCACTGATGGTGGATCAGTGAGAAGAGAGCATATGCTGGGTGGTGGGGGTCCCTGATGGTGGATCAGTGAGATGAGAGCTGGGTAGTGAGAGTCCCTGATGGTGGATCAGTGAGATGAGAGCTGGGTGGTGGGGGTCCCTGATGGTGGATCAGTGAGAAGAGAGCATGAGCTGGGTGGTGGTGGTCCCTGATGGTGGATCAGTGAGATGAGAGCTGGGTGGTGGGGGTCCCTGATGGTGGATCAGTGAGATGAGAGCTGGGTGGTGGGGGTCCCTGATGGCGGATCAGTGAGATGAGAGCTGGGTGGTGGGGGTCCCTGATGGTGGATCAGTGAGATGAGAGCTGGGTAGTGGGAGTCCCTGTTGGTGGATCAGTGAGATGAGAGCTGGGTGGTGGGGGTCCCTGATGGTGGATCAGTGAGATGAGAGCTGGGTGGTGGGGGTCCCTGATGGTGGATCAGTGAGATGAGAGCTGGGTGGTGGGGGTCCCTGATGGTGGATCAGTGAGATGAGAGTTGGGTGGTGGGGGTCCCTGATGGTGGATCAGTGAGATGAGAGCTGGGTGGTGGGGGTCCCTGATGGTGGATCAGTGAGATGAGAGCTGGGTGGTGGGGGTCCCTGATGGTGGATCAGTGACATGAGAGCTGGGTGGCGGCGGTCCCTGATGGTGGATCAGTGAGATGAGAGCTGGGTGGTGGGGGTTCCTGATGGTGGATCAGTGAGATGAGAGCTGGGTGGTGGGGGTCCCTGATTGTGGATCAGTGAGATGAGAGCTGAGTGGTGGGGGTTCCTGATCGTGGATCAGTGAGAAGAGAGCATGAGCTGGGTGGTGGGGGTCCCTGATGGTGGATCAGTGAGATGAGAGCTGGGTGGTGGGGGTCCCTGATGGTGGATCAGTGAGATGAGAGCAGGGTGGTGGGGGTCCCTGATGGTGGATCAGTGAGATGAGAGCTGGGTGGTGGGGCTCCCTGATGGTGGATCAGTGAGATGAGAGCTGGGTGGTGGGGGTCCCTGATGGTGGATCAGTGAGATGAGAGCATGAGCTGGGTGGTGGGTGTCCCTGATGCTGGATCAGTGAGATGAGAGCTGGGTGCTGGGGGTCCCTGATGGTGGATCAGTGAGAAGAGAGCATGAGCTGGGTGGTGGGGGTCCCTGATGGTGGATCAGTGAGATGAGAGCTGGGTGGTGGGGGTCCCTTTTCGTGGATCAGTGAGATGAGAGCTGGGTGGTGGGGGTCCCTGATGGTGGATCAGTGAGATGAGAGCTGGGTGGTAGGGGTCCCTGTTGGTGGATCAGTGAGATGAGAGCTGGGTGGTGGGGGTCCCTGATGGTGGATCAGTGAGATGAGAGCTGGGTGGTGGGGGTCCCTGATGGTGGACCAGTGAGATGAGAGCTGGGTGGCGGGGGTCCCTGATGGTGGATTAGTGAGATGAGAGCTGGGTGGTGGGGGTCCCTGATGGTGGATCAGTGAGATGAGAGCTGGGTGGCGGGGGTCCCTGATGGTGGATCAGTGAGATGAGAGCTGGGTGGTGGGTGTTCCTGATGGTGGATCAGTGAGATGAGAGCTGGGTGGTGGGGGTCCCTGATGGTGGATCAGTGAGATGAGAGCTGGGTGGTGGGGGTCCCTGATGGTGGATCAGTGAGATGAGAGCTGGGTGGTGGGGTCCCTGATGGTGGATCAGTGAGATGAGAGCTGGGTGATGGGGGTCCCTGATGGTGGATCAGTGAGATGAGAGCTGGGTGGCGGGGGTCCCTGATGGTGGATCAGTGAGATGAGAGCTGGGTGGTGGGTGTTCCTGATGTTGGATCAGTGAGATGAGAGCTGGGTGGTGGGGGTCCCTGATGGTGGATCAGTGAGATGAGGGCTGGGTGATGGGGGTCCCTGCTGGTGGATCAGTGAGATGAGAACTGGGTGGTGGGGGTCCCTGATGGTGGATCAGTGAGAAGAGAGCATGAACTGGGTGGTGGGGGTCCCTGTTGGTGGATCAGTGAGATGAGAGCTGGGTGGTAGGGATCCCTGATGGTGGATCAGTGAGATGAGAGCTGGGTAGTGGGGGTCACTGATGGTGGATCAGTGAGAAGAGAGCATAAGCTGGGTGGTGGGGGTCCCTGATGGTGGATCAGTGAGATGAGAGCTGAGTGGTGGGGTTCCCTGATGGTGGATCAGTGAGAAGAGAGCATGAGCTGGGTGGCCGGGGTCCCTGACGGTGGATCAGTGAGATGAGAGCTGGGTGGTGGGGGTCCCTGTTGGTGGATCAGTGAGATGAGAGCTGGGTGGTAGGGATCCCTGATTGTGGATCAGTGAGATGAGAGCTGGGTAGTGGGGGTCACTGATGGTGGATCAGTGAGAAGAGAGCATATGCTGGGTGGTGGGGGTCCCTGATGGTGGATCAGTGAGATGAGAGCTGGGTAGTGAGAGTCCCTGATGGTGGATCAGTGAGATGAGAGCTGGGTGGTGGGGGTCCCTGATGGTGGATCAGTGAGAAGAGAGCATGAGCTGGGTGGTGGGGGTCCCTGATGGTGGATCAGTGAGATGAGAGCTGGGTGGTGGGGGTCCCTGATGGTGGATCAGTGAGATGAGAGCTGGGTGGTGGGGGTCCCTGATGGCGGATCAGTGAGATGAGAGCTGGGTGGTGGGGGTCCCTGATGGTGGATCAGTGAGATGAGAGCTGGGTAGTGGGAGTCCCTGTTGGTGGATCAGTGAGATGAGAGCTGGGTGGTGGGGGGTCCCTGATGGTGGATCAGTGAGATGAGAGCTGGGTGGTGGGGGTCCCTGATGGTGGATCAGTGAGATGAGAGCTGGGTGGTGGGGGTCCCTGATGGTGGATCAGTGAGATGAGAGTTGGGTGGTGGGGGTCCCTGATGGTGGATCAGTGAGATGAGAGCTGGGTGGTGGGGGTCCCTGATGGTGGATCAGTGAGATGAGAGCTGGGTGGTGGGGGTCCCTGATGGTGGATCAGTGACATGAGAGCTGGGTGGCGGCGGTCCCTGATGGTTGGTCAGTGAGATGAGAGCTGGGTGGTGGGGGTTCCTGATGGTGGATCAGTGAGATGAGAGCTGGGTGGTGGGGGTCCCTGATTGTGGATCAGTGAGATGAGAGCTGAGTGGTGGGGGTTCCTGATCGTGGATCAGTGAGAAGAGAGCATGAGCTGGGTGGTGGGGGTCCCTGATGGTGGATCAGTGAGATGAGAGCTGGGTGGTGGGGGTCCCTGATGGTGGATCAGTGAGATGAGAGCAGGGTGGTGGGGGTCCCTGATGGTGGATCAGTGAGATGAGAGCTGGGTGGTGGGGCTCCCTGATGGTGGATCAGTGAGATGAGAGCTGGGTGGTGGGGGTCCCTGATGGTGGATCAGTGAGATGAGAGCATGAGCTGGGTGGTGGGTGTCCCTGATGCTGGATCAGTGAGATGAGAGCTGGGTGCTGGGGGTCCCTGATGGTGGATCAGTGAGAAGAGAGCATGAGCTGGGTGGTGGGGGTCCCTGATGGTGGATCAGTGAGATGAGAGCTGGGTGGTGGGGGTCCCTTTTCGTGGATCAGTGAGATGAGAGCTGGGTGGTGGGGGTCCCTGATGGTGGATCAGTGAGATGAGAGCTGGGTGGTAGGGGTCCCTGTTGGTGGATCAGTGAGATGAGAGCTGGGTGGTGGGGGTCCCTGATGGTGGATCAGTGAGATGAGAGCTGGGTGGTGGGGGTCCCTGATGGTGGACCAGTGAGATGAGAGCTGGGTGGCGGGGGTCCCTGATGGTGGATTAGTGAGATGAGAGCTGGGTGGTGGGGGTCCCTGATGGTGGATCAGTGAGATGAGAGCTGGGTGGCGGGGGTCCCTGATGGTGGATCAGTGAGATGAGAGCTGGGTGGTGGGTGTTCCTGATGGTGGATCAGTGAGATGAGAGCTGGGTGGTGGGGGTCCCTGATGGTGGATCAGTGAGATGAGAGCTGGGTGGTGGGGGTCCCTGATGGTGGATCAGTGAGATGAGAGCTGGGTGGTGGGGGTCCCTGATGGTGGATCAGTGAGATGAGAGCTGGGTGGTGGGGGTCCCTGATGGTGGATCAGTGAGATGAGAGCTGGGTGGCGGGGGTCCCTGATGGTGGATCAGTGAGATGAGAGCTGGGTGGTGGGTGTTCCTGATGTTGGATCAGTGAGATGAGAGCTGGGTGGTGGGGGTCCCTGATGGTGGATCAGTGAGATGAGGGCTGGGTGATGGGGGTCCCTGCTGGTGGATCAGTGAGATGAGAACTGGGTGGTGGGGGTCCCTGATGGTGGATCAGTGAGAAGAGAGCATGAACTGGGTGGTGGGGGTCCCTGTTGGTGGATCAGTGAGATGAGAGCTGGGTGGTAGGGATCCCTGATGGTGGATCAGTGAGAAGAGAGCATAAGCTGGGTGGTGGGGGTCCCTGATGGTGCATCAGTGAGATGAGAGCTGAGTGGTGGGGGTCCCTGATGGTGGATCAGTGAGAAGAGAGCATGAGCTGGATGTTGGGGGTCCCTGATGGTGGATCAGTGAGATGAGAGCTGGGTGGTGGGGGTCCCTGATGGTGGATTAGTGAGATGAGAGCTGGGTGGTGGGGGTCCCTGATGGTGGATCAGTGAGATGAGAGCTGGGTTGCGGGGGTCGCTGATGGTGGATCAGTGAGATGAGAGCTGGGTGGTGGGGGTCCCTGATGGTGGATCAGTGAGATGAGAGCTGGGTGGTGGGGGTCCCTGATGGTGGATCAGTGAGATGAGAGCTGGGTGGTGGGGGTCCCTGATGGTGGATCAGTGAGATGAGAGCTGGGTGGCGGGGGTCCCTGATGGTGGATCAGTGAGATGAGAACTGGGTGGTGGGGGTCCCTGATGGTGGATCAGTGAGAAGAGAGCATGAACTGGGTGGTGGGGGTCCCTGTTGGTGGATCAGTGAGATGAGAGCTGGGTGGTAGGGGTCCCTGATGGTGGATCAGTGAGATGAGAGCTGGGTAGTGGGGGTCACTGATGGTGGATCAGTGAGAAGAGAGCATAAGCTGGGTGGTGGGGGTCCCTGATGGTGGATCAGTGAGATGAGAGCTGAGTGGTGGGGGTCCCTGATGGTGGATCAGTGAGAAGAGAGCATGAGCTGGGTGGCGGGGGTCCCTGATGGTGGATCAGTGAGATGAGAGCTGGGTGGTGGGGGTCCATGTTGGTGGATCAGTGAGATGAGAGCTGGGTGGTATGGGTCCCTGATGGTGGATCAGTGAGATGAGAGCTGGGTAGTGGGGGTCACTGATGGTGGATCAGTGAGAAGAGAGTATAAGCTGGGTGGTGGGGGTCCCTGATGGTGGATCAGTGAGATGAGAGCTGAGTGGTGGGGCTCCCTGATGGTGGATCAGTGAGAAGAGAGCATGAGCTGGGTGGCGGGAGTCCCTGATGGTGGATCAGTGAGATGAGAGCTGGTTGGTGGGGGTTCCTGATGGTGGATCAGTGAGATGAGAGCTGGGTGGTGGGGGTCCCTGATGGTGGATCAGTGAGATGAGAGCTGGGTAGTGGGAGTCCCTGTTGGTGGATCAGTGAGATGAGAGCTGGGTGGTGGGGGTCCCTGATGGTGGATCAGTGAGATGAGAGCTGGGTGGTGGGGGTCCCTGATGGTGGATCAGTGAGATGAGAGCTGGGTGGTGGGGGTCCCTGATGGTGGATCAGTGAGATGAGAGTTGGGTGGTGGGGGTCCCTGATGGTGGATCAGTGAGATGAGAGCTGGGTGGTGGGGGTCCCTGATGGTGGATCAGTGAGATGAGAGCTGGGTGGTGGGGGTCCCTGATGGTGGATCAGTGACATGAGAGCTGGGTGGCGGGGGTCCCTGATGGTGGATCAGTGAGATGAGAGCTGGGTGGTGGGGGTTCCTGATGGTGGATCAGTGAGATGAGAGCTGGGTGGTGGGGGTCCTTGATTGTGGATCAGTGAGATGAGAGCTGAGTGGTGGGGGTTCCTGATCCTGGATCAGTGAGAAGAGAGCATGAGCTGGGTGGTGGGGGTCCCTGATGGTGGATCAGTGAGATGAGAGGTGGGTGGTGGGGGTCTTTGATGGTGGATCAGTGAGATGAGAGCAGGGTGGTGGGGGTCCCTGATGGTGGATCAGTGAGATGAGAGCTGGGTGGTGGGGGTCCCTGATGGTGTATCAGTGAGATGAGAGCTGGGTGGTGGGGGTCCCTGATGGTGGATCAGTGAGATGAGAGCATGAGCTGGGTGGTGGGTGTCCCTGATGCTGGATCAGTGAGATGAGAGCTGGGTGCTGGGGGTCCCTGATGGTGGATCAGTGAGAAGAGAGCATGAGCTGGGTGGTGGGGGTCCCTGATGGTGGATCAGTGAGATGAGAGCTGGGTGGTGGGGGTCCCTGTTCGTGGATCAGTGAGATGAGAGCTGGGTGGTGGGGGTCCCTGATGGTGGATCAGTGAGATGAGAGCTGGGTGGTGGGGGTCCCTGTTGGTGGATCAGTGAGATGAGAGCTGGGTGGTGGGGGTCCCTGATGGTGGATCAGTGAGATGAGAGCTGGGTGGTGGGGGTCCCTGATGGTGGACCAGTGAGATGAGAGCTGGGTGGCGGGGGTCCCTGATGGTGAATTAGTGAGATGAGAGCTGGGTGGTGGGGGTCCCTTATGGTGGATGAGTGAGATGAGAGCTGGGTGGCGGGGGCCCCTGATGGTGGATAAGTGAGATGAGAGCTGGGTGGTGGGGGTCCCTGATGGTGGATCAGTGAGATGAGAGCTGGGTGGTGGGGGTCCCTGATGGTGGATCAGTGAGATGAGAGCTGGGTGGTGGGGGTCCCTGATGGTGGATCAGTGAGATGAGAGCTGGGTGGCGGGGGTCCCTGATGGTGGATCAGTGAGATGAGAGCTGGGTGGTGGGTGTTCCTGATGGTGGATCAGTGAGATGAGAGCTGGGTGGTGGGGGTCCCTGATGGTGGATCAGTGAGATGAGAGCTGGGTGGTGGGGGTCCCTGATGGTGGATCAGTGAGATGAGAGCTGGGTGGTGGGGGTCCCTGATGGTGGATCAGTGAGATGAGAGCTGGGTGGTGGGGGTCCCTGATGGTGGATCAGTGAGATGAGAGCTGGGTGGCGGGGGTCCCTGATGGTGGATCAGTGAGATGAGAGCTGGGTGGTGGGTGTTCCTGATGGTGGATCAGTGAGATGAGAGCTGGGTGGTGGGGGTCCCTGATGGTGGATCAGTGAGATGAGGGCTGGGTGATGGGGGTCCCTGCTGGTGGATCAGTGAGATGAGAACTGGGTGGTGGGGGTCCCTGATGGTGGATCAGTGAGAAGAGAGCATGAACTGGGTGGTGGGGGTCCCTGTTGGTGGATCAGTGAGATGAGAGCTGGGTGGTAGGGATCCCTGATGGTGGATCAGTGAGAAGAGAGCATAAGCTGGGTGGTGGGGGTCCCTGATGGTGCATCAGTGAGATGAGAGCTGAGTGGTGGGGGTCCCTGATGGTGGATCAGTGAGAAGAGAGCATGAACTGGGTGGTGGGGGTTCCTGTTGGTGGATCAGTGAGATGAGAGCTGGGTGGTGGGGGTCCCTGATGGTGGATCAGTGAGATGAGAGCCGGGTGGTGGGGGTCCCTGATGGTGGATCAGTGAGAAGAGAGCATGAGCTGGGTGGTGGGGGTCCCTGTTGGTGGATCAGTGTGATGAGAGCTGGGTGGTGGGGGTCCCTGTTGGTGGATCAGTGAGATGAGAGCTGGGTGGTGGGGGTCCCTGATGGTGGATCAGTGAGATAAGAGCTGGGTGGTGGGGGTCCCTGTTGGTGGATCAGTGAGATGAGAGCTGGGTGGTGCGGGTCCCTGATGGTGGATCAGTGAGATGAGAGCTGGGTGGTGGGGGTCCCTGATGGTGGATCAGTGAGATGAGAGCTGGGTGATGGGGGTCCCTGCTGGTGGATCAGTGAGATGAGAGCTGGGTGGTGGGGAGGTCCCTGATGGTGGATCAGTGAGAAGAGAGCATGAACTGGGTGGTGGGGGTTCCTGTTGGTGGATCAGTGAGATGAGAGCTGGGTGGTGGGGGTCCCTGATGGTGGATCAGTGAGATGAGAGCATGAGCTGGGTAGTGGGGGTCCCTGATGGTGGATCAGTGAGATGAGAGCCGGGTGGTGGGGGTCCCTGATGGTGGATCAGTGAGAAGAGAGCATGAGCTGGGTGGTGGGGGTCCCTGTTGGTGGATCAGTGTGATGAGAGCTGGGTGGTGGGGGTCCCTGTTGGTGGATCAGTGAGATGAGAGCTGGGTGGTGGGGGTCCCTGATGGTGGATCAGTGAGATAAGAGCTGGGTGGTGGGGGTCCCTGTTGGTGGATCAGTGAGATGAGAGCTGGGTGGTGCGGGTCCCTGATGGTGGATCAGTGAGATGAGAGCTGGGTGGTGGGGGTCCCTGATGGTGGATCAGTGAGATGAGAGCTGGGTGATGGGGGTCCCTGCTGGTGGATCAGTGAGATGAGAGCTGGGTGGTGGGGGTCCCTGATGGTGGATCAGTGAGATGAGAGCTGGGTGGTGGGGGTCCCTGATGGTGGATCAGTGAGATGAGAGCTGGGTGGTGGGGGTCCCTGATGGTGGATCAGTGAGATGAGAGCTGGGTGGCGGGGGTCCCTGATGGTGGATCAGTGAGATGAGAACTGGGTGGTGGGGGTCCCTGATGGTGGATCAGTGAGAAGAGAGCATGAACTGGGTGGTGGGGGTCCCTGTTGGTGGATCAGTGAGATGAGAGCTGGGTGGTAGGGGTTCCTGATGGTGGATCAGTGAGATGAGAGCTGGGTAGTGGGGGTCACTGATGGTGGATCAGTGAGAAGAGAGCATAAGCTGGGTGGTGGGGGTCCCTGATGGTGGATCAGTGAGATGAGAGCTGAGTGGTGGGGTTCCCTGATGGTGGATCAGTGAGAAGAGAGCATGAGCTGGGTGGCCGGGGTCCCTGACGGTGGATCAGTGAGATGAGAGCTGGGTGGTGGGGGTCCCTGTTGGTGGATCAGTGAGATGAGAGCTGGGTGGTAGGGATCCCTGATTGTGGATCAGTGAGATGAGAGCTGGGTAGTGGGGGTCACTGATGGTGGATCAGTGAGAAGAGAGCATATGCTGGGTGGTGGGGGTCCCTGATGGTGGATCAGTGAGATGAGAGCTGGGTAGTGAGAGTCCCTGATGGTGGATCAGTGAGATGAGAGCTGGGTGGTGGGGGTCCCTGATGGTGGATCAGTGAGAAGAGAGCATGAGCTGGGTGGTGGGGGTCCCTGATGGTGGATCAGTGAGATGAGAGCTGGGTGGTGGGGGTCCCTGATGGTGGATCAGTGAGATGAGAGCTGGGTGGTGGGGGTCCCTGATGGCGGATCAGTGAGATGAGAGCTGGGTGGTGGGGGTCCCTGATGGTGGATCAGTGAGATGAGAGCTGGGTAGTGGGAGTCCCTGTTGGTGGATCAGTGAGATGAGAGCTGGGTGGTGGGGGTCCCTGATGGTGGATCAGTGAGATGAGAGCTGGGTGGTGGGGGTCCCTGATGGTGGATCAGTGAGATGAGAGCTGGGTGGTGGGGGTCCCTGATGGTGGATCAGTGAGATGAGAGTTGGGTGGTGGGGGTCCCTGATGGTGGATCAGTGAGATGAGAGCTGGGTGGTGGGGGTCCCTGATGGTGGATCAGTGAGATGAGAGCTGGGTGGTGGGGGTCCCTGATGGTGGATCAGTGACATGAGAGCTGGGTGGCGGCGGTCCCTGATGGTGGATCAGTGAGATGAGAGCTGGGTGGTGGGGGTTCCTGATGGTGGATCAGTGAGATGAGAGCTGGGTGGTGGGGGTCCCTGATTGTGGATCAGTGAGATGAGAGCTGAGTGGTGGGGGTTCCTGATCGTGGATCAGTGAGAAGAGAGCATGAGCTGGGTGGTGGGGGTCCCTGATGGTGGATCAGTGAGATGAGAGCTGGGTGGTGGGGGTCCCTGATGGTGGATCAGTGAGATGAGAGCAGGGTGGTGGGGATCCCTGATGGTGGATCAGTGAGATGAGAGCTGGGTGGTGGGGCTCCCTGATGGTGGATCAGTGAGATGAGAGCTGGGTGGTGGGGGTCCCTGATGGTGGATCAGTGAGATGAGAGCATGAGCTGGGTGGTGGGTGTCCCTGATGCTGGATCAGTGAGATGAGAGCTGGGTGCTGGGGGTCCCTGATGGTGGATCAGTGAGAAGAGAGCATGAGCTGGGTGGTGGGGGTCCCTGATGGTGGATCAGTGAGATGAGAGCTGGGTGGTGGGGGTCCCTTTTCGTGGATCAGTGAGATGAGAGCTGGGTGGTGGGGGTCCCTGATGGTGGATCAGTGAGATGAGAGCTGGGTGGTAGGGGTCCCTGTTGGTGGATCAGTGAGATGAGAGCTGGGTGGTGGGGGTCCCTGATGGTGGATCAGTGAGATGAGAGCTGGGTGGTGGGGGTCCCTGATGGTGGACCAGTGAGATGAGAGCTGGGTGGCGGGGGTCCCTGATGGTGGATTAGTGAGATGAGAGCTGGGTGGTGGGGGTCCCTGATGGTGGATCAGTGAGATGAGAGCTGGGTGGCGGGGGTCCCTGATGGTGGATCAGTGAGATGAGAGCTGGGTGGTGGGTGTTCCTGATGGTGGATCAGTGAGATGAGAGCTGGGTGGTGGGGGTCCCTGATGGTGGATCAGTGAGATGAGAGCTGGGTGGTGGGGGTCCCTGATGGTGGATCAGTGAGATGAGAGCTGGGTGGTGGGGGTCCCTGATGGTGGATCAGTGAGATGAGAGCTGGGTGATGGGGGTCCCTGATGGTGGATCAGTGAGATGAGAGCTGGGTGGCGGGGGTCCCTGATGGTGGATCAGTGAGATGAGAGCTGGGTGGTGGGTGTTCCTGATGTTGGATCAGTGAGATGAGAGCTGGGTGGTGGGGGTCCCTGATGGTGGATCAGTGAGATGAGGGCTGGGTGATGGGGGTCCCTGCTGGTGGATCAGTGAGATGAGAACTGGGTGGTGGGGGTCCCTGATGGTGGATCAGTGAGAAGAGAGCATGAACTGGGTGGTGGGGGTCCCTGTTGGTGGATCAGTGAGATGAGAGCTGGGTGGTAGGGATCCCTGATGGTGGATCAGTGAGATGAGAGCTGGGTAGTGGGGGTCACTGATGGTGGATCAGTGAGAAGAGAGCATAAGCTGGGTGGTGGGGGTCCCTGATGGTGGATCAGTGAGATGAGAGCTGAGTGGTGGGGTTCCCTGATGGTGGATCAGTGAGAAGAGAGCATGAGCTGGGTGGCCGGGGTCCCTGACGGTGGATCAGTGAGATGAGAGCTGGGTGGTGGGGGTCCCTGTTGGTGGATCAGTGAGATGAGAGCTGGGTGGTAGGGATCCCTGATTGTGGATCAGTGAGATGAGAGCTGGGTAGTGGGGGTCACTGATGGTGGATCAGTGAGAAGAGAGCATATGCTGGGTGGTGGGGGTCCCTGATGGTGGATCAGTGAGATGAGAGCTGGGTAGTGAGAGTCCCTGATGGTGGATCAGTGAGATGAGAGCTGTGTGGTGGGGGTCCCTGATGGTGGATCAGTGAGAAGAGAGCATGAGCTGGGTGGTGGGGGTCCCTGATGGTGGATCAGTGAGATGAGAGCTGGGTGGTGGGGGTCCCTGATGGTGGATCAGTGAGATGAGAGCTGGGTGGTGGGGGTCCCTGATGGCGGATCAGTGAGATGAGAGCTGGGTGGTGGGGGTCCCTGATGGTGGATCAGTGAGATGAGAGCTGGGTAGTGGGAGTCCCTGTTGGTGGATCAGTGAGATGAGAGCTGGGTGGTGGGGGTCCCTGATGGTGGATCAGTGAGATGAGAGCTGGGTGGTGGGGGTCCCTGATGGTGGATCAGTGAGATGAGAGCTGGGTGGTGGGGGTCCCTGATGGTGGATCAGTGAGATGAGAGTTGGGTGGTGGGGGTCCCTGATGGTGGATCAGTGAGATGAGAGCTGGGTGGTGGGGGTCCCTGATGGTGGATCAGTGAGATGAGAGCTGGGTGGTGGGGGTCCCTGATGGTGGATCAGTGACATGAGAGCTGGGTGGCGGCGGTCCCTGATGGTGGATCAGTGAGATGAGAGCTGGGTGGTGGGGGTTCCTGATGGTGGATCAGTGAGATGAGAGCTGGGTGGTGGGGGTCCCTGATTGTGGATCAGTGAGATGAGAGCTGAGTGGTGGGGGTTCCTGATCGTGGATCAGTGAGAAGAGAGCATGAGCTGGGTGGTGGGGGTCCCTGATGGTGGATCAGTGAGATGAGAGCTGGGTGGTGGGGGTCCCTGATGGTGGATCAGTGAGATGAGAGCAGGGTGGTGGGGGTCCCTGATGGTGGATCAGTGAGATGAGAGCTGGGTGGTGGGGCTCCCTGATGGTGGATCAGTGAGATGAGAGCTGGGTGGTGGGGGTCCCTGATGGTGGATCAGTGAGATGAGAGCATGAGCTGGGTGGTGGGTGTCCCTGATGCTGGATCAGTGAGATGAGAGCTGGGTGCTGGGGGTCCCTGATGGTGGATCAGTGAGAAGAGAGCATGAGCTGGGTGGTGGGGGTCCCTGATGGTGGATCAGTGAGATGAGAGCTGGGTGGTGGGGGTCCCTTTTCGTGGATCAGTGAGATGAGAGCTGGGTGGTGGGGGTCCCTGATGGTGGATCAGTGAGATGAGAGCTGGGTGGTAGGGGTCCCTGTTGGTGGATCAGTGAGATGAGAGCTGGGTGGTGGGGGTCCCTGATGGTGGATCAGTGAGATGAGAGCTGGGTGGTGGGGGTCCCTGATGGTGGACCAGTGAGATGAGAGCTGGGTGGCGGGGGTCCCTGATGGTGGATTAGTGAGATGAGAGCTGGGTGGTGGGGGTCCCTGATGGTGGATCAGTGAGATGAGAGCTGGGTGGCGGGGGTCCCTGATGGTGGATCAGTGAGATGAGAGCTGGGTGGTGGGTGTTCCTGATGGTGGATCAGTGAGATGAGAGCTGGGTGGTGGGGGTCCCTGATGGTGGATCAGTGAGATGAGAGCTGGGTGGTGGGGGTCCCTGATGGTGGATCAGTGAGATGAGAGCTGGGTGGTGGGGGTCCCTGATGGTGGATCAGTGAGCTGAGAGCTGGGTGGTGGGGGTCCCTGATGGTGGATCAGTGAGATGAGAGCTGGGTGGCGGGGGTCCCTGATGGTGGATCAGTGAGATGAGAGCTGGGTGGTGGGTGTTCCTGATGTTGGATCAGTGAGATGAGAGCTGGGTGGTGGGGGTCCCTGATGGTGGATCAGTGAGATGAGGGCTGGGTGATGGGGGTCCCTGCTGGTGGATCAGTGAGATGAGAACTGGGTGGTGGGGGTCCCTGATGGTGGATCAGTGAGAAGAGAGCATGAACTGGGTGGTGGGGGTCCCTGTTGGTGGATCAGTGAGATGAGAGCTGGGTGGTAGGGATCCCTGATGGTGGATCAGTGAGAAGAGAGCATAAGCTGGGTGGTGGGGGTCCCTGATGGTGCATCAGTGAGATGAGAGCTGAGTGGTGGGGGTCCCTGATGGTGGATCAGTGAGAAGAGAGCATGAGCTGGATGTTGGGGGTCCCTGATGGTGGATCAGTGAGATGAGAGCTGGGTGGTGGGGGTCCCTGATGGTGGATCAGTGAGATGAGAGCTGGGTGGCTGGGGTCCCTGATGGTGGATTAGTGAGATGAGAGCTGGGTGGTGGGGGTCCCTGATGGTGGATCAGTGAGATGAGAGCTGGGTTGCGGGGGTCGCTGATGGTGGATCAGTGAGATGAGAGCTGGGTGGTGGGGGTCCCTGATGGTGGATCAGTGAGATGAGAGCTGGGTGGTGGGGGTCCCTGATGGTGGATCAGTGAGATGAGAGCTGGGTGGTGGGGGTCCCTGATGGTGGATCAGTGAGATGAGAGCTGGGTGGCGGGGGTCCCTGATGGTGGATCAGTGAGATGAGAACTGGGTGGTGGGGGTCCCTGATGGTGGATCAGTGAGAAGAGAGCATGAACTGGGTGGTGGGGGTCCCTGTTGGTGGATCAGTGAGATGAGAGCTGGGTGGTAGGGGTCCCTGATGGTGGATCAGTGAGATGAGAGCTGGGTAGTGGGGGTCACTGATGGTGGATCAGTGAGAAGAGAGCATAAGCTGGGTGGTGGGGGTCCCTGATGGTGGATCAGTGAGATGAGAGCTGAGTGGTGGGGGTCCCTGATGGTGGATCAGTGAGAAGAGAGCATGAGCTGGGTGGCGGGGGTCCCTGATGGTGGATCAGTGAGATGAGAGCTGGGTGGTGGGGGTCCATGTTGGTGGATCAGTGAGATGAGAGCTGGTTGGTATGGGTCCCTGATGGTGGATCAGTGAGATGAGAGCTGGGTAGTGGGGGTCACTGATGGTGGATCAGTGAGAAGAGAGTATAAGCTGGGTGGTGGGGGTCCCTGATGGTGGATCAGTGAGATGAGAGCTGAGTGGTGGGGCTCCCTGATGGTGGATCAGTCAGAAGAGAGCATGAGCTGGGTGGCGGGAGTCCCTGATGGTGGATCAGTGAGATGAGAGCTGGTTGGTGGGGGTTCCTGATGGTGGATCAGTGAGATGAGAGCTGGGTGGTGGGGGTCCCTGATGGTGGATCAGTGAGATGAGAGCTGGGTAGTGGGAGTCCCTGTTGGTGGATCAGTGAGATGAGAGCTGGGTGGTGGGGGTCCCTGATGGTGGATCAGTGAGATGAGAGCTGGGTGGTGGGGGTCCCTGATGGTGGATCAGTGAGATGAGAGCTGGGTGGTGGGGGTCCCTGATGGTGGATCAGTGAGATGAGAGTTGGGTGGTGGGGGTCCCTGATGGTGGATCAGTGAGATGAGAGCTGGGTGGTGGGGGTCCCTGATGGTGGATCAGTGAGATGAGAGCTGGGTGGTGGGGGTCCCTGATGGTGGATCAGTGACATGAGAGCTGGGTGGCGGGGGTCCCTGATGGTGGATCAGTGAGATGAGAGCTGGGTGGTGGGGGTTCCTGATGGTGGATCAGTGAGATGAGAGCTGGGTGGTGGGGGTCCCTGATTGTGGATCAGTGAGATGAGAGCTGAGTGGTGGGGGTTCCTGATCCTGGATCAGTGAGAAGAGAGCATGAGCTGGGTGGTGGGGGTCCCTGATGGTGGATCAGTGAGATGAGAGGTGGGTGGTGGGGGTCTTTGATGGTGGATCAGTGAGATGAGAGCAGGGTGGTGGGGGTCCCTGATGGTGGATCAGTGAGATGAGAGCTGGGTGGTGGGGGTCCCTGATGGTGTATCAGTGAGATGAGAGCTGGGTGGTGGGGGTCCCTGATGGTGGATCAGTGAGATGAGAGCATGAGCTGGGTGGTGGGTGTCCCTGATGCTGGATCAGTGAGATGAGAGCTGGGTGCTGGGGGTCCCTGATGGTGGATCAGTGAGAAGAGAGCATGAGCTGGGTGGTGGGGGTCCCTGATGGTGGATCAGTGAGATGAGAGCTGGGTGGTGGGGGTCCCTGTTCGTGGATCAGTGAGATGAGAGCTGGGTGGTGGGGGTCCCTGATGGTGGATCAGTGAGATGAGAGCTGGGTGGTGGGGGTCCCTGTTGGTGGATCAGTGAGATGAGAGCTGGGTGGTGGGGGTCCCTGATGGTGGATCAGTGAGATGAGAGCTGGGTGGTGGGGGTCCCTGATGGTGGACCAGTGAGATGAGAGCTGGGTGGCGGGGGTCCCTGATGGTGAATTAGTGAGATGAGAGCTGGGTGGTGGGGGTCCCTTATGGTGGATGAGTGAGATGAGAGCTGGGTGGCGGGGGCCCCTGATGGTGGATAAGTGAGATGAGAGCTGGGTGGTGGGGGTCCCTGATGGTGGATCAGTGAGATGAGAGCTGGGTGGTGGGGGTCCCTGATGGTGGATCAGTGAGATGAGAGCTGGGTGGTGGGGGTCCCTGATGGTGGATCAGTGAGATGAGAGCTGGGTGGCGGGGGTCCCTGATGGTGGATCAGTGAGATGAGAGCTGGGTGGTGGGTGTTCCTGATGGTGGATCAGTGAGATGAGAGCTGGGTGGTGGGGGTCCCTGATGGTGGATCAGTGAGATGAGAGCTGGGTGGTGGGGGTCCCTGATGGTGGATCAGTGAGATGAGAGCTGGGTGGTGGGGGTCCCTGATGGTGGATCAGTGAGATGAGAGCTGGGTGGTGGGGGTCCCTGATGGTGGATCAGTGAGATGAGAGCTGGGTGGCGGGGGTCCCTGATGGTGGATCAGTGAGATGAGAGCTGGGTGGTGGGGGTCCCTGATGGTGAATCAGTGAGATGAGAGCTGGGTGGTGGGGGTCCCTGATGGTGGATTAGTGAGATGAGAGCTGGGTGGTGGGGGTCCCTGATGGTGGATCAGTGAGATGAGAGCTGGGTTGCGGGGGTCGCTGATGGTGGATCAGTGAGATGAGAGCTGGGTGGTGGGGGTCCCTGATGGTGGATCAGTGAGATGAGAGCTGGGTGGTGGGGGTCCCTGATGGTGGATCAGTGAGATGAGAGCTGGGTGGTGGGGGTCCCTGATGGTGGATCAGTGAGATGAGAGCTGGGTGGCGGGGGTCCCTGATGGTGGATCAGTGAGATGAGAACTGGGTGGTGGGGGTCCCTGATGGTGGATCAGTGAGAAGAGAGCATGAACTGGGTGGTGGGGGTCCCTGTTGGTGGATCAGTGAGATGAGAGCTGGGTGGTAGGGGTCCCTGTTGGTGGATCAGTGAGATGAGAGCTGGGTGGTGGGGGTCCCTGATGGTGGATCAGTGAGATGAGAGCTGGGTGGTGGGGGTCCCTGATGGTGGACCAGTGAGATGAGAGCTGGGTGGCGGGGGTCCCTGATGGTGGATTAGTGAGATGAGAGCTGGGTGGTGGGGGTCCCTGATGGTGGATCAGTGAGATGAGAGCTGGGTGGCGGGGGTCCCTGATGGTGGATCAGTGAGATGAGAGCTGGGTGGTGGGTGTTCCTGATGGTGGATCAGTGAGATGAGAGCTGGGTGGTGGGGGTCCCTGATGGTGGATCAGTGAGATGAGAGCTGGGTGGTGGGGGTCCCTGATGGTGGATCAGTGAGATGAGAGCTGGGTGGTGGGGGTCCCTGATGGTGGATCAGTGAGCTGAGAGCTGGGTGGTGGGGGTCCCTGATGGTGGATCAGTGAGATGAGAGCTGGGTGGCGGGGGTCCCTGATGGTGGATCAGTGAGATGAGAGCTGGGTGGTGGGTGTTCCTGATGTTGGATCAGTGAGATGAGAGCTGGGTGGTGGGGGTCCCTGATGGTGGATCAGTGAGATGAGGGCTGGGTGATGGGGGTCCCTGCTGGTGGATCAGTGAGATGAGAACTGGGTGGTGGGGGTCCCTGATGGTGGATCAGTGAGAAGAGAGCATGAACTGGGTGGTGGGGGTCCCTGTTGGTGGATCAGTGAGATGAGAGCTGGGTGGTAGGGATCCCTGATGGTGGATCAGTGAGAAGAGAGCATAAGCTGGGTGGTGGGGGTCCCTGATGGTGCATCAGTGAGATGAGAGCTGAGTGGTGGGGGTCCCTGATGGTGGATCAGTGAGAAGAGAGCATGAGCTGGATGTTGGGGGTCCCTGATGGTGGATCAGTGAGATGAGAGCTGGGTGGTGGGGGTCCCTGATGGTGGATCAGTGAGATGAGAGCTGGGTGGCTGGGGTCCCTGATGGTGGATTAGTGAGATGAGAGCTGGGTGGTGGGGGTCCCTGATGGTGGATCAGTGAGATGAGAGCTGGGTTGCGGGGGTCGCTGATGGTGGATCAGTGAGATGAGAGCTGGGTGGTGGGGGTCCCTGATGGTGGATCAGTGAGATGAGAGCTGGGTGGTGGGGGTCCCTGATGGTGGATCAGTGAGATGAGAGCTGGGTGGTGGGGGTCCCTGATGGTGGATCAGTGAGATGAGAGCTGGGTGGCGGGGGTCCCTGATGGTGGATCAGTGAGATGAGAACTGGGTGGTGGGGGTCCCTGATGGTGGATCAGTGAGAAGAGAGCATGAACTGGGTGGTGGGGGTCCCTGTTGGTGGATCAGTGAGATGAGAGCTGGGTGGTAGGGGTCCCTGATGGTGGATCAGTGAGATGAGAGCTGGGTAGTGGGGGTCACTGATGGTGGATCAGTGAGAAGAGAGCATAAGCTGGGTGGTGGGGGTCCCTGATGGTGGATCAGTGAGATGAGAGCTGAGTGGTGGGGGTCCCTGATGGTGGATCAGTGAGAAGAGAGCATGAGCTGGGTGGCGGGGGTCCCTGATGGTGGATCAGTGAGATGAGAGCTGGGTGGTGGGGGTCCATGTTGGTGGATCAGTGAGATGAGAGCTGGTTGGTATGGGTCCCTGATGGTGGATCAGTGAGATGAGAGCTGGGTAGTGGGGGTCACTGATGGTGGATCAGTGAGAAGAGAGTATAAGCTGGGTGGTGGGGGTCCCTGATGGTGGATCAGTGAGATGAGAGCTGAGTGGTGGGGCTCCCTGATGGTGGATCAGTCAGAAGAGAGCATGAGCTGGGTGGCGGGAGTCCCTGATGGTGGATCAGTGAGATGAGAGCTGGTTGGTGGGGGTTCCTGATGGTGGATCAGTGAGATGAGAGCTGGGTGGTGGGGGGGTCCCTGATGGTGGATCAGTGAGATGAGAGCTGGGTAGTGGGGGTCCCTGATGGTGGATCAGTGAGATGAGAGCTGGGTGGTGGGGGTCCCTGATGTGGATCAGTGAGATGAGAGCTGGGTGGTGGGGGTCCCTGATGGTGGATCAGTGAGATGAGAGCTGGGTGGTGGGGGTCCCTGATGGTGGATCAGTGAGATGAGAGTTGGGTGGTGGGGGTCCCTGATGGTGGATCAGTGAGATGAGAGCTGGGTGGTGGGGGTCCCTGATGGTGGATCAGTGAGTGGAGAGCTGGGTGGTGGGGGTCCTGATGGTGGATCAGTGACATGAGAGCTGGGTGGCGGGGGTCCCTGATGGTGGATCAGTGAGATGAGAGCTGGGTGGTGGGGGTTCCTGATGGTGGATCAGTGAGATGAGAGCTGGGTGGTGGGGGTCCCTGATTGTGGATCAGTGAGATGAGAGCTGAGTGGTGGGGGTTCCTGATCCTGGATCATTGAGAAGAGAGCATGAGCTGGGTGGTGGGGGTCCCTGATGGTGGATCAGTGAGATGAGAGGTGGGTGGTGGGGGTCTTTGATGGTGGATCAGTGAGATGAGAGCAGGGGTGGTGGGGGTCCCTGATGGTGGATCAGTGAGATGAGAGCTGGGTGGTGGGGGTCCCTGATGGTGTATCAGTGAGATGAGAGCTGGGTGGTGGGGGTCCCTGATGGTGGATCAGTGAGATGAGAGCATGAGCTGGGTGGTGGGTGTCCCTGATGCTGGATCAGTGAGATGAGAGCTGGGTGCTGGGGTCCTGATGGTGGATCAGTGAGAAGAGAGCATGAGCTGGGTGGTGGGGGTCCCTGATGGTGGATCAGTGAGATGAGAGCTGGGTGGTGGGGGTCCCTGTTCGTGGATCAGTGAGATGAGAGCTGGGTGGTGGGGGTCCCTGATGGTGGATCAGTGAGATGAGAGCTGGGTGGTGGGGGTCCCTGTTGGTGGATCAGTGAGATGAGAGCTGGGTGGTGGGGGTCCCTGATGGTGGATCAGTGAGATGAGAGCTGGGTGGTGGGGTCCCTGATGGTGGACCAGTGAGATGAGAGCTGGGTGGCGGGGTCCCTGATGGTGAATTAGTGAGATGAGAGCTGGGTGGTGGGGGTCCCTTATGGTGGATGAGTGAGATGAGAGCTGGGTGGCGGGGGCCCCTGATGGTGGATAAGTGAGATGAGAGCTGGGTGGTGGGGGTCCCTGATGGTGGATCAGTGAGATGAGAGCTGGGTGGTGGGGGTCCCTGATGGTGGATCAGTGAGATGAGAGCTGGGTGGTGGGGGTCCCTGATGGTGGATCAGTGAGATGAGAGCTGGGTGGCGGGGGTCCCTGATGGTGGATCAGTGAGATGAGAGCTGGGTGGTGGGTGTTCCTGATGGTGGATCAGTGAGATGAGAGCTGGGTGGTGGGGGTCCCTGATGGTGGATCAGTGAGATGAGAGCTGGGTGGTGGGGGTCCCTGATGGTGGATCAGTGAGATGAGAGCTGGGTGGTGGGGGTCCCTGATGGTGGATCAGTGAGATGAGAGCTGGGTGGTGGGGGTCCCTGATGGTGGATCAGTGAGATGAGAGCTGGGTGGCGGGGGTCCCTGATGGTGGATCAGTGAGATGAGAGCTGGGTGGTGGGGGTCCCTGATGGTGAATCAGTGAGATGAGAGCTGGGTGGTGGGGGTCCCTGATGGTGGATTAGTGAGATGAGAGCTGGGTGGTGGGGGTCCCTGATGGTGGATCAGTGAGATGAGAGCTGGGTTGCGGGGGTCGCTGATGGTGGATCAGTGAGATGAGAGCTGGGTGGTGGGGGTCCCTGATGGTGGATCAGTGAGATGAGAGCTGGGTGGTGGGGGTCCCTGATGGTGGATCAGTGAGATGAGAGCTGGGTGGTGGGGGTCCCTGATGGTGGATCAGTGAGATGAGAGCTGGGTGGCGGGGGTCCCTGATGGTGGATCAGTGAGATGAGAACTGGGTGGTGGGGGTCCCTGATGGTGGATCAGTGAGAAGAGAGCATGAACTGGGTGGTGGGGGTCCCTGTTGGTGGATCAGTGAGATGAGAGCTGGGTGGTAGGGGTCCCTGATGGTGGATCAGTGAGATGAGAGCTGGGTAGTGGGGGTCACTGATGGTGGATCAGTGAGAAGAGAGCATAAGCTGGGTGGTGGGGGTCCCTGATGGTGGATCAGTGAGATGAGAGCTGAGTGGTGGGGGTCCCTGATGGTGGATCAGTGAGAAGAGAGCATGAGCTGGGTGGCGGGGGTCCCTGATGGTGGATCAGTGAGATGAGAGCTGGGTGGTGGGGGTCCATGTTGGTGGATCAGTGAGATGAGAGCTGGGTGGTATGGGTCCCTGATGGTGGATCAGTGAGATGAGAGCTGGGTAGTGGGGGTCACTGATGGTGGATCAGTGAGAAGAGAGTATAAGCTGGGTGGTGGGGGTCCCTGATGGTGGATCAGTGAGATGAGAGCTGAGTGGTGGGGCTCCCTGATGGTGGATCAGTGAGAAGAGAGCATGAGCTGGGTGGCGGGAGTCCCTGATGGTGGATCAGTGAGATGAGAGCTGGTTGGTGGGGGTTCCTGATGGTGGATCAGTGAGATGAGAGCTGGGTGGTGGGGGTCCCTGATGGTGGATCAGTGAGATGAGAGCTGGGTAGTGGGAGTCCCTGTTGGTGGATCAGTGAGATGAGAGCTGGGTGGTGGGGGTCCCTGATGGTGGATCAGTGAGATGAGAGCTGGGTGGTGGGGGTCCCTGATGGTGGATCAGTGAGATGAGAGCTGGGTGGTGGGGGTCCCTGATGGTGGATCAGTGAGATGAGAGTTGGGTGGTGGGGGTCCCTGATGGTGGATCAGTGAGATGAGAGCTGGGTGGTGGGGGTCCCTGATGGTGGATCAGTGAGATGAGAGCTGGGTGGTGGGGGTCCCTGATGGTGGATCAGTGACATGAGAGCTGGGTGGCGGGGGTCCCTGATGGTGGATCAGTGAGATGAGAGCTGGGTGGTGGGGGTTCCTGATGGTGGATCAGTGAGATGAGAGCTGGGTGGTGGGGGTCCTTGATTGTGGATCAGTGAGATGAGAGCTGAGTGGTGGGGGTTCCTGATCCTGGATCAGTGAGAAGAGAGCATGAGCTGGGTGGTGGGGGTCCCTGATGGTGGATCAGTGAGATGAGAGGTGGGTGGTGGGGGTCTTTGATGGTGGATCAGTGAGATGAGAGCAGGGTGGTGGGGGTCCCTGATGGTGGATCAGTGAGATGAGAGCTGGGTGGTGGGGGTCCCTGATGGTGTATCAGTGAGATGAGAGCTGGGTGGTGGGGGTCCCTGATGGTGGATCAGTGAGATGAGAGCATGAGCTGGGTGGTGGGTGTCCCTGATGCTGGATCAGTGAGATGAGAGCTGGGTGCTGGTGGTCCCTGATGGTGGATCAGTGAGAAGAGAGCATGAGCTGGGTGGTGGGGGTCCCTGATGGTGGATCAGTGAGATGAGAGCTGGGTGGTGGGGGTCCCTGTTCGTGGATCAGTGAGATGAGAGCTGGGTGGTGGGGGTCCCTGATGGTGGATCAGTGAGATGAGAGCTGGGTGGTGGGGGTCCCTGTTGGTGGATCAGTGAGATGAGAGCTGGGTGGTGGGGGTCCCTGATGGTGGATCAGTGAGATGAGAGCTGGGTGGTGGGGGTCCCTGATGGTGGACCAGTGAGATGAGAGCTGGGTGGCGGGGGTCCCTGATGGTGAATTAGTGAGATGAGAGCTGGGTGGTGGGGGTCCCTTATGGTGGATGAGTGAGATGAGAGCTGGGTGGCGGGGGCCCCTGATGGTGGATAAGTGAGATGAGAGCTGGGTGGTGGGGGTCCCTGATGGTGGATCAGTGAGATGAGAGCTGGGTGGTGGGGGTCCCTGATGGTGGATCAGTGAGATGAGAGCTGGGTGGTGGGGGTCCCTGATGGTGGATCAGTGAGATGAGAGCTGGGTGGCGGGGGTCCCTGATGGTGGATCAGTGAGATGAGAGCTGGGTGGTGGGTGTTCCTGATGGTGGATCAGTGAGATGAGAGCTGGGTGGTGGGGGTCCCTGATGGTGGATCAGTGAGATGAGAGCTGGGTGGTGGGGGTCCCTGATGGTGGATCAGTGAGATGAGAGCTGGGTGGTGGGGGTCCCTGATGGTGGATCAGTGAGATGAGAGCTGGGTGGTGGGGGTCCCTGATGGTGGATCAGTGAGATGAGAGCTGGGTGGCGGGGGTCCCTGATGGTGGATCAGTGAGATGAGAGCTGGGTGGTGGGTGTTCCTGATGGTGGATCAGTGAGATGAGAGCTGGGTGGTGGGGGTCCCTGATGGTGGATCAGTGAGATGAGGGCTGGGTGATGGGGGTCCCTGCTGGTGGATCAGTGAGATGAGAACTGGGTGGTGGGGGTCCCTGATGGTGGATCAGTGAGAAGAGAGCATGAACTGGGTGGTGGGGGTCCCTGTTGGTGGATCAGTGAGATGAGAGCTGGGTGGTAGGGATCCCTGATGGTGGATCAGTGAGAAGAGAGCATAAGCTGGGTGGTGGGGGTCCCTGATGGTGCATCAGTGAGATGAGAGCTGAGTGGTGGGGGTCCCTGATGGTGGATCAGTGAGAAGAGAGCATGAACTGGGTGGTGGGGGTTCCTGTTGGTGGATCAGTGAGATGAGAGCTGGGTGGTGGGGGTCCCTGATGGTGGATCAGTGAGATGAGAGCCGGGTGGTGGGGGTCCCTGATGGTGGATCAGTGAGAAGAGAGCATGAGCTGGGTGGTGGGGGTCCCTGTTGGTGGTTCAGTGTGATGAGAGCTGGGTGGTGGGGGTCCCTGTTGGTGGATCAGTGAGATGAGAGCTGGGTGGTGGGGGTCCCTGATGGTGGATCAGTGAGATAAGAGCTGGGTGGTGGGGGTCCCTGTTGGTGGATCAGTGAGATGAGAGCTGGGTGGTGCGGGTCCCTGATGGTGGATCAGTGAGATGAGAGCTGGGTGGTGGGGGTCCCTGATGGTGGATCAGTGAGATGAGAGCTGGGTGATGGGGGTCCCTGCTGGTGGATCAGTGAGATGAGAGCTGGGTGGTGGGGAGGTCCCTGATGGTGGATCAGTGAGAAGAGAGCATGAACTGGGTGGTGGGGGTTCCTGTTGGTGGATCAGTGAGATGAGAGCTGGGTGGTGGGGGTCCCTGATGGTGGATCAGTGAGATGAGAGCATGAGCTGGGTAGTGGGGGTCCCTGATGGTGGATCAGTGAGATGAGAGCCGGGTGGTGGGGGTCCCTGATGGTGGATCAGTGAGAAGAGAGCATGAGCTGGGTGGTGGGGGTCCCTGTTGGTGGATCAGTGTGATGAGAGCTGGGTGGTGGGGGTCCCTGTTGGTGGATCAGTGAGATGAGAGCTGGGTGGTGGGGGTCCCTGATGGTGGATCAGTGAGA
This sequence comes from Mobula birostris, assembly GCF_030028105.1. Classification (NCBI taxonomy): domain Eukaryota; kingdom Metazoa; phylum Chordata; class Chondrichthyes; order Myliobatiformes; family Myliobatidae; genus Mobula; species Mobula birostris. The sequence continues at coordinate 34,350,131 of NC_092380.1, read as the reverse complement.
TAAGAGCTGGGTGGTGGGGGTCCCTGTTGGTGGATCAGTGAGATGAGAGCTGGGTGGTGCGGGTCCCTGATGGTGGATCAGTGAGATGAGAGCTGGGTGGTGGGGGTCCCTGATGGTGGATCAGTGAGATGAGAGCTGGGTGATGGGGGTCCCTGCTGGTGGATCAGTGAGATGAGAGCTGGGTGGTGGGGGTCCCTGATGGTGGATCAGTGAGATGAGAGCTGGGTGGTGGGGGTCCCTGATGGTGGATCAGTGAGATGAGAGCTGGGTGGTGGGGGTCCCTGATGGTGGATCAGTGAGATGAGAGCTGGGTGGCGGGGGTCCCTGATGGTGGATCAGTGAGATGAGAACTGGGTGGTGGGGGTCCCTGATGGTGGATCAGTGAGAAGAGAGCATGAACTGGGTGGTGGGGGTCCCTGTTGGTGGATCAGTGAGATGAGAGCTGGGTGGTAGGGGTTCCTGATGGTGGATCAGTGAGATGAGAGCTGGGTAGTGGGGGTCACTGATGGTGGATCAGTGAGAAGAGAGCATAAGCTGGGTGGTGGGGGTCCCTGATGGTGGATCAGTGAGATGAGAGCTGAGTGGTGGGGTTCCCTGATGGTGGATCAGTGAGAAGAGAGCATGAGCTGGGTGGCCGGGGTCCCTGACGGTGGATCAGTGAGATGAGAGCTGGGTGGTGGGGGTCCCTGTTGGTGGATCAGTGAGATGAGAGCTGGGTAGTGGGAGTCCCTGTTGGTGGATCAGTGAGATGAGAGCTGGGTGGTGGGGGTCCCTGATGGTGGATCAGTGAGATGAGAGCTGGGTGGTGGGGGTCCCTGATGGTGGATCAGTGAGATGAGAGCTGGGTGGTGGGGGTCCCTGATGGTGGATCAGTGAGATGAGAGTTGGGTGGTGGGGGTCCCTGATGGTGGATCAGTGAGATGAGAGCTGGGTGGTGGGGGTCCCTGATGGTGGATCAGTGAGATGAGAGCTGGGTGGTGGGGGTCCCTGATGGTGGATCAGTGACATGAGAGCTGGGTGGCGGGGGTCCCTGATGGTGGATCAGTGAGATGAGAGCTGGGTGGTGGGGGTTCCTGATGGTGGATCAGTGAGATGAGAGCTGGGTGGTGGGGGTCCCTGATTGTGGATCAGTGAGATGAGAGCTGAGTGGTGGGGGTTCCTGATCCTGGATCAGTGAGAAGAGAGCATGAGCTGGGTGGTGGGGGTCCCTGATGGTGGATCAGTGAGATGAGAGGTGGGTGGTGGGGGTCTTTGATGGTGGATCAGTGAGATGAGAGCAGGGTGGTGGGGGTCCCTGATGGTGGATCAGTGAGATGAGAGCTGGGTGGTGGGGGTCCCTGATGGTGTATCAGTGAGATGAGAGCTGGGTGGTGGGGGTCCCTGATGGTGGATCAGTGAGATGAGAGCATGAGCTGGGTGGTGGGTGTCCCTGATGCTGGATCAGTGAGATGAGAGCTGGGTGCTGGGGGTCCCTGATGGTGGATCAGTGAGAAGAGAGCATGAGCTGGGTGGTGGGGGTCCCTGATGGTGGATCAGTGAGATGAGAGCTGGGTGGTGGGGGTCCCTGTTCGTGGATCAGTGAGATGAGAGCTGGGTGGTGGGGGTCCCTGATGGTGGATCAGTGAGATGAGAGCTGGGTGGTGGGGGTCCCTGTTGGTGGATCAGTGAGATGAGAGCTGGGTGGTGGGGGTCCCTGATGGTGGATCAGTGAGATGAGAGCTGGGTGGTGGGGGTCCCTGATGGTGGACCAGTGAGATGAGAGCTGGGTGGCGGGGGTCCCTGATGGTGAATTAGTGAGATGAGAGCTGGGTGGTGGGGGTCCCTTATGGTGGATGAGTGAGATGAGAGCTGGGTGGCGGGGGCCCCTGATGGTGGATAAGTGAGATGAGAGCTGGGTGGTGGGGGTCCCTGATGGTGGATCAGTGAGATGAGAGCTGGGTGGTGGGGGTCCCTGATGGTGGATCAGTGAGATGAGAGCTGGGTGGTGGGGGTCCCTGATGGTGGATCAGTGAGATGAGAGCTGGGTGGCGGGGGTCCCTGATGGTGGATCAGTGAGATGAGAGCTGGGTGGTGGGTGTTCCTGATGGTGGATCAGTGAGATGAGAGCTGGGTGGTGGGGGTCCCTGATGGTGGATCAGTGAGATGAGAGCTGGGTGGTGGGGGTCCCTGATGGTGGATCAGTGAGATGAGAGCTGGGTGGTGGGGGTCCCTGATGGTGGATCAGTGAGATGAGAGCTGGGTGGTGGGGGTCCCTGATGGTGGATCAGTGAGATGAGAGCTGGGTGGCGGGGGTCCCTGATGGTGGATCAGTGAGATGAGAGCTGGGTGGTGGGGGTCCCTGATGGTGAATCAGTGAGATGAGAGCTGGGTGGTGGGGGTCCCTGATGGTGGATTAGTGAGATGAGAGCTGGGTGGTGGGGGTCCCTGATGGTGGATCAGTGAGATGAGAGCTGGGTTGCGGGGGTCGCTGATGGTGGATCAGTGAGATGAGAGCTGGGTGGTGGGGGTCCCTGATGGTGGATCAGTGAGATGAGAGCTGGGTGGTGGGGGTCCCTGATGGTGGATCAGTGAGATGAGAGCTGGGTGGTGGGGGTCCCTGATGGTGGATCAGTGAGATGAGAGCTGGGTGGCGGGGGTCCCTGATGGTGGATCAGTGAGATGAGAACTGGGTGGTGGGGGTCCCTGATGGTGGATCAGTGAGAAGAGAGCATGAACTGGGTGGTGGGGGTCCCTGTTGGTGGATCAGTGAGATGAGAGCTGGGTGGTAGGGGTCCCTGTTGGTGGATCAGTGAGATGAGAGCTGGGTGGTGGGGGTCCCTGATGGTGGATCAGTGAGATGAGAGCTGGGTGGTGGGGGTCCCTGATGGTGGACCAGTGAGATGAGAGCTGGGTGGCGGGGGTCCCTGATGGTGGATTAGTGAGATGAGAGCTGGGTGGTGGGGGTCCCTGATGGTGGATCAGTGAGATGAGAGCTGGGTGGCGGGGGTCCCTGATGGTGGATCAGTGAGATGAGAGCTGGGTGGTGGGTGTTCCTGATGGTGGATCAGTGAGATGAGAGCTGGGTGGTGGGGGTCCCTGATGGTGGATCAGTGAGATGAGAGCTGGGTGGTGGGGGTCCCTGATGGTGGATCAGTGAGATGAGAGCTGGGTGGTGGGGGTCCCTGATGGTGGATCAGTGAGCTGAGAGCTGGGTGGTGGGGGTCCCTGATGGTGGATCAGTGAGATGAGAGCTGGGTGGCGGGGGTCCCTGATGGTGGATCAGTGAGATGAGAGCTGGGTGGTGGGTGTTCCTGATGTTGGATCAGTGAGATGAGAGCTGGGTGGTGGGGGTCCCTGATGGTGGATCAGTGAGATGAGGGCTGGGTGATGGGGGTCCCTGCTGGTGGATCAGTGAGATGAGAACTGGGTGGTGGGGGTCCCTGATGGTGGATCAGTGAGAAGAGAGCATGAACTGGGTGGTGGGGGTCCCTGTTGGTGGATCAGTGAGATGAGAGCTGGGTGGTAGGGATCCCTGATGGTGGATCAGTGAGAAGAGAGCATAAGCTGGGTGGTGGGGGTCCCTGATGGTGCATCAGTGAGATGAGAGCTGAGTGGTGGGGGTCCCTGATGGTGGATCAGTGAGAAGAGAGCATGAGCTGGATGTTGGGGGTCCCTGATGGTGGATCAGTGAGATGAGAGCTGGGTGGTGGGGGTCCCTGATGGTGGATCAGTGAGATGAGAGCTGGGTGGCTGGGGTCCCTGATGGTGGATTAGTGAGATGAGAGCTGGGTGGTGGGGGTCCCTGATGGTGGATCAGTGAGATGAGAGCTGGGTTGCGGGGGTCGCTGATGGTGGATCAGTGAGATGAGAGCTGGGTGGTGGGGGTCCCTGATGGTGGATCAGTGAGATGAGAGCTGGGTGGTGGGGGTCCCTGATGGTGGATCAGTGAGATGAGAGCTGGGTGGTGGGGGTCCCTGATGGTGGATCAGTGAGATGAGAGCTGGGTGGCGGGGGTCCCTGATGGTGGATCAGTGAGATGAGAACTGGGTGGTGGGGGTCCCTGATGGTGGATCAGTGAGAAGAGAGCATGAACTGGGTGGTGGGGGTCCCTGTTGGTGGATCAGTGAGATGAGAGCTGGGTGGTAGGGGTCCCTGATGGTGGATCAGTGAGATGAGAGCTGGGTAGTGGGGGTCACTGATGGTGGATCAGTGAGAAGAGAGCATAAGCTGGGTGGTGGGGGTCCCTGATGGTGGATCAGTGAGATGAGAGCTGAGTGGTGGGGGTCCCTGATGGTGGATCAGTGAGAAGAGAGCATGAGCTGGGTGGCGGGGGTCCCTGATGGTGGATCAGTGAGATGAGAGCTGGGTGGTGGGGGTCCATGTTGGTGGATCAGTGAGATGAGAGCTGGTTGGTATGGGTCCCTGATGGTGGATCAGTGAGATGAGAGCTGGGTAGTGGGGGTCACTGATGGTGGATCAGTGAGAAGAGAGTATAAGCTGGGTGGTGGGGGTCCCTGATGGTGGATCAGTGAGATGAGAGCTGAGTGGTGGGGCTCCCTGATGGTGGATCAGTCAGAAGAGAGCATGAGCTGGGTGGCGGGAGTCCCTGATGGTGGATCAGTGAGATGAGAGCTGGTTGGTGGGGGTTCCTGATGGTGGATCAGTGAGATGAGAGCTGGGTGGTGGGGGTCCCTGATGGTGGATCAGTGAGATGAGAGCTGGGTAGTGGGAGTCCCTGTTGGTGGATCAGTGAGATGAGAGCTGGGTGGTGGGGGTCCCTGATGGTGGATCAGTGAGATGAGAGCTGGGTGGTGGGGGTCCCTGATGGTGGATCAGTGAGATGAGAGCTGGGTGGTGGGGGTCCCTGATGGTGGATCAGTGAGATGAGAGTTGGGTGGTGGGGGTCCCTGATGGTGGATCAGTGAGATGAGAGCTGGGTGGTGGGGGTCCCTGATGGTGGATCAGTGAGATGAGAGCTGGGTGGTGGGGGTCCCTGATGGTGGATCAGTGACATGAGAGCTGGGTGGCGGGGGTCCCTGATGGTGGATCAGTGAGATGAGAGCTGGGTGGTGGGGGTTCCTGATGGTGGATCAGTGAGATGAGAGCTGGGTGGTGGGGGTCCCTGATTGTGGATCAGTGAGATGAGAGCTGAGTGGTGGGGGTTCCTGATCCTGGATCAGTGAGAAGAGAGCATGAGCTGGGTGGTGGGGGTCCCTGATGGTGGATCAGTGAGATGAGAGGTGGGTGGTGGGGGTCTTTGATGGTGGATCAGTGAGATGAGAGCAGGGTGGTGGGGGTCCCTGATGGTGGATCAGTGAGATGAGAGCTGGGTGGTGGGGGTCCCTGATGGTGTATCAGTGAGATGAGAGCTGGGTGGTGGGGGTCCCTGATGGTGGATCAGTGAGATGAGAGCATGAGCTGGGTGGTGGGTGTCCCTGATGCTGGATCAGTGAGATGAGAGCTGGGTGCTGGGGGTCCCTGATGGTGGATCAGTGAGAAGAGAGCATGAGCTGGGTGGTGGGGGTCCCTGATGGTGGATCAGTGAGATGAGAGCTGGGTGGTGGGGGTCCCTGTTCGTGGATCAGTGAGATGAGAGCTGGGTGGTGGGGGTCCCTGATGGTGGATCAGTGAGATGAGAGCTGGGTGGTGGGGGTCCCTGTTGGTGGATCAGTGAGATGAGAGCTGGGTGGTGGGGGTCCCTGATGGTGGATCAGTGAGATGAGAGCTGGGTGGTGGGGGTCCCTGATGGTGGACCAGTGAGATGAGAGCTGGGTGGCGGGGGTCCCTGATGGTGAATTAGTGAGATGAGAGCTGGGTGGTGGGGGTCCCTTATGGTGGATGAGTGAGATGAGAGCTGGGTGGCGGGGGCCCCTGATGGTGGATAAGTGAGATGAGAGCTGGGTGGTGGGGGTCCCTGATGGTGGATCAGTGAGATGAGAGCTGGGTGGTGGGGGTCCCTGATGGTGGATCAGTGAGATGAGAGCTGGGTGGTGGGGGTCCCTGATGGTGGATCAGTGAGATGAGAGCTGGGTGGCGGGGGTCCCTGATGGTGGATCAGTGAGATGAGAGCTGGGTGGTGGGTGTTCCTGATGGTGGATCAGTGAGATGAGAGCTGGGTGGTGGGGGTCCCTGATGGTGGATCAGTGAGATGAGAGCTGGGTGGTGGGGGTCCCTGATGGTGGATCAGTGAGATGAGAGCTGGGTGGTGGGGGTCCCTGATGGTGGATCAGTGAGATGAGAGCTGGGTGGTGGGGGTCCCTGATGGTGGATCAGTGAGATGAGAGCTGGGTGGCGGGGGTCCCTGATGGTGGATCAGTGAGATGAGAGCTGGGTGGTGGGGGTCCCTGATGGTGAATCAGTGAGATGAGAGCTGGGTGGTGGGGGTCCCTGATGGTGGATTAGTGAGATGAGAGCTGGGTGGTGGGGGTCCCTGATGGTGGATCAGTGAGATGAGAGCTGGGTTGCGGGGGTCGCTGATGGTGGATCAGTGAGATGAGAGCTGGGTGGTGGGGGTCCCTGATGGTGGATCAGTGAGATGAGAGCTGGGTGGTGGGGGTCCCTGATGGTGGATCAGTGAGATGAGAGCTGGGTGGTGGGGGTCCCTGATGGTGGATCAGTGAGATGAGAGCTGGGTGGCGGGGGTCCCTGATGGTGGATCAGTGAGATGAGAACTGGGTGGTGGGGGTCCCTGATGGTGGATCAGTGAGAAGAGAGCATGAACTGGGTGGTGGGGGTCCCTGTTGGTGGATCAGTGAGATGAGAGCTGGGTGGTAGGGGTCCCTGATGGTGGATCAGTGAGATGAGAGCTGGGTAGTGGGGGTCACTGATGGTGGATCAGTGAGAAGAGAGCATAAGCTGGGTGGTGGGGGTCCCTGATGGTGGATCAGTGAGATGAGAGCTGAGTGGTGGGGGTCCCTGATGGTGGATCAGTGAGAAGAGAGCATGAGCTGGGTGGCGGGGGTCCCTGATGGTGGATCAGTGAGATGAGAGCTGGGTGGTGGGGGTCCATGTTGGTGGATCAGTGAGATGAGAGCTGGGTGGTATGGGTCCCTGATGGTGGATCAGTGAGATGAGAGCTGGGTAGTGGGGGTCACTGATGGTGGATCAGTGAGAAGAGAGTATAAGCTGGGTGGTGGGGGTCCCTGATGGTGGATCAGTGAGATGAGAGCTGAGTGGTGGGGCTCCCTGATGGTGGATCAGTGAGAAGAGAGCATGAGCTGGGTGGCGGGAGTCCCTGATGGTGGATCAGTGAGATGAGAGCTGGTTGGTGGGGGTTCCTGATGGTGGATCAGTGAGATGAGAGCTGGGTGGTGGGGGTCCCTGATGGTGGATCAGTGAGATGAGAGCTGGGTAGTGGGAGTCCCTGTTGGTGGATCAGTGAGATGAGAGCTGGGTGGTGGGGGTCCCTGATGGTGGATCAGTGAGATGAGAGCTGGGTGGTGGGGGTCCCTGATGGTGGATCAGTGAGATGAGAGCTGGGTGGTGGGGGTCCCTGATGGTGGATCAGTGAGATGAGAGTTGGGTGGTGGGGGTCCCTGATGGTGGATCAGTGAGATGAGAGCTGGGTGGTGGGGGTCCCTGATGGTGGATCAGTGAGATGAGAGCTGGGTGGTGGGGGTCCCTGATGGTGGATCAGTGACATGAGAGCTGGGTGGCGGGGGTCCCTGATGGTGGATCAGTGAGATGAGAGCTGGGTGGTGGGGGTTCCTGATGGTGGATCAGTGAGATGAGAGCTGGGTGGTGGGGGTCCTTGATTGTGGATCAGTGAGATGAGAGCTGAGTGGTGGGGGTTCCTGATCCTGGATCAGTGAGAAGAGAGCATGAGCTGGGTGGTGGGGGTCCCTGATGGTGGATCAGTGAGATGAGAGGTGGGTGGTGGGGGTCTTTGATGGTGGATCAGTGAGATGAGAGCAGGGTGGTGGGGGTCCCTGATGGTGGATCAGTGAGATGAGAGCTGGGTGGTGGGGGTCCCTGATGGTGTATCAGTGAGATGAGAGCTGGGTGGTGGGGGTCCCTGATGGTGGATCAGTGAGATGAGAGCATGAGCTGGGTGGTGGGTGTCCCTGATGCTGGATCAGTGAGATGAGAGCTGGGTGCTGGTGGTCCCTGATGGTGGATCAGTGAGAAGAGAGCATGAGCTGGGTGGTGGGGGTCCCTGATGGTGGATCAGTGAGATGAGAGCTGGGTGGTGGGGGTCCCTGTTCGTGGATCAGTGAGATGAGAGCTGGGTGGTGGGGGTCCCTGATGGTGGATCAGTGAGATGAGAGCTGGGTGGTGGGGGTCCCTGTTGGTGGATCAGTGAGATGAGAGCTGGGTGGTGGGGGTCCCTGATGGTGGATCAGTGAGATGAGAGCTGGGTGGTGGGGGTCCCTGATGGTGGACCAGTGAGATGAGAGCTGGGTGGCGGGGGTCCCTGATGGTGAATTAGTGAGATGAGAGCTGGGTGGTGGGGGTCCCTTATGGTGGATGAGTGAGATGAGAGCTGGGTGGCGGGGGCCCCTGATGGTGGATAAGTGAGATGAGAGCTGGGTGGTGGGGGTCCCTGATGGTGGATCAGTGAGATGAGAGCTGGGTGGTGGGGGTCCCTGATGGTGGATCAGTGAGATGAGAGCTGGGTGGTGGGGGTCCCTGATGGTGGATCAGTGAGATGAGAGCTGGGTGGCGGGGGTCCCTGATGGTGGATCAGTGAGATGAGAGCTGGGTGGTGGGTGTTCCTGATGGTGGATCAGTGAGATGAGAGCTGGGTGGTGGGGGTCCCTGATGGTGGATCAGTGAGATGAGAGCTGGGTGGTGGGGGTCCCTGATGGTGGATCAGTGAGATGAGAGCTGGGTGGTGGGGGTCCCTGATGGTGGATCAGTGAGATGAGAGCTGGGTGGTGGGGGTCCCTGATGGTGGATCAGTGAGATGAGAGCTGGGTGGCGGGGGTCCCTGATGGTGGATCAGTGAGATGAGAGCTGGGTGGTGGGTGTTCCTGATGGTGGATCAGTGAGATGAGAGCTGGGTGGTGGGGGTCCCTGATGGTGGATCAGTGAGATGAGGGCTGGGTGATGGGGGTCCCTGCTGGTGGATCAGTGAGATGAGAACTGGGTGGTGGGGGTCCCTGATGGTGGATCAGTGAGAAGAGAGCATGAACTGGGTGGTGGGGGTCCCTGTTGGTGGATCAGTGAGATGAGAGCTGGGTGGTAGGGATCCCTGATGGTGGATCAGTGAGAAGAGAGCATAAGCTGGGTGGTGGGGGTCCCTGATGGTGCATCAGTGAGATGAGAGCTGAGTGGTGGGGGTCCCTGATGGTGGATCAGTGAGAAGAGAGCATGAACTGGGTGGTGGGGGTTCCTGTTGGTGGATCAGTGAGATGAGAGCTGGGTGGTGGGGGTCCCTGATGGTGGATCAGTGAGATGAGAGCCGGGTGGTGGGGGTCCCTGATGGTGGATCAGTGAGAAGAGAGCATGAGCTGGGTGGTGGGGGTCCCTGTTGGTGGTTCAGTGTGATGAGAGCTGGGTGGTGGGGGTCCCTGTTGGTGGATCAGTGAGATGAGAGCTGGGTGGTGGGGGTCCCTGATGGTGGATCAGTGAGATAAGAGCTGGGTGGTGGGGGTCCCTGTTGGTGGATCAGTGAGATGAGAGCTGGGTGGTGCGGGTCCCTGATGGTGGATCAGTGAGATGAGAGCTGGGTGGTGGGGGTCCCTGATGGTGGATCAGTGAGATGAGAGCTGGGTGATGGGGGTCCCTGCTGGTGGATCAGTGAGATGAGAGCTGGGTGGTGGGGAGGTCCCTGATGGTGGATCAGTGAGAAGAGAGCATGAACTGGGTGGTGGGGGTTCCTGTTGGTGGATCAGTGAGATGAGAGCTGGGTGGTGGGGGTCCCTGATGGTGGATCAGTGAGATGAGAGCATGAGCTGGGTAGTGGGGGTCCCTGATGGTGGATCAGTGAGATGAGAGCCGGGTGGTGGGGGTCCCTGATGGTGGATCAGTGAGAAGAGAGCATGAGCTGGGTGGTGGGGGTCCCTGTTGGTGGATCAGTGTGATGAGAGCTGGGTGGTGGGGGTCCCTGTTGGTGGATCAGTGAGATGAGAGCTGGGTGGTGGGGGTCCCTGATGGTGGATCAGTGAGATAAGAGCTGGGTGGTGGGGGTCCCTGTTGGTGGATCAGTGAGATGAGAGCTGGGTGGTGCGGGTCCCTGATGGTGGATCAGTGAGATGAGAGCTGGGTGGTGGGGGTCCCTGATGGTGGATCAGTGAGATGAGAGCTGGGTGATGGGGGTCCCTGCTGGTGGATCAGTGAGATGAGAGCTGGGTGGTGGGGGTCCCTGATGGTGGATCAGTGAGATGAGAGCTGGGTGGTGGGGGTCCCTGATGGTGGATCAGTGAGATGAGAGCTGGGTGGTGGGGGTCCCTGATGGTGGATCAGTGAGATGAGAGCTGGGTGGCGGGGGTCCCTGATGGTGGATCAGTGAGATGAGAACTGGGTGGTGGGGGTCCCTGATGGTGGATCAGTGAGAAGAGAGCATGAACTGGGTGGTGGGGGTCCCTGTTGGTGGATCAGTGAGATGAGAGCTGGGTGGTAGGGGTTCCTGATGGTGGATCAGTGAGATGAGAGCTGGGTAGTGGGGGTCACTGATGGTGGATCAGTGAGAAGAGAGCATAAGCTGGGTGGTGGGGGTCCCTGATGGTGGATCAGTGAGATGAGAGCTGAGTGGTGGGGTTCCCTGATGGTGGATCAGTGAGAAGAGAGCATGAGCTGGGTGGCCGGGGTCCCTGACGGTGGATCAGTGAGATGAGAGCTGGGTGGTGGGGGTCCCTGTTGGTGGATCAGTGAGATGAGAGCTGGGTGGTAGGGATCCCTGATTGTGGATCAGTGAGATGAGAGCTGGGTAGTGGGGGTCACTGATGGTGGATCAGTGAGAAGAGAGCATATGCTGGGTGGTGGGGGTCCCTGATGGTGGATCAGTGAGATGAGAGCTGGGTAGTGAGAGTCCCTGATGGTGGATCAGTGAGATGAGAGCTGGGTGGTGGGGGTCCCTGATGGTGGATCAGTGAGAAGAGAGCATGAGCTGGGTGGTGGGGGTCCCTGATGGTGGATCAGTGAGATGAGAGCTGGGTGGTGGGGGTCCCTGATGGTGGATCAGTGAGATGAGAGCTGGGTGGTGGGGGTCCCTGATGGCGGATCAGTGAGATGAGAGCTGGGTGGTGGGGGTCCCTGATGGTGGATCAGTGAGATGAGAGCTGGGTAGTGGGAGTCCCTGTTGGTGGATCAGTGAGATGAGAGCTGGGTGGTGGGGGTCCCTGATGGTGGATCAGTGAGATGAGAGCTGGGTGGTGGGGGTCCCTGATGGTGGATCAGTGAGATGAGAGCTGGGTGGTGGGGGTCCCTGATGGTGGATCAGTGAGATGAGAGTTGGGTGGTGGGGGTCCCTGATGGTGGATCAGTGAGATGAGAGCTGGGTGGTGGGGGTCCCTGATGGTGGATCAGTGAGATGAGAGCTGGGTGGTGGGGGTCCCTGATGGTGGATCAGTGACATGAGAGCTGGGTGGCGGCGGTCCCTGATGGTGGATCAGTGAGATGAGAGCTGGGTGGTGGGGGTTCCTGATGGTGGATCAGTGAGATGAGAGCTGGGTGGTGGGGGTCCCTGATTGTGGATCAGTGAGATGAGAGCTGAGTGGTGGGGGTTCCTGATCGTGGATCAGTGAGAAGAGAGCATGAGCTGGGTGGTGGGGGTCCCTGATGGTGGATCAGTGAGATGAGAGCTGGGTGGTGGGGGTCCCTGATGGTGGATCAGTGAGATGAGAGCAGGGTGGTGGGGGTCCCTGATGGTGGATCAGTGAGATGAGAGCTGGGTGGTGGGGCTCCCTGATGGTGGATCAGTGAGATGAGAGCTGGGTGGTGGGGGTCCCTGATGGTGGATCAGTGAGATGAGAGCATGAGCTGGGTGGTGGGTGTCCCTGATGCTGGATCAGTGAGATGAGAGCTGGGTGCTGGGGGTCCCTGATGGTGGATCAGTGAGAAGAGAGCATGAGCTGGGTGGTGGGGGTCCCTGATGGTGGATCAGTGAGATGAGAGCTGGGTGGTGGGGGTCCCTTTTCGTGGATCAGTGAGATGAGAGCTGGGTGGTGGGGGTCCCTGATGGTGGATCAGTGAGATGAGAGCTGGGTGGTAGGGGTCCCTGTTGGTGGATCAGTGAGATGAGAGCTGGGTGGTGGGGGTCCCTGATGGTGGATCAGTGAGATGAGAGCTGGGTGGTGGGGGTCCCTGATGGTGGACCAGTGAGATGAGAGCTGGGTGGCGGGGGTCCCTGATGGTGGATTAGTGAGATGAGAGCTGGGTGGTGGGGGTCCCTGATGGTGGATCAGTGAGATGAGAGCTGGGTGGCGGGGGTCCCTGATGGTGGATCAGTGAGATGAGAGCTGGGTGGTGGGTGTTCCTGATGGTGGATCAGTGAGATGAGAGCTGGGTGGTGGGGGTCCCTGATGGTGGATCAGTGAGATGAGAGCTGGGTGGTGGGGGTCCCTGATGGTGGATCAGTGAGATGAGAGCTGGGTGGTGGGGGTCCCTGATGGTGGATCAGTGAGATGAGAGCTGGGTGATGGGGGTCCCTGATGGTGGATCAGTGAGATGAGAGCTGGGTGGCGGGGGTCCCTGATGGTGGATCAGTGAGATGAGAGCTGGGTGGTGGGTGTTCCTGATGTTGGATCAGTGAGATGAGAGCTGGGTGGTGGGGGTCCCTGATGGTGGATCAGTGAGATGAGGGCTGGGTGATGGGGGTCCCTGCTGGTGGATCAGTGAGATGAGAACTGGGTGGTGGGGGTCCCTGATGGTGGATCAGTGAGAAGAGAGCATGAACTGGGTGGTGGGGGTCCCTGTTGGTGGATCAGTGAGATGAGAGCTGGGTGGTAGGGATCCCTGATGGTGGATCAGTGAGATGAGAGCTGGGTAGTGGGGGTCACTGATGGTGGATCAGTGAGAAGAGAGCATAAGCTGGGTGGTGGGGGTCCCTGATGGTGGATCAGTGAGATGAGAGCTGAGTGGTGGGGTTCCCTGATGGTGGATCAGTGAGAAGAGAGCATGAGCTGGGTGGCCGGGGTCCCTGACGGTGGATCAGTGAGATGAGAGCTGGGTGGTGGGGGTCCCTGTTGGTGGATCAGTGAGATGAGAGCTGGGTGGTAGGGATCCCTGATTGTGGATCAGTGAGATGAGAGCTGGGTAGTGGGGGTCACTGATGGTGGATCAGTGAGAAGAGAGCATATGCTGGGTGGTGGGGGTCCCTGATGGTGGATCAGTGAGATGAGAGCTGGGTAGTGAGAGTCCCTGATGGTGGATCAGTGAGATGAGAGCTGTGTGTTGGGGGTCCCTGATGGTGGATCAGTGAGAAGAGAGCATGAGCTGGGTGGTGGGGGTCCCTGATGGTGGATCAGTGAGATGAGAGCTGGGTGGTGGGGGTCCCTGATGGTGGATCAGTGAGATGAGAGCTGGGTGGTGGGGGTCCCTGATGGCGGATCAGTGAGATGAGAGCTGGGTGGTGGGGGTCCCTGATGGTGGATCAGTGAGATGAGAGCTGGGTAGTGGGAGTCCCTGTTGGTGGATCAGTGAGATGAGAGCTGGGTGGTGGGGGTCCCTGATGGTGGATCAGTGAGATGAGAGCTGGGTGGTGGGGGTCCCTGATGGTGGATCAGTGAGATGAGAGCTGGGTGGTGGGGGTCCCTGATGGTGGATCAGTGAGATGAGAGTTGGGTGGTGGGGGTCCCTGATGGTGGATCAGTGAGATGAGAGCTGGGTGGTGGGGGTCCCTGATGGTGGATCAGTGAGATGAGAGCTGGGTGGTGGGGGTCCCTGATGGTGGATCAGTGACATGAGAGCTGGGTGGCGGCGGTCCCTGATGGTGGATCAGTGAGATGAGAGCTGGGTGGTGGGGGTTCCTGATGGTGGATCAGTGAGATGAGAGCTGGGTGGTGGGGGTCCCTGATTGTGGATCAGTGAGATGAGAGCTGAGTGGTGGGGGTTCCTGATCGTGGATCAGTGAGAAGAGAGCATGAGCTGGGTGGTGGGGGTCCCTGATGGTGGATCAGTGAGATGAGAGCTGGGTGGTGGGGGTCCCTGATGGTGGATCAGTGAGATGAGAGCAGGGTGGTGGGGGTCCCTGATGGTGGATCAGTGAGATGAGAGCTGGGTGGTGGGGCTCCCTGATGGTGGATCAGTGAGATGAGAGCTGGGTGGTGGGGGTCCCTGATGGTGGATCAGTGAGATGAGAGCATGAGCTGGGTGGTGGGTGTCCCTGATGCTGGATCAGTGAGATGAGAGCTGGGTGCTGGGGGTCCCTGATGGTGGATCAGTGAGAAGAGAGCATGAGCTGGGTGGTGGGGGTCCCTGATGGTGGATCAGTGAGATGAGAGCTGGGTGGTGGGGGTCCCTTTTCGTGGATCAGTGAGATGAGAGCTGGGTGGTGGGGGTCCCTGATGGTGGATCAGTGAGATGAGAGCTGGGTGGTAGGGGTCCCTGTTGGTGGATCAGTGAGATGAGAGCTGGGTGGTGGGGGTCCCTGATGGTGGATCAGTGAGATGAGAGCTGGGTGGTGGGGGTCCCTGATGGTGGACCAGTGAGATGAGAGCTGGGTGGCGGGGGTCCCTGATGGTGGATTAGTGAGATGAGAGCTGGGTGGTGGGGGTCCCTGATGGTGGATCAGTGAGATGAGAGCTGGGTGGCGGGGGTCCCTGATGGTGGATCAGTGAGATGAGAGCTGGGTGGTGGGTGTTCCTGATGGTGGATCAGTGAGATGAGAGCTGGGTGGTGGGGGTCCCTGATGGTGGATCAGTGAGATGAGAGCTGGGTGGTGGGGGTCCCTGATGGTGGATCAGTGAGATGAGAGCTGGGTGGTGGGGGTCCCTGATGGTGGATCAGTGAGATGAGAGCTGGGTGGTGGGGGTCCCTGATGGTGGATCAGTGAGATGAGAGCTGGGTGGCGGGGGTCCCTGATGGTGGATCAGTGAGATGAGAGCTGGGTGGTGGGTGTTCCTGATGTTGGATCAGTGAGATGAGAGCTGGGTGGTGGGGGTCCCTGATGGTGGATCAGTGAGATGAGGGCTGGGTGATGGGGGTCCCTGCTGGTGGAGCAGTGAGATGAGAACTGGGTGGTGGGGGTCCCTGATGGTGGATCAGTGAGAAGAGAGCATGAACTGGGTGGTGGGGGTCCCTGTTGGTGGATCAGTGAGATGAGAGCTGGGTGGTAGGGATCCCTGATGGTGGATCAGTGAGAAGAGAGCATAAGCTGGGTGGTGGGGGTCCCTGATGGTGCATCAGTGAGATGAGAGCTGAGTGGTGGGGGTCCCTGATGGTGGATCAGTGAGAAGAGAGCATGAGCTGGATGTTGGGGGTCCCTGATGGTGGATCAGTGAGATGAGAGCTGGGTGGTGGGGGTCCCTGATGGTGGATCAGTGAGATGAGAGCTGGGTGGCTGGGGTCCCTGATGGTGGATTAGTGAGATGAGAGCTGGGTGGTGGGGGTCCCTGATGGTGGATCAGTGAGATGAGAGCTGGGTTGCGGGGGTCGCTGATGGTGGATCAGTGAGATGAGAGCTGGGTGGTGGGGGTCCCTGATGGTGGATCAGTGAGATGAGAGCTGGGTGGTGGGGGTCCCTGATGGTGGATCAGTGAGATGAGAGCTGGGTGGTGGGGGTCCCTGATGGTGGATCAGTGAGATGAGAGCTGGGTGGCGGGGGTCCCTGATGGTGGATCAGTGAGATGAGAACTGGGTGGTGGGGGTCCCTGATGGTGGATCAGTGAGAAGAGAGCATGAACTGGGTGGTGGGGGTCCCTGTTGGTGGATCAGTGAGATGAGAGCTGGGTGGTAGGGGTCCCTGATGGTGGATCAGTGAGATGAGAGCTGGGTAGTGGGGGTCACTGATGGTGGATCAGTGAGAAGAGAGCATAAGCTGGGTGGTGGGGGTCCCTGATGGTGGATCAGTGAGATGAGAGCTGAGTGGTGGGGGTCCCTGATGGTGGATCAGTGAGAAGAGAGCATGAGCTGGGTGGCGGGGGTCCCTGATGGTGGATCAGTGAGATGAGAGCTGGGTGGTGGGGGTCCATGTTGGTGGATCAGTGAGATGAGAGCTGGGTGGTATGGGTCCCTGATGGTGGATCAGTGAGATGAGAGCTGGGTAGTGGGGGTCACTGATGGTGGATCAGTGAGAAGAGAGTATAAGCTGGGTGGTGGGGGTCCCTGATGGTGGATCAGTGAGATGAGAGCTGAGTGGTGGGGCTCCCTGATGGTGGATCAGTGAGAAGAGAGCATGAGCTGGGTGGCGGGAGTCCCTGATGGTGGATCAGTGAGATGAGAGCTGGTTGGTGGGGGTTCCTGATGGTGGATCAGTGAGATGAGAGCTGGGTGGTGGGGGTCCCTGATGGTGGATCAGTGAGATGAGAGCTGGGTAGTGGG